>NC_052360.1:56262607-56345503 GCF_009727055.1 Benincasa hispida | reverse complement strand
CATTTGCGATTTAAGATAATGTTGACCGTAAGGGACCCCTAGTCAACGCAGCCAACGATTTTCATTACTACACTCATGCACGAAAAAATCATTTCCAATGGCAAAGCGAGGTGCCTCCCTGTTAAGTCAGAGGACGCAGTCTTGAATGCAAAGTGTCCATAGAAGCCCGTATTCCTAAAGTCTTTACTCTTTTCCTTCGATGTGATGAAAAGTACACAAGCGGCATGCGGGTGACCGCACTCAAGTCGTACCTATTCTAGGCCATGCATGCGATGGTGTTAATAGCAACAATGCTTAATTTTTCCTAGCGCTCCTATCTCTCGGTATTATGGTTCTAATCTTACTTCTCCGAGCCTTAGATTCTAACCTGACTTCAAGCCGAGATCCTGTCCTTAGACTACCCTCCTGACGTCCGTAAATGTGACGAATGAGCATACATAATACAAACAATCGATTGAGCTTGGTTGACGCAAGATCGTTACTATCCCATATTGAACGATTGATGCCTTGCTGAATGCGTTCCAACCACTTACCCTCCGAAAAGTTGATTTGTGTTGCTGACTTATCTCATACGAAACGTAATGCCTCTGGTAGCCGATAGATTAGATGTGTTTGCAGCAGCTTCACATAAGCAAATAAAAGATACTCACACACTCGTGCAACCCACCCACAGTCTCGGTGGAGCTTGATATATGCTTCCATATCCCTAATTCCACAGGACTAAGTATGCGAAACCCAAGCATATCCCACTAAGTGTCTGCAATGAAAGTAAAGTGCTAGCAAAGAGTTGAGGATGGAATCGAAAAGGAATAGAGAAGCATTGAAAAAACAGGAGGTTGCGGTGATGGAGGATTTGCTTAATTTTCAAATGTCTACATACTATGAGAAAGATAAAGGTTAAGGAAATGACAGCTGGAAGCAAAGATTTCTCCCAACGGACTGCCTGCGTCTAAGGCTGCCATGGTCCATGGAATGGCGAGGGGGCTGACTCTCAGATGTAGCTCCGATCGAAGGCCGTGTCACTCGAATGGAGAAGGAGGTGAAGAACTCTCAGCCATTTCTCACGGTTGTCTGGATCGGGGGGAATCCCTGGATCCAGGATCCTCCTCGGATTACTTGAATTTAGCCATTGGCTTCTTATTTATATAGCTTGGTTGTAACAACATTAATTGGACTGCTTTGAGAAGACGTCGACGTTATTTCCTTTTTTACCTCTGCACTAACAGCGTAGATGAAATGTCAACATCATCTTTAGTTTTTCTCGGGTAGATGCGTTGATGCGTCATTTCCACTACCTTCCATTATCCGATTGGAATGCGTTGTCACAAACCGCAAATCATTCAATGGTCGCATTCGCTAATAGCAACTCTACTTGATGACCACAATCGCTTGCGAGCGCAACTCCTACGATGCGCATACGCTTATTACGCAAATTTATGCGTTGATCGATGTGTTTTTCCTTTGCGATGGATATTCTCCACATGCGGTATTCTATCGGTGGTCTGGTCGTCCGTTTGCGTTCTTTCCTGATTAGCTACAAAAATAGAATATTGACGCATAAATACGTAAAATACGGTTAGTTGAATCAACATACTGATCGACGCAAACTCTTTTTTCTCGTAATTCCTACATGATTGACGCATATTCTGCCTTAACAACCATCATATTTATAAGAGGCCTATGACATGCATTTCGCATGTCATCACACCCCAAGCTTAATCATTTGCTGTCCTCAAACATGCGTTATACTAGAAATTCTAAACTCACCTTCATTGCTTTCCTTTGCGATGACCAGCATTCACAGATTGTATTTCACACACGTTGGATCATCACCACTATGCACTCCTCCACTTTGGCTTGCTTCTTCAAAGACTTGATCCGCCAAGCCTTTGCTAAAAAACTTTTATTCATTCACTGCATATTTTGTCCTTAGCTTTTGAGAAGTGGGGTCATTCAAAAATACTTCAAACATTGCGTATGCTTATTCAATGCAGCGTTGACCTGGTTACGCCTTCGTCCTGCGGCATCAACTTCGAGCAAGTGCCTTTCACGCTAACTCTTATCAACATGATTTCCCCTTGCATTGACAGTGAGTTATATTCTCAAAATTTCACTTCAACTTTTTTTTTTAAATATCGCAATATAATGAACATTCTCGAGACCGCTGCCACTTGGAAACTTAGAGGTTGGCCAGCGTTTTTCACCGCAAAGCTAAAAACAGAATTACAAGAATGAGATAATAAATGTTTGAACAAGGTTTGTGCAAAATAAAACTTTAAGACATTCAAATTGAGAAGCTAATAAAGTAAAGAATGCCTTGCGTTGATTTGTGAGAATGCGGTGAACTATACGTTACCATCGATGATTTTGCAAACGGTTGCTCGTTTGGTGCTGCCAACGACACCCAAGTCTGGTAGGCTACCGTGAAGGGCCCAATTTTTCAGTGAACGAACTTTTCGCATGGCAGAAAACGCGAAATGAAACCAGGGTTAAGAACCATGAAAAAATGTGTGCCAAGAAGTTTTGGAACAAAGGCTCGTTTGGTGCCCCAACGGTTCTCGGGGACTTGGCGGGGATGCCCTAGGGCCCAATTTGTGTAGCGAACTTTTTGACGGCGGAGTGCGAAACGAACCCAGGGGTTAAAAACATTGAAAAGCCTCGTGCAAGACAGTTTGGGAAAGGAGCCATCTGATGCTCCAAAGGCTCCCGAGGGCCCAATTTTTGTGCACAAACTTTTAGGGCGAAATTGCAAAATGAAATGGGTTAAGAACTATGAAAAAAAAGTCATGTGCCAGACGGTTTTGGGAACGGAGTCGTTTGGACCCAAACGTACTATACGCGGGTCCCAATTTTGTGGCACAAACTTTTCCGGCGGCATAAGACGACAGGGACCAGGTAGAAATACAATAAAGATGGGCAGACGATTTTTTCCAACGATAGCTGTTGATCCTAAAAAACACTCGGGGCCCGCAGCGCTACTCTTCGGCAAAATTTTTGTGAGCGAAACTTTCTGATGGGCGAAAAGCGTATAGACCAGGGGTTAAGAACTATGAAAAAAACTTAGTGTCAAGATAGTTCTTGAGAATGAAGCTCGTTTGGTGCCCCAAATGGCTTCTGAGGGACACCACGGGCTGGCCGAGGGCCATATTTTTACGCGACTTTTCCTGAGGGCCAATGTTGCGTGAAAATAGACAAGGTGTCAGAGCTAATGATAAGAGTCTGTTGCGTAGATAGTTTTGGGAACGAGCTCGTTGGTGGCTTCAAACAGCCTGAGGACCCCGGCAGGCGCTCCCGAGCCCCTTTGTCATGAACTTTCCGGCAGGTCAAAAATGAAAATAGACACAGACGGTTTAAGAACTATGAAAAAAGTCGTCTGCTCGGACTTTTTGGGAACGTATATCGTTTGTGCCCCAACAGTCCTAGACCGCTGTGCTCCTAAGGCTTAATTTTTGGCGTGATACTTTCGGTAGCGGAAAGCGCGAGAAACAAAACCATGGTTTAAAGAACTAAGAAAAGAAAAGTGTGTGGCAGGCAAATTTTGGAACGAGCTGTTTCATGCCCCAACGTCTCCCAGGGCCCCGCCAAGGTGCCTTGGGGCCCAATTTGTGCGTGAAGCTTTCCAGTGAGCGAAAGGAGGGAAAACACCAAGGGTTAAGAAATAATGAAAAAAAAGCATCTGTGCCAACGCTTGGGGATAGAGTCGTTTGCCTAAGCTCCGGGTCGATCGGGCTGCTTCGAGTCAAGATTTTGTGGCGAACTTTTTCGGCAGTTGAAGCGTATGAACGAAACCCAGGTTATCAAGAACTATGAAAAAAAACGCATGTGCCAGATTGTTTTGGGTATAAGTTGTTTGGATCCCTAAACGACTGCCGAGCCTCGCTGGTTGCCTTATGCCATTTTTAGTTGAAAGCTTTCGTAGGGGGAACACAAATAAGGACCCATGGGGTAAGAACTATGAAAAAGCTGAAGCCAGACGATTTTAAGAATGGAGTTCGTTTGATACCTAAACGGCTCCTAAGCTCTACAGGGCTTCCCCGTGCCTAATGTTTTTGCCGCCAACTTCTAGCGCGCGAAAGCTGAATATGAAAAAATCTATTGTGCAGACACGTTTCGAATGGAACTCCGTTTTGTCGCCCAAATGGCTCTGGGTGCCCAATATTATTGAGCAACTTTCAGCGGGCGAAAGCGCTAAGACGAACCCAAGGGTTAAGAACTATGAGAAAAAGTCGTATGTGACGTTTGTAGGAATGAGTTTGTTGGTTTCAAATGGCTCCGAGACCCCGTAGGCTCCTCGGGGTCCAATTTTGTGCACGCGAACTTTCTGTGCCAGACAATTTTTGTAACAGGAGCTCATTTGGTGCCCCAAATGGCTCTTGGGGCCACATGGGGCTGCCACGGGCCAGTTTTTGTGCGCGAACTTTCTATAGGTGTGAATGCGTGAAAATGGACCCAGGGTTTAAAACTATGACAAAAACTGTGTTGCAAGACGGTTTAAGAACGGAGCTCGTTTGTCCCCAAACGTCTCCGGGGCCATGTGGGGCTTCCCCCGGGGCCCCAACTTTTGTTGTGCGAACTTTCTGTAGGCGAAAGCACGAAAATGAATAGGGGTTTAGAACATGAAAAAACTAGTGTGCCAGAAGGTTGGAACAGGAGCTCGTTTGATGCGGCTCCTAGGGGCCAGTTTTTTGTGGAACTTTCGGCGGGGTGAAAGTGCGAAAATTGACCATGGGTTAAGACTATGAAAAACCATGTGCCAGATGGAAACGGAGCTCTTTGGTGCCTCAAACGGCTCCCAGGCCCCATTTTGTGCGTAAATTTTCGATGGGAGAAGCGTGAAAAAACGAACCGGGGTAAAAACTATGAAAAAGCCGTGAGCCAGATGGTTTTGAGAATGAAGTTCGTTTGGTGCCCAAATGGTTTCTTGGGCCCTACGGGCTACTCGCCCACAATTTTTGGCGCGAACTTATCCAGTGAAAGAACGTGCAAAAATGGACCCAGGGGTTAGAGCTATTTGAAAAAAGTCCAGTGTGCCAGGCGTTGGGAACGGGCTCGTTTGGTGCCCCAAAACGGTCCTGGGGCCAATTTTTGTGCAGCGAACTTTTGCGAATGCGAAAGCGCAAAAAATGACCTAGGTTAAGAACTATGAAAAAAATGCCATGTGCTAGACGGATTTTTGGTAAGGAGCTCGTTTGGTACCCGAATGGGTCCTGGAGCTACACGGGCTGTCGTCGGGAAAAATTGTTGTGCGTGAATTTCCAGTGGGTGAAAGCGTGCGTGAAAATGGACCTAGGGGTTTAAGACTATGAAAAAAATCCGTGTGCAAGAAAGTTTTGGGAACGGAGCTTGTTTGGTCCCCCAAACGGGTCAGAGGGCCCTGCAAGGCTTCCCCGAGGCCCAATTTTTTTGGGCAAACTTTTCGGCGGGTAAAAGTTCAAAAATGAACACAATGGTTTAGAATGATGAAAAACACCGTGTGCCAGACGATTTTGGGAACGAAGCTTGCTTGGTGCGGCTATTGCTCCAGTGGCCCAATTTTTGTGCACGCACTTTCCGACGGATGAAAGCACAAAAACGGACCCAGGGGTTAAGAACTATGAAAAAAAGCCATATGCCATACTGTTTTGGGAACAAAGCTCGTTTGGTGCCTTAACGGCTCCCGAGGCCCAACGCGGTTGCCCTGGGGCCCAATTTTTGTGCTCAAACTTTCTGGCGGGGGGAAGCGTGAAAATGGACCCAGGGGTTAAGAACTATGAAAAAAATCGTGAGCTAGATGGTTTTGAGAACGAAGCTCGTTTGGTGCTCCAAACGATTGCTGGAGCCCCGTGGGGCTATACTGGGCCGCAATTTTTTTGCACGAACTTTCCGGCAGGAGAAAGTGCAAAAATAGGCCTTGCAGTGAAGAGCTATGAAAAAAATCTGTGTGCCAGATGGTTTTGAGAACAAAGCTCGTTTGGTACCCCAAACGACTCCTGGGGCCCCATGGGGCTCCTTCGAGGCCCAATTTTTGTGTGCGAATTTTCCGATGAGCGAAAGCGTGAAAAGAGACCTAGGGGATAAGAAATATGAAAAAAGCCATGTTCCAGAAGGTTTCTGGAACGGAGCTCATTTAATTCCCAAAATGGCTCTCGGGGACCGATGGGGATGCCCTAGGGCCCAATTTTTGTGCACAAACCTTTCAGTAGGAGAAAGCGCGAAAACGGAACCAGGGATTAAAAACTATGAAAAAATCCATGTGCCAGACGTACTTTATGTAAGAGTTAAACAACATGCAGTAGAAGTATCAAGGATCTATAAGCATTCGAATTCACTAATTTTGGCAAAAACTAAAGCAGGCTCTTCATAAAAAATGAGTTTTCAGAACATACCTTTGATGAACTCTCCAAGAAAACGTTCTATTCAGCTGCATTCTTCACTTGATATTACTGTGAACCACCTCAAAGCCTTCCTTACTATGCTCTTGGAACTTTAGGTAGAGTTGTGGGACTCAAGAACAACTTGAAGATGTGAAGAAACAAGGAAAACTCACAACAACAAATTGAAGAAGACAATTTCTTCTTCACTGAAGTTTTTATCTTCAAAATTGTGTATTTTTTTTTCTCCAACAACTCCAATCTTCTTTATATATTTAGATGAACATGCAAAGTGATGGAGTGCATGGCTTGCAGCTCATGCTTGGAGAATTAAAGTAGAGAAGATAATGGTTTTTGTGTGAGCATAAAGATGATGGTAATGGAGAAAATACATTTTCCATTTTGTGCAACCATGCAAATTCTTTTTCCATTTTCTTTCTTAAAACACAAAATGAATTTTAAATCATTTTAATTCAAAAACTAATTTTCCTAAATTAATTTAAAAATTAATTAATTTAGTATCAAATATTAAATTAATTTTGCACAATAATAATCTTCATCTATTTAAATCATATTTAAATATTTATTCTCTTGTTCCATTTAATTTGAACGTTTCAAATTAATTTCTCAAGCTACTCTAAAGCTTACCCATTTACAAGCTAGTAGGGGGACCTCACGGACCTACAGATCATAGACTCCAACGATCCGAGATTAATCAGCTAAACTCATTAGACCAATCTAACCCCCATTCGTTAACTAATGGGTGATTCCACTAAAGCCCATAGCTGAACTCCCCTCACTGTAGATATATTACGTCCACTCGATATAACAATGATTAGTAAGTTAACCCTTCACAGGTTGCTCGTAATAACGGTTCGGTTGAATCTCGTTTTTACCCCCGTAATTACCTTTTGTTCCTTAAGTTCCACTGATCCCCTAATGAACAATTGATTTGTGATCCAATCAACAAATCGAATCCCTCTTAGGCCAATGAGAGGGCGAGACCTCTTGTTTAAGACGAAGAATCAACACTTGAAGGGAACAACCTCTCTACTAACCCTAATCTGGTAGGAGTGAATTCCCTCTTGCACCCTATGTTCCTAGCTATTCATTCGGTCTTATCCCTAAAATGGTAAGCTTATAAAGCAGAGGTAATTGGTCTACTCTCACCATTTGCAGACCAAAGGATAATCTCGAATAAAAAGGAGTTCATAGTTAGCTCAGGATTGTGGTTAAGTTACCTAGGTCATCACTTTGAAATAGTTAGTCTTAAACAGTAAACAACATTATAAAGTAAGAGTGACAGGTTTCATGGTCCGATCTTGCACAAAACTCATTTGCACAGGACACCCCCACTCCTTATGTCTCAACTTGCAGGAACTAGGATCACTTCGTATGTAGCACTTTACAACACTTTGTAACAACTACAGAGTAGGCCGCATCCAATAGTGTGACCAGAATAAGGTACCCAACCTTATTTATATACTATAGATTATTTTGATTATTTACTTGAACCTAATCCACTTGTATGTCTCCAAATAAAGTTCAAGTACTCATATAATAGTCAAGGGACTTAAGTTTATTGGATTTCTAAAAAACAATATATTCAACAACAACTTTATCGAATTCTCAGAATAAGTTCTAATGTTTACAAACTACGAGCTTTATGACATAAAACCCAATACTTTATAACATCATGCCTTAGGGAGAAGGACGGTTGCTCGAACATCCCTCGTAGAGATTCCATTATCTCTTTGGCAGTACCTATATCCTCATGTTTTTTCGTCAAAACATCAGATATGCTTACAAGGATATAAGCACGGGCTTTATCATTTCCCTTGATCCATTTATCATACGCATCCCGAACAGTTCGGTTTGTGTTAGAGCTTGGAATGGGAGGACAATCTTCTATTAAGACGAACCGTAAATCTTCTAAACCCTAAACCCTAAACCGTAAATCTTCTATCACCAATATAGTATTGAAATTTGATTTCCAGGTTGCATAATTATCCTCGATCAATTTATCAGACGCCAACAATTGTACTAGTGAACTCGTCATTCTGAAATTATAAACAAATTCTATAAGTGAATTGCTTTTAAATCCAATCAAGTTTTGGCAAAGTAATAATATACCCAAGATTTATTCTTTTGCAACAATACTACAACAAGACATTCTTGACTAAATACTATCTCGAGAATAACTCATATTCCAATAGTCATTTAGCTACCACTTTTGGCAAGCAATTACTAACACTTTAATAATTTTGTAAGTGTAACCCACCGTTTTCAGAAGTTAGAGGTCAACCCTAACTATGTTACCGAAATGGAGAGTCAAGGTTGGGAATGGACCTAAGAAATCCTATCATTCTTGGAGTTTGAGTTGTTCTGAATCTTATGTTACAACCCTTCGTGGGGATAGCCATCATTAAACAACTAGCAAAGGGCCACTTAAAGCAAACCAATAGGTACAACATAGGAATCTCAGCCCAAACTAATGGAAGAGATCGCAGGATATGTTGACACATATCCTTTACCCACTTACTATAATCAACTTCCTCCGTTCACCTTGTTATTGACTCATACAAACACTTTCCGAATGGAGGTCACTTCAAGGGTGACACGAAGCATCATATGAATCTCACAGTGTGAATTATGTGGAGACGTAGAAGTTGAAATCTTTAAATCGTATAATAGACTTATGTTTGAATCACTTTCTCTTATTCACCGAAATCTAGATTTATGCTAAAAAATACTTTCCGAATGGAGGTCACTTCCAGGATGACATGAAGTACCGCTTAAAATTGGATTGTGAACTCTTAGGGACATGAGAGCTAAAAATAATGTATCAAATATGTTATTAATCTCCCACTGAAGTGTTCTAATAACTTTATCATATAGAAGTTATTAAACTCCCACTGAAATGTTCTATTAAAAGGGTAAATTTATATTGAGGTTCTTTTCGGCTAATAAAAACAATCCTAAGTCTAAGCGGTTTATCCAAGTATAACACTTATAAATAGATTTAAATCTACGAAATCTAGGAGATGAACCGTTTTATTACATCATATTCTCATGTATGCTCATAAAACCGGTTAACAACGCTCACATATGCTCATCAACACTTAATAATTCGACTATAATCCCCAGGTAGGAGGATTACATCTTAATTTCAACTCTAATGATTCCAAATAAATTACAGACTCTTGAGAACACATATAAGCTCATCAAACAAGAGCCAATTATAAATTTAATCTAGAAATCAAAGAGAAATTAAATACCAAAACTAAGAAAACCATATCAGTGTACCAATTTCATATAACTCATGAAAAACACCCACCACACAAAAATAAACAAAATTGAACGCTTATATGATTTTCTGATACCAATTGTTGGAATGTATCAGCAAGTAATGGAAGCAACAAGAATCAAACACTCTAATTCATTAATTTTGACAGTAACTAAAGCATGGTCATACTAAAACAAGAGGGTTTCAAATCATACCTTTGTAGAACTCCTGAAATCTTCATTCCCAGTTGCAAATTTCTCCAAATCTTGTTGTAGATCTCCTCAAGATCTTCCCCACTATTCTCATGGAGCTTTGATTGAGTTGTGGGACTCAAAATAAGCTTGAATTAAGGGAACTTGGAGAATAACTCACTATAGTAACCCACTTGAAGAACACCTTATTCAACACGAATTTTTTAGCAAAAATTCTATAGATGTATACTCGAATTCCACTCCAATCTTCTTCATATATTGCAGGACCTTCATGCAAAGAAGATGGCTGCAAGAGATGCAGCTCATGTTTGGAGTTATTGAAGCCAAAATAGGTGGGTTTTGTGTGAGCTACTTGAAGGTATAATGGAAAAAGCCAAAATTCCAGTTTTTTGTTTTTCTAACTCTTTCAATTTTTTAATTTGATTTCATAAATTAATTTTATTTCAAAAAATCAAAAATATTATTAATTTTACAAAATTAATTTCATAAATTAATTTTTTTCTAATAAAATTAATAAATAATTATTTAAACAATTTAAGTAATTCTAATTAATTTAATATCAAATATTAAATTAATTTTACATAAATCCATCTTCATATATTTAAATCATATTTAAATATTAATTCTTCTATTCCATTTAATTCTTATAATTAAACGTGTAATTATATCTCATATAATTATTAATTCCTTTAATTTTAATTTGAACATTTTAAATTAACTTATCACGCTACTCTAAAGCAAATCCATTTACGAGCAGATCATGGGCTCCAACAATCCGAGATTAATTGATTAAACTCATTACATCGAAATAATCCCCATTCATTAACTAATGGGTCACTCTATTAAAGCCCATAGTTGAACTCCCTCATTGTAGATATATTATGTCCACTCGATATAACCATGATTAGTAAGTTAACCCTTCATAGGTTGTTCGTAATGACGACTGGGTCAAATGTTTGTTCTACCCCCGAAATTACCTCTTACTCCTTAAGTCCCACTGACCCTCTAATGAACAATTGATTAGTGATCCAATCAACAGACCAAGTCCCTTTCTGGCTAATGAAAAGGTGGGGCCCCTTGTTCAAGATCCAAAATCAGCACTTAAGGGAATAACCTCTCTACTATCTCTAAAAGCGGGTAGGAGTGAATTTCTTCTTGCACCCTATGTTCCTAGCTATCTGCTCGGTCTTACCCCTGAAATGGGAGTTTATTGAGTCGGAGCTGTTGAGCCAACCCTCACCTATGCAAATCTAAGGATAATCCCAAATAAGCAGAAGTTCATAGTTAGCTCAGGATTAAGGTCAAGTTACTTAGGTCACCCTTTTGAAATAGTTAGTCTTAAACAGTAAACAACGTTATAAAGTAAGAGTGACTGATTTCGTGGTCCAATCTTGTACAAACCCATTTGCATATGACGCCCCCACTCCTCATGTTATAACATGTACGAATTAGGATCACTTCGTTTTTAGCACTTTACAACTCTTTGTAACAAC
The DNA here is from genome assembly GCF_009727055.1 of Benincasa hispida. NCBI lineage: Eukaryota > Viridiplantae > Streptophyta > Magnoliopsida > Cucurbitales > Cucurbitaceae > Benincasa > Benincasa hispida. The sequence continues at coordinate 56,334,162 of NC_052360.1, read as the reverse complement.
TATAGAGTAGGCCGCATCCAATAGTAAAGTACCCAACCTTATTCTTATTCATATACTATAGATCATTTTGACTATTTACTAGAATCTGATCTACTTTTATGTCTCCACATAAAGTTCAAGTACTCATGTAATAGTTACATATTCTATTATTTTGGGCTTCAATTCTATTTATGCAACTATCTTATTTTAAAAATTTATAAAAATATATTTTTAATAAAGGACAATGTCATGCTAGCTTTCTATTAGGATTTAACGAAAAAGTTGACAAAGAGACCAAGACCAAGAGTGTTACCAAAAACAAAGTTTAAGGGTAAAATTTGTTGAATTTGAAAACTCAGGGAGGAAAAATGTATTTTTGCTTTAATAAATCTTAAAATTAGTCCGTGCAATTAAATTATTGCTTTATAAATTACCGAAACCACCTGTAAAACATGGTGTGGAACCCCAAAACTTTTCAATTGGAAATATTAAACCCTCATGGTTTCTAAAGTGAGTTATGCCTCAACAAATCCTCAATCTAAAAAATTCTTGTATGTCAGATTTGACTGAATTTGTTATTTTTAATATTGGCAATGGAGCACATAGCTTAATTGAGTTTGTCATTTTATTATCAATGAGGGAGTGCTGTACCCTTTATGTGCATTGTGCAACCTTGCACTCGACGTGATTTTTAATAAAAGTATTAAACTTTTTTTATTCACATCAGCTTTGCTTTTTCCATTTATTTTTATTTGTGTTTCCTCTTTGTTTTTCCCCTTTAATTTTCTACTCCAATCTCCATTTTTGTTTTCTTTTTAAATTTGTTCCTTATTTCAATTTTTTAATTGACACCTTTAGATATGTTACTTAAGTTAAATTAGTTTTCAATAACGTAATTAAAAATGTCAAGTAAAAGAGAATTGAAATAAGAAAGAAAATGTGAAAAATAAAAGAAAAGAAACCCAATAATCACATTTTCATATCATTAAAACAAATATGAAAAGTCCCAAAACAGTTGAAGAAATTCACATTTATTTATCTAACCATTCAACTTAAGCTACTAAACTATGTCCATATAAAGGTATGAGGTGTAACAAAAACAATGATGTCCTTATATATGAACTTTTTTAATGTCTTTAAGGGGGTGTTTGGCTCACCAATAGAAGTTGAACTGAGTTGAGTTGGTATAATATACTAACTCATTGTTTGACCTACCAATTTTAAATGTTGGTGGAGTTGAGTTAGTATATTTTACCAACATACCCCAACTCTCCCTTCTTCCCATGTTTTCAATGGTTCCACCCATTGGCCACTGTCACACTCTGAGAACTAACTTCGGACTCCAACAACCACCTCTGATGACAACTCTGGCGACCAACTTTGGGCTCCGACATCTACCTCCGATGATAACTCCAGCGACCAATTCCAGGCTCCGACAACCACCTTTGATGACAATTTTGATGACGAAATCCAGACTCCGACAACCATCTCCAATGACAACTCCAACAACCAATTTCAAATTCTGATAACCTTCGCGCAACCAACTCCGACAACCACCTCCGGTGACCCAACTCTGATGACCACTTTCGCGCTACCAACTTCGATGACCAATTGGCTCCGACAACAAACTCCGTTGACCAACTCCGAAAACCATTTCCAACTGCAAACTCCGATGAAAATTACCTTCAATGATCACCATTGAATGAGCAAATCTAACGACCAACTCGAGGTTTCCAGAACCACCTTCGATGACAAACTTCGACAAGCAACTCTAATATCACCTTTATGCCACTAATTTCGTGCTCCGATAGTCACCTCCTACTACAATCTCTAAAGAAAATCATCTTTGATGATCAACTTCGATAACCAATTTCGCCCGATCAACTTCGGGATTCGAAAACCACCTCTGATGACAAACTTCGACAACCAACTCCAATACACCTTCATGCGACCAACTTCAGTTTCGACAACCACCTCCGACTACAAACTTCAACAAAAATTATCTTCGATAATCAATTTTGAAACCACTTCTAACTACTATAAGACTGATGACTGTTAAAGTATGTTGTAGGTTGTCGATTATATAAAAACTATTATTTTATCTACATTAAGTGCAATATTTTTATGTAATGAGTTCACATATCAAATGAGTTCTTTGATGATCCTCCAAATTTAGTGGAAATGAAAGTGAAACTGTTGAAGAAATATGGTGACATTCTATTGGTTGTTACGATGATGTGGGAGATTTAATTAAAAAAGTTCATGACATAGTAAAAATATGGAGCTAACAATAGGAAGAAAAAGAAAAAGAAGAATACGATAATGAAATTTATGGAAAAAAATTAGCTAGAATCAAAAGTTTTGATTTCGTTTTAGTTTCTCATTTTATTTAACCATATTTCTACCAGAAATGTAATGGGTTAATTGTTGTTCATTGCCCAGAAAAGAAAGAAAGAAAGAAAAGTTTTAAAAATTAAAAGAAAAAAATCGCAATCCATATTTTATTCAAACAAAGATGAATAGAATTATTGAATAAAAAGGTTTCAAAACAAAAATAGTAATCACAAAAGCATATTATTTAGAGTTCAAAAACTGAATCAGATACCCAGACATATGAATTCAACTCTACACCCCAAACACAGACATATGAATTCAGACGAAATAACTCTGCATCTCAAATACAGATATATGAACTCTACAAATATTTGAATTCCACAGACATATGAACTCTAGACATCTTATCTCAACTCAACATCCCAAACAGCCCATAAGAGTTGTAATTGTACTTTTGCTTATTTCAAAATGTCACATAAATGAAGTGATAATGTCAAGGCTTAATTTAATTACATAGGCCTCAACAAAATTCATTAAATATCAATCTAAATATCCCTCTCTATTTCATCATTAATTGTTAGAGTTTCTTCATTGATTTGGGATCATCTAAAGAAAATGGCCGCAGTTGCCTTTCCCCAGTTTTGACCTCACTTGTTGATCATATGATTCGACTCAACATGAACTTGAAATCTAAAATCATTTGGAACAATCTTATAGTTCTCTTATTATCGTGCATATGGATAGAAAGAAACAAAAGAACCTTTCAAAATACTAAAAAGCATCCTTTTCATTTATGGGGATGATGTTCTCTCACTCGTAGCCCTCTGGAGTACTAAATCCATCATTTTATTTTTTATAATTATGTTGCCTATACTATAGCGTTAAACTGGAAAGCTTTCTTTAGACTTGATTTAATACACCTCTAATAGACTCGGGTATGAAGAGGGTGCTACAGTTATCTCAAATCATACAACTACAATAGTTAAATTGTAATTGAAACCTATACTTTTAGAAAGCTAAAATATACAACGTAGCTAGTTTTAATTTTATCCTTTAACACGTTAAAAACGGTGGTTTTACTCTTACTCTTTTAGCTTTGGTTTTTAACATGCAATTTAATTAAAGTTCTTATGGAGATGACTAAAACGTTCTTATATATATATATATATATATATATATATATATTTTTAAAAGACTTGTAGTGTTGAATTAAAATTTTACAGATTAATTTTATCAACTATAAGGATTCTTTTTAAAAAAATATTATCGTAAAAGTGATCTAACGAATTATAGAAATAGATAAAAAAAAAAAAAAAAAAGGATTTTCAAATGCCTTTAGAGTAGGCCATTTAATTAATACTTGCTTTTAAAACAATGTTTGTATAATAACTATTTTCACTTAATTACACTAATTGGGCAATTTTTATTCAAATGTCTAAAAAGTTTCCCATTCCTACGTATTAAACAGTAAAACTACAACAAACTATTTTTATCACAATTTCATAAGGGATTTTTTTTTAAATATATAAAAATAAACCAAAATATTTACAAAATATAACAAAATTTTAGAACTATCAAGGATAAACACTAATGCTATCAACATCCATAATTGATAGTTCTAAAATTTTGCTATACTTTTTAAATATTTTTAACAGTTTTACCATTTGAAATAATTTCCCATTTCATAACTTTATATATCCAAATAGAAAGTTGGAGTGGCCAAAACATGCTCAGCTCAATGGTAATTAATATAACCTTCTTTTTTAGAGGTCGAATATTTGATCCTCCACCCCTGCAATTGTTGTACTAAAAGAAAAATTAAATTGTTTTTCAAAATTTCACTTTCATTGTTTAACTGAGTTCATTCCTAAATTTAATACAACTACACTTTATTTCCTTCTCACATAGCATATTTTTTTCAACTTCTTTCATGAACATATATAATTTTCTCTCTCATCAACAACATAACTTTAGGGTTGTCGAGTGCTTAAAAACACTTTATTCTACACTTCAAAATGCCTTATAATGGATTAGAACGTGAATCCAAATAGACCCTTAATCTAAATGTTTGAGGATGATCATGAAGTCCACATTCACTATAATTTCCTTTGTCGGCAAAAGTCGAATTTCCCGTCACTATAATTTCGATACATCAATCGACATTCATATAGTGATTATTCTATGGAGAAGTAAAGAAGTAATTGGATGATATGTACTTCAATCCAACTAAGATTTTAGTATGTTTACATTGAGAAAGAAAAAGGAAAAAAAAAATCTAAGTCTTATTTACCTGGGAATTTTACAAAAAATTGAGTCCACAGTTTATAGGGAAGAATCATTATACTTGAGAAATCCAACCTTTGCAAGAACAACCACACTCGTTGCGATTGATTGCTCAAATCAAGAAAAAACGCAAAGGGAAGAAGTGTGATTAGAAATCGAAACTCTTGTCTTTCTCTAACACCTGCAATTATGCACTGTCTTTCCTAGTACAACATCAACCAACTTTTTCTAATTAAAACATGATCACCCAAATTAAATCAATAAACTTCTTAAAGGCATAGTAACATTATAAATACCTGAATTGTAAAACTAATCTCTTTATTTCGATCAGAAAATTTGACCCGCGAATTTGATAAAGTAACATAAACTGTGACAATGAACAAGACAACAAATTCAACTTTGAGAAACCTTATTCCGATCAAATAATATAAGATCTCAAGAAAGGATTAAAAAAATCACCAGAATGAGCTCTTAATTCTATAACCACACGTTTGAAGTCTTTTGAATCAATTGAGACAAAAGTTGTATAATCAACATAGCCTCGTAGCTCCACTTCATGATGTAACATATCAATTTCGTGCAATATTACTTTCGGTTCTGGATCTAAAAATGATAATAATTATCAATATGACTCGAAAAAGGATAATGAGATTCTTGATTCTCGAAACGAAAAGAAAAATCATCCCCCAATTGGTAATCATTTGATTTTTTTTAAAAAAATTAAGTTTATAAATTCTTCTTTCATTTTAAATTAATCTTTTCAAACACCTAATAAAAAGTAGATTTGAAAAGCTTATTTTAAGGGTTTTCTTAAAATAGTGGTCACAAACATAAATTTGAAAAACATAAAACAAAATTAAAATGAAATCATTATCAAATGGGATGTTAAGAATGATTACAACAAACACAAATTTCGAAAATAAAAAAAAATGAAAAACGAAATGATTTTCAAACGGGATGGAAGATTGTTATTCTTGATTAGTTCTTGAATAATACAGACAGCAAGATTAATTGATTGTGGAGAGGAAAAAAATGAGTACTTACTTGTATTACGCTCAAATGTAAGGAAAATGACGTCTAATCGTGGCATAGTATTGAAGAGCATTGAAGTAAAACCTTGGAGTTCCATTCGGTACATAATAACATAAAGTCTTTCAAGGGAAAATCTGAAATGGTAAGTCTCCTTGGATTCATAGTGGTCGAAAAATTCATTTGACAGTCGGAGAGCAGCAATGAAGGAAGGGGAAGAGTGTGAGAGCATTAGGGTTAATCTTGTGGCTGTGCTTATGATATCGACTTTGTCACCAACTTGACATAGTACAGGGGTTGAATTCAAAAGAACAGCAAAGGGTTCAAGGCTGAATATTAACATGCTTCTTTCTTGGGATAATGGGATTAACTATTTTTCAATTTGCTTCTCATCGTTCTATAATGGCCCTCACAGTTCTTGTTTATGCCCCAAACTTTCAAGAGATATAATAATTCCCTTCGTTGCGTCAATCGTGCTAGTCGTGGATTGATCTGTTTCACCGCTCACTGTCCACTGTCCGTCATGCATTCTCGATTGTGAACATTGGTTTTTAGTTTCTTCTTCTTCCTTCTTTTTCTTCCCTCTTCTCTTGTTCTTCTTCCTTTCTCACACCTTCTTCCTCATTTAGGGTGAAAGAATTAAATTAGGGGTAAAAAGAATGTAGCTAATATGAATTTAATTGTTAAAATATAGTAAATGTTTCATTTAAAATTATCATAAAAATTGATACATGGTAGACTAGAGGTTATACCGTGGACAAAATAACAACTAAAAATCCGGAAAAAAAAAATACTTCAAGGTTGCATATTTTTAATAGGGGGCTCAATAAAAATATTGTTGAAATTTTTATTCAATAAAAGTGTTATTGAAATAGCATTATATAAATCCAATCAATAAATCCATGGCTATTGCATGAATACTGTAACTTTATGTAGAGACATAAAAGAGGATCAAATTATAGTATATAGATAAAAAGGTTTATAAGTATATGGATGAGATTGAGTACTTCGTCCTAGGGACACTATGGATGCAACATACTTTGTATAACGATATAAACAACGTGATCATAAAATCATTCGTGTGGAGATATGCGAGTAGGGGCATCTTATGCAAAAGAGTTTTGCATAAGACCGAACAATGAAATAGTCACTTTTTCTTTATAACGAGTGTTTATTGCTAAAACTGACTATTTCAATTAGATGACCAAGAGTAACTCGATCTTAATCTTGAGCTAACTACGAACTCCTGTTTATTCAGGATTATTCCTTTGTTTTGTATAGGTGAGAGTAGTTCAACAACACTGCTCAACAAGCCTCCCATTTTGGGGATAAGCCTGGATATATAGCTGGGGACATAGTCCTACAAGATGGAACTCACTCCAATCCGTTTTAGGGTTAGCAGATAGGTTGTTCCCTTAAGTGTTGATTCCTTGTCTCGAACAAAGGAGCCCCGCCCTCTCATGACCGAGAGGGACATGGTTTATTAGTTGGACTATAAACAAATTGTTTAATAGAGGATTTGTGGGAGCTTAAGAAACAAGATATATTTATAGGAGTAACACGGTAATTTTGACAGAACTGTAAATACAAATGACCTATGAAGAATCCACTTACTAATTATGGTTAAATCAAGTAGACAGAAATATATCTACAGTGATAAGAGTGCAACCATCGAGCTATAGTGTTGGTTAATGAATATTGATTGACTTAGGTTAAAGAGTTTAACCGATTAATCTCAAATCGTTGGAGCTCATGATTTATAAGTTCATAAGGTCCCTCTACTAGCTCGTAAAACATTAGCACCTTCGATTAGAAAAATTAAGTAAATTTTGAAGTGTTCAAAATTCGAAATTAGGGTTTTGAATTTGAAATGTTCATATCCAATTTTATGGTTTGGATAATTATATTCGATATAATTAAACGTTTTAATTTGTTAAAATTAAATGTAAACTGAAGAGTTTAAAATATTAAAATATTTATTTAAATATTGATTACAAGAATAGGATTCATGTCTAAATTAGGTATTTTTATTAATTTAATATTTGATATTAAATTATTGCTATTTATTTAATTAATTAAATTGGTTTAATTAACTATTTAAATAAAATATTTTTCAAATTTAATTCGATTTTAGAAATTGATTTTAAAATGAGTAAAACCATCTTCGTAATTTTCAAAAGAACTCTAAATCTCATGCTTTTAATAATTTAAAATTAATTTTGATTAATTTAAATAAAAATTTTAAATTAAAATTAGATAGTGGAAAAGTCCCACATTTTTAGTTTTAGTGGGATTTTCCATTTCTTGACACTTAGGCCACTCACCTAATGTATTTTGAGGTTGTCACTTTGCTGAATGAATGAGTACTTGCATGATTAAGCTCAATAAAATATTGATTACCTAATGATTTTCACTTCATGCAACAGTTTTCTAGTGGAATTTTTTGAAGAGTTTCCACCACTCAATCAAAGGCCGAGAATAGTAGAGAAAACTCTCTTAGTAATCTACTATTGGTTTGAAGATCAATTTCGTGGGATTCAACAAGAATTTGAAGAGTTTCAACAAAAGTATACTTCTTTTGAAACCCTCTTTTTGAGAATCTGTCTTTGCATGCTTTTAAACTCAAAATAAATGTAATTAGAGTGCTTATTGATTCTATTAGCTTCCGCTATTTGTTTATTTATTCCGTAAAAAATCAAGCTGATTATCAAAGATGATGTGAGAAAGAGTGGTCCTAAGCCTCTCTACAAGGGCTTTGACAATGATTTTGTATGGGGATGTCATTAAGCTGATGGGTCTGTAGTCAGAGGGTTTTTTGGATTTGCCCTTCTTAGCGATGAGGGCAATGTAAGTTTCATTTATATTTTTGTTTATCACCTCTGTCTGAAAAATGTCTTGGAACACTTCTATAATGTCAGATTTGAGGGTGTTCCAAGACTTTTTAAAGAATGCCATGGTGAATCCATCAGGACCGGGGGCCTTGTTCGTGCCAACTGACTTAATAATGTCGAATATCTCTTTCTCTATAAAAGGAGCTGTGGGAGATGAATTTTGGTGTTGCTGATAAGAGATCACTCCCAGGTTCCCAATAAACCATAAGTTGTTACCTCTACCTCTTATAGAGTAAATATCAGTAAACTGGTCTAAGAAAACCTTTTCAATCATCTCATTTGAGAGATGCTTTATACTACTATTATCAGTAATCTCCATAATTAGGCTTTTCATTTGTCAGACAGTTCATATTTTGCTGAAGAAAGAAGAATTTTTGTCACATTTAATCAACCTTTTTTTTTTTTTCATCTTTGAGACGAATATCGAGTTTTCCTAATGGCTTCGGCATTTAGCTCAGCCCTTATGTTGATTCTTCGCAGAATACCCGTTTCAGTCATGGTAAAATTTGTTTCCATAGCATCGTTTTGTTCAATTTATTTTAATATTTTTGTTTCTCTTGAGCTAAAACACGATTTTAGTTGTTTTGCCAATTCTTAATCAGTCCTTTCAACTGACCAAATCTACGAATAAAGGAATATTCGAGATGTGCATCCTCATTGGTTAGAATCCACCAACTATGAACATTGTTTTAAGAAACTAGCAGCTTTCAAGTTGTCGTTGTTGAATCGAAAAGGTTAGAGACCCCAAGTCACGTTAATATCTTAAAAAACTATAGGGTAGTGATCAGAAGTAGTTCGAGTGAGAAGGTTTGAGTGGTGAGGTTGGAAAATAGCTTCCCCTTGAGGGGTGTGTAAAAAGCGAACCAATCTCGACAGAACAGGCTGATTGCAGAGGTTCGACCAGGTATACAGACCGCATTGCTTAGTGGGAGGTCAATAAAACCATTTTTGGAAATGAAGTTGTTGAATTTGTTCATACTAAGTCCAGCAGGATGATTTGCTGAAGTTTGTGAAGTCCATATAACAACATTAAAGTCACCTATCAAGAGCCAAATGGGCCCACATTTCGGGCTGAGAAAACCGAGTTCAGACCACAGGTGTTTCTAGTTTCTTCTTTTGACTGGACCATATAAAGAAGAGAGCCACCAATTAAAGCCATCAGTGTGAGAGAAGCAACAGAAATAGAAAATTTTCCTTCATATGAATCAGCATGGTGGTAATATAAATCATCCCAAAGTCATCAAATTTACTCATAGCTGCAAGAAAAATCCACTTAATACTACAAAAAATTCAAATAGATTTGATTATAGATCTATTGATGTTTGTAATTTTTGTTTCAGTGAGGATAATAAAATCAGGATGATAACTAGAAATAACCCTCATACATTCTAGGTAAAAAAATTCATGGAGGAACATGATTCCCTGAGGCACTCATGCCTTTCACATTAAAGTTTTCATCTTTAATCCTCTGGAAGTCGTTTGGCCCCCACTACAGCCATCGCCGGAATAACCCTTAGGTTGTTTTTTTATCTACTAATCACTAAGAGCATCCTTGAAGGGTTTTTCCCAATAAGTGTTTTCCTCATTTCGTGTTAAATTTGACTCTCCTTGTTTGCATCAGAGTGTGTGTTCTTGGTTTGACTATGAGCGAGAGGAGTAAGTTCAAGGCTATGAACCAATGTTTCGGATAAAGGAGAGAGTGAGGCCAATTCAACTGAGAGGGTAAATTTTGGTTGATTCGTGCTAAGGCCCATTTCACCTGCTTTTTCAGAAGAAGTAGCTAGATTGGTGTTAGGGGAGATTGGGCTTTTTGCTCTATAAACCCATTTTCCATTCCCCATTTTGTGATGCTGTTTTGTGCTTGTATGGCTTATGGTGCTTGATGGGCTTTTGTTTCTTATAGTTCTTAGAGTTCTGGCAGTGGCAATGGAGGGGTTATAATAAAATGTTTTGTTTCTAGGAGAGGTGAATGATAATTTGCTCTTAATATTGTTGCGTATGGGAATGACTGTCTCTTTCCTTCTGACTATTCTGTTTTTCTTTTCTTTTCTATAAAATTTCAACTGGTTGGCATCACTAACTTCAGCTTTATCACACTCCTCGTGACCATCAGAATTTGAATTCTCATTAATTGTAGAGCTATCGCCCGTTTCTATTTCCACATCAGTTGTTTTGCCTTCGATGAACAAAATGGGTTTGAATGTGAAGTTTGAATCTATTAGAAATTAACAAGCTAGATACATTATGGATAACACATTCCTAGATACATTTCTAATTTCATGATACATGCATTTCTAGATACACGTAATTGTTCAAGTACATGAATGGTATGTATACATGTACTTCATTTATTTTGTGTGTTTTAGGAAGTGTCTCTTGAGTACTATATAAAGAGTTCACTTCCCTCATTTGTATGCAAGAGAAAAGAATCAAAATCAATAGAAGCAAATTGAAGTTTAAAAAGAAACTGAGTTTCAAGAGAACAATATTCTTCTCTTGTGTGTTCTTGAGTTTTGTAAGAGAACAAGTTTTTTTTTCTCTTAAAGGTTTGTGAGATTTAGAGTGAATTTAGAGTGGACTCGTCAACGCTTTCAACAAAATGGTATCAGAGTAAAAGAATTGAAAGATGTCATCTAACATGTTGCAACTTCAACTTCCTTGCTTTGAGGGAAAAAACTATAAACGGTGGAGCCAACAAATGAAGGTTCTTTATGGATCTCAAGATCTTTGGGATATTATTGAAAGAGGATATTCGGAGCTAGAAAGTGAGGATGGTCTTTCACCACAACAACTCAATGAGTTGAGAGATACTAGAAAAAAAAGATAAGGCATTATTTTTCATCTACCAAGCTGTGGATGAAAATATTTTTGAAAGGATATCAGGAGTCTCTACTTCTAAAGAAGCATGGGATGCATTGCAGAATTTGTACGAATGAGAAGAAAAGGTAAAATTGGTCCGATTGCAAACAATTCGAGATGAATTTGATACCATTCGAATGAAAGATGCTGAAACTATTGAAGATTTTTTCAACCGTGTTCTCTTAATTGTTAATCAATTGAGATCAAATGGAGAAACAATTGAAGATCAAAGGGTGGTTGAAAAGATCCTTAGAAGCATGACTAGAAGATATAAGCATATTATTGTAGCAATTGAAGAATTCAAAGATTTGTCAACTGTAGGATTGTATCAACAATAACGGAAGCACAAGGATCATCTAAGCACTCAAATTCACTAATTTTGGTAAAATATAAAGCATGCTTTTGCATAAACAAGTGAGTTTCAAGGTATACCTCTTGTAAAACTTTTTCAAAACTCCTTCATCAGCTACTATCTTCTCTAAATCTTATTTCAGACCACTTCAAGATCTACCCCACTATTCTCTTGGTGCTCTAGATTGAGTTGTGGGACTCAAAACAAGCTTAAATCAAGGGATGAAGAAGATATGCTCACTGCAGAAAACTAGTTGAAAAACTCTTTCTTCAAACCAAAATTTCTCTCAAAATCTCTATAGATTGCATGCCCGATTTTCACTCCAATCTTTTCATTATATTGCAGATCAACATGCAAAGAAAAGAGTTGCATGAGTTGCAGCTCATGTTTGGAGAAGACAAGGCAAAGATATTCCTTCTTGTGTGAGCTACTTCAAAAGATGGATAACGGAAAATCTTCATTTTCCATTTAAGTGTTTTTTTTTCTTTTCCTTTTTCAAATTTATCTCAAAAAATCAAAATTTGATTTTATTAAATCTATTTTGATTTTAAAATGAAAAATTTAATTAATTTCATAAATTAATTATTAAATAAAACTTAATTAATTTAATATCAAATATTAAATTAATTTTAACACATATTCATCTTTATATATTTAAATCATATTTAAATATATAAATTTTCCTATTTCGTTTAATTATAAAATTAAACATATAATTATATCTCATATAATTACTAATTCCCGTAATTCTAATTTGAACTTTTAAATTAACTTATCACGTTATTTTAGAGCTAGTAGGGGGACCTTGCAGACCTACAGATCATGGACTCCAACGATCCGAGACTAATTGGCTAAACTTCTTAGACAAAATTAATCCCTATTCGTTAACTAATGGATCACTCCACTAAAGCCCATAGTTGCACTCCCCTCACTGTAGATATATTACGTCCACATGATTTAACCATAATCAACAAGTCGACCCTTCACAGGTTGTTCGTAACAATGGCTAGGTCAAATATCTGTTTTACCCTTGAGATTACGTCTTATTTCTCAAGTCCCTACTGATCCTCTAATAAACAACTGGTTTGTGATCCAATCACCAAATCAAACTCTCTCAGCCCAGTGAGAGGATGGGGCCCCTTGTTCAAGACCTGGATTTAGTATTTGAGAGAACAACCTTTCTCCTATCCCTAAATCGGGTAGGCGTGAACTCCATCTTCTACCCTATGCCTCCAACTGTCTATCCAGTCTTACCGCTGAAATGGGAGTCTTCTTGAGCCGACGCTGTTGAGCCAACCCTCAACTATTCAAATCTAAGGGCAATCCCGAATAAACAGGAGTTCATAGTTAGCACAGGATTAAGATCGAGTTACCTAGGTCATCTTTGTGAAATAATCAGTCTTAAACAGTAAACAACGTTATAAAGTAAGAGTGACTTATTTCTTGGTTCTGATCTTATGCAAACTCATTACATAGGATGCCCACACTCCTCATGTGATAACATTTACGAATTAGGATCACATCGTATGTAGCACTTTACAACTCTTTGCAACAATTATAGAGTAGGCCGCATCCAATGGTGTTACCAAAATAAAGTACCCAACCTCATTCATGTACCATAGATCATTTTAACTATTTACTCGAACCCGATCCACTCTTATGTCTCCACATAAAGTTCAAGTACTCATACAATAGTCATGGGTCTTAGTTATATTGGATTTAGACTTTCATACAATTTATGAAATCAATAACAAGTATATTGATTATAGAAGATGTTTATTATTTTACAAACTGCGAGTTTTTAGGACATAAAACCCAACAATACTCCCACTTAGACTAAAACTCCAGTAGATCAATATAAACAAATATATACAATGTTGAGTTTACATGGAGCGAATAAAATGTACAAATACAATAAACTAGGGCATTACGATACCTATAAATTCTCCCACTTGCCCTAGTGATACAAAACATGTAGACCTAGTCCTACTAGGTTACCCTCGACCACTTTAGTCGAGAAGGCCTTCGTAAATGGATAAGCTAAGTTGTCTTGGGAAGCAATTTGAGTGACAATGACGTCTCCTCTGTATACAATCTCCAGATGGTACTTCCGTTCGATATGCTTTCCCATTTTATGGCTTCGTGGTTCCTTTGAATTTTCAACTGCTCCACTGTTATCACAGTAGGGAGTAACAGGCAGGTGTATATTAGGAACTACTTCCAGATTTGTTAGGAAATTTCTAAGCCATACTGCGTCTTTTGCTTCTTCGCTTGCAGCTACATACTCAGCTTCCATTATGGAGTTCGCAATACAACTCTGCTTGATGCTTCTCCACACAACTGCTCCTTTGTTAAGAGTGAATACTGACCTGAAGTTGATTTCCTTGAATCAATATCGGTCTGAAAGTCAGAATCAGTTTATCTAGTAAGGTTCAGATCTTTAGGACCATACACAAGCATATAGTCTCTCGTTCTCCGAATATACTTGAGAATGTTTTTAATAGCAGTCCAATGGTCATGACCAGGATTGGATTGAAATCTGCTGACAATTCCTATGACATAGCATATATCGAGACGAGTACACAACATTGCTTACATCAAACTCCTAATTGCATATGCATATGGATTCGATTCATCTTCTCAACTTCTCGAGGTGTCTTAAGACTCTGTTCCTTAGACAAGTGAATTCCATGTCTGAAAGGTAAAGATCTTTTCTTAGAATTTTGCATTTTATACCTAGACAACATCTTGTCTATATAAGATTCTTGAGATAAAGCTAATGTTTTATTCTTGCGATTCCGAATTATTTGGATTCCAAAAACATACTATGCTTCTCCCAAACATTTCATTTGGAATTGTGAAGCTAGCCATCTCTTAATGTCAGCTAGATATTCTACTTCATTTCCAATGAGTAGAATATCATCAACATACAACACTAGAAAAGCGACAATTTTGTTGACGATTTTCTTGTAGACACAACGTTCGTCAATATTTTGTTCAAATCCATAAGATTTGATTGCAGCGTCAAATCTCATATTCTAGGATCTAGAAGCTTGTTTTAATCCATAAATGGATCGATTAAGCTTGCAAACTTTTCGCTCTTGACCCCTACTATATAAACCTTTCTGGTTGAGATATATAGATACTCTCTTCAAGATAGCCATTCAGAAAAGCTGTCTTGACATCCATTTGCCATATTTCATAATCATAAAATGTGGCTGTGGACAAGAGTATTCTAATAGACTTTATCATGGAAACTGAAGAGAAGGTTTCTTCAAAATTTAACTCCTCTCTTTAGGTAAACCCTTTAACCACAAGTCTAGCTTTATAGGTCTATACCTTACCGGCTTGATCTCGTTTTCTCTTGTAGATCCATTTACAACCGATGGGTTTTACCCCTTCAGGTTGATCTATAAGATCCCAGACAAAATTGAAATACATAAATTCCATTTCAAGGTCCATGACTTTAATCCATTATTCTTTGTCCACATCGTTCATTGTTTGATTAAAAGACAATGGACCCTCTAAACTATCATCTGGTATGATGACTTGAGTTTCAGTTAAACCCATGTACTAGTCAGACTGTTGCACAACCCTCCCACCGATGAGGCATTCTCAACTCTTGAAAAGGATGTGAAGTATCAGTTTCATCAATAACTCTTGTTGAAGGACCTGCTCGATCAACAACTCTTGTTAATACAATTGTCGTTTCTCTGGACATTTCTTCTATTACTAGCTTATTGCGAGGTTGATAGTTCTTTATATAATCTTCTTCCAGGAAGGTTGCATTTGTCGATACAAACACTTTATCTTCTTGAGGATCATAAAAGATACCACCTTTAGTTTCTTTTGGGTAGCCTACAAATAGGCATACTTTTGAACGATGTTCCAACTTTTTTAGGATTTTGCACCAACACAAGTCCTGGACAACCTCAAATTCTGAAGTGATATAAATTTCCTTTACGTCCTCTCCAGAGCTTGTAAGGTGTTTCAGAAACACTTATCGAGGGAACTATGTTCAAAATATACACTGCAGTCCTAACTGCGTGTCCCCAAAAAGAATTTGGTAACTGAGTGTAACTCATCATGGAACGAACCATGTCCAACAAGGTTCTATTTCTCCTTTCTGCTATACCGTTTTGCTGAGGTGTGCCAAGGGTTATGAATTGAGATTGAATTCCATGTTCTATCAAATAGTTATGGAATTCTATGTCCGTATACTCACCACCTCGATCCGATCAAAGTATTTTAATCCTTTTACCTAATTGGTTCTCAACCTCAGCCTTATACTCTTTGAACTTTTCAAAAGTTTCAGACTTTTGATGCATTAGGTAAACATGGTCATACCTGGAATAATCATCTACAAAACTGATGAAATATTCGTAACTTCCTTTTGCTTTAACATTTAGAGGCCCACAAAGGTCTGAGTGAATCAACTCTAGGAGTTCTTTGGCTCTAAGACCTTTTCCAGAAAAAGATCTTTTTGTCATTTTACCCTCGAGATAGGACTCACAAAGTGGTAATGAACTGTCTTCCAACTTGTTTAAAAGACCATTCTTAACCAATCTCTCAATCTTGTTGAGATTTATATGACCCAGTCTCAAGTGCCAAAGATAGGCATTTGGAGAAATCTTCCTTTTCTTATGAGCCCCAGCAGTTTTAAATATCTCTATGTTCAAAACAGCTTTGACCTCAGTTGGTTTTAACCTGTACAAGTTATTTTCTAATTTTACAGAGTAAGTCTGTTTATTTCCCATTTTGATGAACACTTCACCATTTTCGAAATAAACTTTATAATTTTTTTCTAGCAAACAGGAGACATAAATTAGATTCATTTTCATAAAAGGAATATAATATACATTTTTCAAATAAATGTACTTATCTCCTATAAATAACTTCATATCTCCCGCTGCTTAGCGGAAACAATCTCCTCGGTCCCTACCTTAAAAATTGTTTCACCTTCTGTCAACCGTCTCTAGAAACTTGTTTCCTATGAGATAGAACATACATGATTAGCGTCACCTGAATCAATGATCCAGATTTTATCATTTTCCACTAAACATGCTTCGATAATAAGTAAATCATATTTATCTTGTTGTTCGAATTGTGCATTCTCATCTACATAATTCATAATTTCAGATGAGTTGGGAGATAGAGGACAATTCTCTGTTAAAACTCTATTGGTATAATGAACCGCTAGTAATTTGTTTGTCGATTTGATTTTACTGTTATGTACATCGGAAGTGAGTATACTAGAATTCGGCATGCTGATAAAATTCAAACAAATTCTAATTAGCAAATTGTAACTAAATCCAAAATCAAGTTTTAGCAAAAAGTTAATAATGTACCCATAACCATTATTTATTTGCAACGATATTTTAGTGAGTCAGAATATGTGCTACCGAGGGGCAGTCATATATTCCTTCACTAAAACAAACAATTTTGACCAAACACTATCTCTGGAATAACTTTTATTCTTATAGTCGTTTAGTTATCGTTTTCGGTCAAGATCTTTACTAACAACTTAGTAATTCTTGTAAGTATGACCCGCCATTTTCATATCCTATAGAATGGTATGAACTTGCCTCCGAAATAGAAGACAAAATCCAAGACGAAACTATAAGACCCTATTCATTTCACTGAAGCCTGTGTTGTTCCGAATCTTATGTTACAACCCTCCTAGGGATAGTCGTCGCTAAACGACTACCGTTTAAAGCTAACCAGCAGGCTCAACATAGGAATCTCACCGTTCAGACTAATGGAGAAGACTGTAGGATATATTGACACATATCCTTCACCCACTTACTATAAATTACTTCCTCCGTTTACCTTGATATTGACTCATACAAAATACTTTCTGAATGGAGGTCACTTCTAGGGTGATACGAAGCATCATATGAATCTCACGACGTAAACTATGTGGAGACGTGGTAGTTGAAATCTATATATCGAATAATAGACTTATGTTTGAATAACTTCCCCTTATTCACCGAAATCTAGATTTAAGCTAAAAAATACTTTCCGAATGGAGGTCACTTCCAAGGTGACACGAAGTACCGCTTAAATCTTGATTGTGAACTCTTAGAGACATGAGAGCTAAAAATAACATATCATATATATTATTAATCTCCCATATAAGTTTTCTAATAACTCTATCATATAGAAGTTATTAAACTTCCACTTAAGTGTTCTATTTGGGTAGATTTATACTTAGGTTCTTTTTGGCTAATAAAACAACCCCATGTCTATGTTGTTATCCAAGTATAACTCTTATAATTGGATTTTAACCTACGATGTCTAGGTGATAAACCATTTTATTACCCCACCCCACTCACGTATGCTCATAAAACCGGTTACCAACGCTCAATTATTCGACCATAATCACCAGGTAGAAGGTGTTCTGTAACCCATCAACTTAAGAATCCCCAACCTTAGACAGGATTATATACCGGTTGAGTTTGTAACCTAGGTTTTATAAGTTCTAACAATTAAAAAAGGTGATCAACCTACGTGGCCATGCAACAGTTGTTTATGGATTTTAAATGTCTAACTTGATTTTATAACAACTTATAAAACTTTAGACATGTTATTAATCCATAACATACATGAGGCATTCAACATTTAATATAACATTTATATTAAATACAAGAAACCTTAACATGCATACTATACATTATAACAATTATAACATACTTTCAATGCATGTAACATGCTTCCTATGGTGGGATTTTAAATCTAAATAGCATATTATATGGACATACAACATTTATTTAATTATAACATACATCAAATGCATAAATAATTAAACACAGACTGATATGATTTTAGTTTTGGCAAAAACAAGCAAACATAAGCTTAACTATTACAAATCAGCTTCAAAATCGTCTTTGAACCGCTCGAACCGCTCCAAACCGAACCCAAACATCTTGAACTGGACTTGTTGATTCTAAACCGGACCATCACGGTTTGAACCGAACCAACCAAAACATTTTAAGGCTGAACCAGATTGGACCTTGAGAAAACCGGTCGAACCGACTACACTTTGTCCAACCTCAAACTTGCAAGGCCCAATCGTGTAGAGCTGAAGGCTATCGTCTAGCTCCATCACCTTGTGTTGTGAAGAACTACTGATCGATTAGTATTTGCCTCAACTAAACGATCGTTTAGCTTTATCGCATAAAACTGCACATTCGCTTAGTGACTGTTGAAGCTAAACGATTGCTTAGCTCTATCGTATAGAACTACATGATCGCTCAACTCCATCGCATAGCTATTGCTCAACTCCATTGCATAGCTATTGTATAACTATCACATAACTATTGCTTAGTTCTATCGTATAGAACCAAACGATTTCTTAACACCATCGTCTAGCGCTTTCATGTCATCGTTTAGTATCCGCCATAGCTAAACGATCACTTAGCTCCATCATATAGAACATCATCGCGTCATTCAGCATCGTAGGTAAGCGATTTGTTTAGTTCCATCGCATAGAAACTTCAACACATCGTTTAGCACTTCGTTTACACGATCGCTTAGCTCCGCTTCTAAATGATCGCTTAGTACTATCGCGTAGCACTTCATCGCATCGCTTAGCGTGCATCGTTGCTAAACGATCTCATAGTACCATCGTATAGTAAATTCAATGTATCGTTTAGTTCTCATGCCAAAGCTAAACGATCGCTTAATGCTATCGTATAGCCAATTAAACGCATCGCTTAGCTCCCGTAGGTATACGATCGTCTAGCGTTCCACATCACAATGACCAGTGCCCATTTCTATACGATCGTCTAGATATTCTTCACATTGTGTAGTGTCTGGAGCTAGACGATCGTTTAGCAACTAAAACCTCAACAATGATAAGAATAGAGTCTGATTTTCTAGAACTGCAACTCGACCTCTTTGCTTGTTTCTTCAATTTATAGCTTAATTTCAACTCTAATGACTCCAAAAAATTATACTCTTAGGAAACATAAAAGCTCATCAAACAAGATCCAATTAAAAATTTAAATGAAAAATTAAAAAGAATTAAACAGCTAAAACTCAGAAAACCATATCAGTGCACCAGTTTCATATTTCTCGTATAAAACATCCATCAAACAAAAATTAAACCGAATTGAATGCTTATTTGATGCTCTGATACCAATTGTAGGATTGTATCAACAGTAGCAGAAGAATAAGGATCATCTAAGCACTCAAATTCATTAATTTTTGCAAAATATAAAGCATGCTTTGCAGAAACAAGTGAGTTTCAAGACATAACTCTTGTAGAACTTCTTCAAAGCTCCTTCACCAACTACTATCTTCTCCAAATCTTGTTGCAGACCACTTTAAGATCTTCCCCACTATTCTCTTGGTGCTCTAGATTGAGTTGTGGGACTCAAAACAAGCTTGAATCAAGGGATGAAGGAGATATGCTCACTGTAGAAAACTAGTTGAAGAATTCTTTCTTCAAACCAAAATTTCTCTCAACATCTCAATAGATTGGATACCCGATTTTCACTCCAATTTTTTCATTATATTGCAGATCAACATGCAAAGAAAAGAGTTGCATGAATTGCATGAGTTGCAGCTCATGCTTGGAGAAGACAAGGCAAAGATATTGCTTCTTGTGTGAGCTACTTTAAAAGATGGATAACGGAAAATCTTCATTTTCCATTTAAGTGTTTTGTTTTGTTTTCCTTTTTCAAATTTATCTAAAGAAATCAAAATTTAATTTTATCTATTTTTACTTTAAAATGAAAAATTTATTTAATTTCATAAATTAATTATTAAATAAAACTTAATTAATTTAATATCAAATATGAAATTAATTTTAACACTTATCCATCTTTATATATTTAAATCATATTTAAATATATAAATTCTCCTATTCTGTTTAATTCTAAAATTAAACATATAATTACTAATTCCCGTAATTCTAATTTGAATGTTTTAAATTAACTTATCACGTTTTTCTAGAGCTAGTCCATTACGAGCTAGTAGGGGGACCTTGCGGACCTACAGATCATAGTCTTCAACGATCCGAGATTAACTGGCTAAACTTATTAGACCAAATTAATCTCCATTCGTTAACTAATTGGTCACTCCATTAAAGCCCACAGTTGCACTCTTCTCACTGTAGATATAATATGTCCACATGATTTAACCATAATCAACAAGTGACCCTTCACAGGTTGTTCGTAATAACGGCTAGGTCAAATATCTTTTTTACCCCAGAGATTACGTCTTATTCCTCAAGTCTCTACTGATCCTCTAGTTTGTGATCCAATCACTAAACTAAACTCTCTCAGCCCAGTGAGAGGGTGGGACCTCTTGTTCAAGACCTGAATTCAGTACTTGAGAGAACAACCTTTCTCATATCCCTAAATCGGGTAGGCATGAACTCTATCTTGCACCCTATGTCCCCATCTATCTATCTAGTCTTACCCCTGAAATGGGAGTCTTATTGAGCTAGCGCTATTGAACTAACCCTCAGCTATGCAAATCTAAGGGTAATCCCAAATAAACAGAAGTTCATAGTTAGCTCAAGATTAAGATCGAGTTACCTAGGTCATCTAGATGAAATAGTCAGTCTTAAACAGTAAACAACGTTATAAAGTAAGAGTGACTTATTTCTTGGTCCTGATCTTTTGCAAACTCATTGCATAGGATGCCCTCACTCCTCATGTCATAACATTTAGGAATTAGGATCACATTGTATGTTGCACTTTACAACTCTTTGTAACAACTACAGAGTAGGTCACATCCAATGGTGTTACCAGAATAAGGTACCCAATCTCATTCATGTACCATGGATCATTTTGACTATTTACTCGAACCCGATCTACTCTTATGTCTCCGCATAAAGTTCAAGTACTCATACAATAGTCATGGGTCTTAGTTTATTGGATTTAAACTTTCATACAATTTATGAAATCAATAACAAGTATATTGATTATAGAAGATGTTTATTGTTTTACAAACTGCGAGTTTTTAGGACATAAAACCCAACATCAACTCTCTCCATCAATAGCTTAATGGGATCTCCTCAATCTCATGAGCTCAGATTGAAGTTGTTTGATTCTACTTCTTTAGAAGAAGCTTTTCATATGCAATCCTCCTCTAGAGGACGATCTGGTGGAAAAAGAGGTGGACGTGGCGGTAGAGGCAATGGACTATCCAACGTCGTAACAAATTCAGAGTCAGAGAGCAGAGACAATCAATCTTCTTCAAATAGAGAAAGGGGAAGAAGTTCAAATAGAGGAAGAGGCAAAAGTGGTGGTCGTGGAGATTTTTCTCACATACAATGTTTCAATTGTAGATGTTACGGACATTTTTAAGTAGACTGTTGGTCTAAGAAGGCTAATTCTAATCAAGCAGAAACCACTCTAATGCATGAGTAACAGGATAATTATCAAGGTCTTCTCTTCCTCACATTCAACGTCTAAGAAACAAGCACTGAGGAAATATGGTATCTTGATAGTGGTTGCAGTAACCACATGACAGAAAGAAAGGAAATTTTTATATTTTTAGATGAATCTCATCAAAATGTAGTGAAGACTGGTGACAATAAGAAGCTTGAGGTCAAAGTAAAAGGAGATATTCTTGTCAAGATAAAAAAGGGAGCAAAAAGAATTACTGATGTATATTATGTTTCAAGTCTCAAACACAATCTTTTAAGTGTTGGGAAGCTTCTCCTAAGAGGACACGATGTTATCTTTAAAGATAACATATGTGAGATTAGAACCAAGAATGGAGGTCTCATAATGAAGCTACGCATGACTTACAACGAATTGTTTCCAATTAAAATATGCTATGAGAAGCTTGTTTGTTTTGAGACTTTAGTAAATGACTCTTCATGGTTGTGGCATTGTCGATTTGGGCACCTGAGTTTTGACACTTTGTCTCACATGTGTCAACAACATTGGGTAAGAAGAATGCCAAATATTAAAAATGAATATCAACTTTGTGAAGCATGTGTTTTCGGAAAGCATCATCGAAATTCATTTCTGACTGGAGGTTCTTGGAGAGCATCAAAACCTCTTAAGCTTGTCCATCCAGACGTGTATGGACCTATGAGAACCACTACACATGGAAGTAATCATTATTTTCTCACAATTATTGATGTCTACAGTTGGAAAACATGGATTTATCTGCTAAAAGAAAAGAGCTCTACTTTTGAATGGTTCAAGACATTCAAAGCAATGGTGGAAAATGAAAGTAACTTGAAATTGAAAGCATTGCGTTTGGATCGTGGAGGAGAATATATAGTCTTTGCAGATTTCTTGAAGGAAAATGGAATCAAGCATCAGAAGACTGTTCGAAAAACTCCTCAACAAAACGGAGTTGCAGAAAGGAAAAAGAGATTAATAATTGAACTTTCAAGAAGTATGTTGAAGGCCAAGAAGCTTCCAGATCAATTTTGGAGAGATGCAGTAACTTGTACTGTTTATCTCCTAAATCGAGCTTCAACTAAAAGTATGCAAGGTATTACTCTCCAAGAAGCATGGAGCGGATTGAAACCAACTGTTAGTCACCTAAGAGTGTTTGGGTGTATTGCTTACTCTCATATTTCAAATGAGAAAAGAGGGAAACTAGATGATAAATCAGAAAAATGCATTTTTGTTGGGTATAGTGAGAACTTTAAGGCTTACAGATTATACAACCCTATAAGTAAGAAAGTTATTATTAGTCGAGATGTCATGTTCGATGAAGAAAAATTATGGCAATAGGATGCACCAAATAAAGACCAGAATCCATTACTTGTGAACATGAATGGCAAAGAAGATGCTCGAGACTTGGAGCTTGAAGAGACTCAACCACTGACTTCACCTTCTTCTTCATACTCCACAAGTGATGAAGAAACTATTCCAAGGAAGACAAGAAATATTCAAGAGATCTATAATACTTCAAGAAGAATATAAGATGATGAACATGCTAATTTTGCTTTATTTGTAGATGTTAATCCTATATACTTTGAAGAAGCAATTCAAAATGAGAAATGGAAAGATGTAATGGATCAAGTGATTGATGCAATCAGAAGAAACGTGACATGGGAGTTAGTCAAATTACCAGATAATAGAAAAGCTCTTGGAGTCAAATGGATCTATAGAACAAAATTGAAGCAAAATGGAGAAGTGCAGAAATACAAGGCCAGACTCTTAGTAAAAGGTTACAAACAAAAGTTTGGTCTGGATTATGAAGAAGTTTTTGCACCAGTAACTTGCTTGGAGACTGTTCATTTGATGTTAGCCATTGCAACACAAAATAACTGGAAAGTTCATCAAATGGATGTCAAGTCAGCATTTCTAAATGGGTATTTAGAGGTCGAAATTTATGTTGAGCAGCCCTCTGGTTATGCCAAAATTGGAGAAAAAAAATAAGGTGTGTCGATTGAAGAAAGCATTGTATGGGCTAAAGCGAGCACCGAGAGCCTGGTACAAACGTTTTGATGATTTTTTCTTGAAGGATGGTTTCAGAATATGTCCATATGAACATGCTCTCTACACCAAAGAAGATGAAAATGGTAATTTCTTGATGATTTGTCTATATGTTGATGATTTAATCTTTTACGAAAAATTCAAACATGATGATTGACGAGTTCAAAGAAAGCATGAAGAAAGAGTTTGAGATGAATGATATGGGTTTACTTCATTACTTTCTTGGTATTGAAGTTAAACAAGGTGATAATGAGATTGCAATTTTTCAAAAGAAGTATGCAAAAGATTTGTTGATAAAAATCAAAATAGAGAATGCTTATCCTGCTAGTACTCCTATGGAACTGGGTTTAAAGTTAAGCAAGCATGATGATAATGAAGCTTTTGATGCCACCATCTATAAAAGTCTTGTTGGAAGTTTAATGTATTTAACTACAACTAAACCTGATCTTACGTTCTCAATAAGTTTATTGAGTAGATTTATGGCATCACCAAAGAGAAGCCATTGGGAAGCTGGAAAGAGAGTTCTTAGATATATTCTTGGAACTGTTGATCATGGAATCCACTATAAAAGGAATGTGAATAATGTTCTTGTTGACTACAGTGATAGTGATTGGGGAGGAAATATTGACGATTTGAAAAGTACTTCTGGGTATGTATTTAATATAGGTTCTGGAGCAGTTTCGTGGGCATCAAAGAAGCAGGATGTTGTAGCATTGTCAACAACGAAAGTTGAATATATTTCTTAGTCTGCAGCTAGTGTCAAGCACTTTAGCTTAGAAAGGTACTACATGAATTGAAGTGTCCTCAAGAGAAAGGGACCGTCATATTCTGTGACAATAAATCATCTATTTCACTTTCAAAGAATCCAGTTTTTTTTCATGGAAGAAGAAAATACATACAAATAAAATATCATTTCATCAGTGAATTGATCAAAGATGGAGAAGTATATATCAAGTATTGCAAGACACAAGATCAAGTTGCCGACATTTTCACAAAAGCATTAAAGACAAACTTATTCTTGAAAATGAAAGAGAAGCTCGGAGTCAGGAAAGTCTAGCTTAAGAGGGTATGTTAGAAATTAATAAGCTAGATACATTATGGATAATATATTCCTAGATACATTTCTAATTTCAATATATATGCATTTCTAGATACATGTAATTGTTCAAGTACATGAACGGTATGTATACATGTACTTCATTTATTTTGTGTCTTTTAGGAAGTGTCTTATGAGTACTATATAAAGAGTTCATTTCCCTCATTTGTATGCAAGAGAAAAGAATCAAAATCAATAGAAGCAAATTGAAGTTTAAAAAGAAACTAAGTTTCAAGAGAACAATATTTTTCTCTTGTGCGTTCTTGAGTTTTGTAAGAGAACAAGTTTTTTCTCTTAAAAGTTTGTGAGATTTAGAGTGAATTTAGAGTGGGCTCGTCAATGCTTTCAACAGAATCCATATGTTCTTTAAGTTGAGAAATAATCTTCTTCCATTCATCATGAAAGTAACGTCTATGCATGATAATCCCACGATCCTAGTCAAAATCTTATTCAGCTTCTCAATTGATAACATCCCTGAAAAGTGCATGCTCTTCTTCATCTGAAGAGGGTGTAGAGCAGGATTCAAAAGAGCTTGTTGGCGATAGGGCTTCTGCATAGGACCGCCTTTTTGGACTATCTTCGTTTGAGGAGGATGAGGAGAGCTACTTTCTAGCCTGACCAACACGGTCAAAGATTGAAGAAATACTTGAATTCCTAATCAAATTATAAAAACAAAAATAATGTTTTGAAGACTATATTTTATTTAGTTTTTGAAACGTAGCTCGATTTTTTAAAGTATTATTAAAAAATAGATAACAAACCATAAAAGATTGTGCTCAAGAGTGTTGATCAGCTTAATTTACTAACAACCTTTTGGAGATACTTATTGTTCCTGAGGTTAAGATAGTTTACCTTTTGAATATTCAGTAAATGAATCATAATTATCTAATAATAACCAAAAGACACCTAGAATTATATTATTTGCTGGTCTTTTCATTCTCTTTTTTCAAACTGAAACCAATTTTCATTGAGAAACAACCACCCTTTACCAAGTTACAAAACTGAACATCAAACTCGAAAACTAAGCACACAAACATATTATCAGTCCAAATCCCCCCCTCAGAATTAGCATAACTTCACCCGGCTAACTTATGAACTACCCCATTACAAGGTCGATTATTAAGAGATGAAATTATTAAGTAAAATAATGTGAAAATTATATGGTTAGAAAGGGAAAATAGATCTCATATGGAGCATTCAAGTCAAGAATGGCATACTTAAATATCAACTGAGCATAAAAGAATTCTGGCTTCAGACTGATTATGAATTTAATATCTTCTCCAATTTCAACTCCTCCAATTATGCATTCTCCTCTCTTCACAATAATATCAAACCAAATTAAACGACTTCATCAGTCATGAAATATTTTGTTGGTTTGAATTTAAATGAAGCTTCTTCAAATAACATCAAATAGGACAATACCCTTTTTCTAAGAATAATCTCTTTGTATTGATTTGAAAACTCCACTTTTGAAATTGCCAAAGTAACAAGA
This sequence comes from Benincasa hispida, assembly GCF_009727055.1. NCBI lineage: Eukaryota > Viridiplantae > Streptophyta > Magnoliopsida > Cucurbitales > Cucurbitaceae > Benincasa > Benincasa hispida. Next base: position 56,307,428 of record NC_052360.1, on the reverse strand, counting down.
ACTGTAAACAAATGACAACTAGTTATTTAATCGTCTTTACTATGTAATAGAGTTGGTCAATTTCGAGAATTTATATATATAATATATGAATATATATATCACCTTTGTCAACGAATATCAACTCTCTTGAAATGCATCTAAACTGTTCTGAATCAGTCGTGACAAAAGTTGCTAAGTCAACGTTACCTAAATCCCTCTTGATGATCTTCCTCATGTGAGGATTGTTAGACAAATTTAAGTAATAATGTGTTTAATTAAAGTATAGGCTATGTATGTAGATTAATAATTGTCACATCGGTTGTTTTATTAGATTATTGGGCCCTATTATGTGATCTAATTAATTAATACCTTAGATTTGAATATGGACTTAATAAGTAGAAGCCCGTTTCTAGTTAATTAGGGTTTAATGAACCCTAATTGAACTAGTATATAAAGAGAGGTTAGGGCTATGGTCCCCCATATACCAAAACAATACACACTCAAGTCTTTCTTGAATCCCATCTAGAGAGATTCCACTTAGAATATTCGGAGTTTTTGGTTGAGGAAGACAATAGCTACCTTATAATTATTATCAATTTTTTAATGAAATCTGATATGTTATTCTTGACAATAATGATCCTAGCATACATCAATTCAATATAGATTTAAAGTAATTAGGCTCACAATTTCTTTCTACGAGAGAGGACTGTCTGACCAAAAGTCTTTATAGCTGAATTTAAAGGGTACACATATCAAAATGAAATTCTAAAGCATAAGCTAGATTAATATATATATTCTAAACAATTTTGAGTTTAATTTTTCCTCTTTTTTTGAAAAGGATATGTAATATATAAGTGCACCAGGAAATTTCAACAATGATATCTCAGAAATTTGCATCTAATTATTAATTAGCTTTCGAAGATAATGTTAAATCACCCAAAAATTGAATTTGGCGGGTTAATTATATTTATACTTTGACTCTTCCCTCATTTGTTGACTTGAAAATTTATAGGAGATCCACCAAGTGAAAATCAATGTTAATTTCATGAAGAAAAACTGACATAAGATTTCAAACACAAAAACATTTGTTTTACTACCATGTTAAATCACTAATCAACTCCAAAGTTTAAACATATGGGTATTGCACTTATGGTAACTTTAAGGTTAAAATACTATTTCTGTTCTTGTACGTTTTTTTAAACAATATACAAGAGGTAGAAGAATCAAGAAATGCACCTATGCACCCAAGCATTCTGGTCCTCGTACTTTAGATTATTTTATTTCATTTTATCTCTTATTATACTTTCAATTGTCCTTGTATTTTGGATGATTTCATTTGATCATTTTAGCTCTTGTTATACTTTAAATTTAGTCCTTTTACATCTAATAATACTTAAATATAGTCCTTTAAATGTCATGAACCAAAAATGAAACTTTAACCTAAATTAAATTATGTTTATACTTGGAGAGAATAAAAAATGACATTTCAGAGAGATCTTGTTCTTATTGAATAAATGAAAATCAAAGACAGCAAATGAATTGAACCAGGGTTCTTGAAATTAAATGAAAAGAAACAAAGTTGAGATGTGTTCACAATTATAACACTTCTATTGTTTGTTTTGTGGATATCGTATATTTTATACTACTCCTTAGCAAGAAGAATTAGGACATATAATAATTAAGTAGAGATGAAAGAATTAAGGTAGTTAGGTTATAAACTTATACTTTCCTATCCCAACAAATGAAAAACATGCTTTCAATAATTCATCATGAATTGATGATAAAAACGTAACTATATCAAAATTTATATTCGGGAAGGAATGTGGAAACTACTTATATATGAGTACTCCTAAAAAGTTAAGATTCAATCACAAGCGATCGAGATAGGGTTTAGAGGGTAACATTATTGATTTCAAAAATCTTAATTGAAATCGATGTTTAAAAGAGGGATATTCTTACCTAAAATTAACCATAAACCTTACTTGATCATTTTGAAATTAATCTAATTTTGCAAACGAAAGGGTATAATGATCAAACACTGTTATGGGTAATCTTGTACTAAAAGAATAAATTTAATAAATAAGGAAAAACAAAAACCGACCGGGACCAAGACAAGATCATAATGGGCCAAGGAAAGGGAATTGAACCTTTGGCCCTCGAAGGTTGAAGCTAACCACCTCCTCACTCTCGGCCTCCGAGGCTAAGGAGCCTACAATCACCACATGGGATGTGAGTCGGGCCTTTGGGGCAACCTAGAGTTGATCCTCATGCCTTGAGCCCGAGGAGTCCAATCATCAAACAGGTCATCGTGCTTTCAATTAAATGAAATCATAAATTATTTTATTGTTGGGAATGTGACCAAAGTCCCACAATGGTAAGATAAGAGGAAGATCGTGGGTATATAAGTAAGAATAACTATCTCCATTGGTATGAGACCTTTTGGGGTGAAACCAAAATCAAAGCCATGAGGATTTATATCCAAAGTGGACAATATCATACCATTGTGGAGATAGTTTGAGGGTCGGACAGGTGGTATGCTCGGGTAGTGAGACCTTTTGGTTTGAAACAAAAAACATAGCCATGAGGGTTTATGTCCAAAGTGGATAATATCATACCATTATGGAGATAGTTTGAGGATAGTTGTCTTTATCAATTTGTATATCAACATGAGAGGCATCTGTGACAGCTTCAGCAAAGTTGACCCAAAATTTAGTAGAAAAACAACAGTGTATATAAACAAATGCTTAGCGGTCTCTGAATGTTTTTTTGCAGAGCACACACCAGTATAGGTTAAGATATAGGGATGGGTTTCGAGCTTGGCATTTGTCCATGGTGCTTAGACCTTAATGTATAACAGTGCATATAAAAATTTTACATTTTTTTTTCTCAGAAGGAAGGAAGACCACAAACCACCAATTAACATGCAGGAATCTTTAGAAGGAGCTGCAGCAGAGAGATTTCGAGATTTGACGACGTTAAAGTAGCCTTTAGCGTTCAGCTTAAAGAGCATATTATGTTCACCTCCATCGATTAAAGGGTGGTCCAAGATTCAATAAGTAGCACCCAATTTTCTTCTCACAAGGGAGAAGAGGACATCAAAGATTAATAATTCATTCAGCATTATTGGTTCAGGCTTCTTTTAACTGTCGACAACGGATTATAAGATAAATCAAAATATCAAGGGAATTTTTTTACGAAGAATGCTAAAAGAATTCCAATTATGGTATCGGAAGAGGGTGTTGCTGCCAGAATTGATCTTCCTGGTAATATGTGTTTATTTGATGATTTAATAGATTTCGAGCACCTAAGAGGTAGAGTGGAGCGTTAGTGACGAAATGGTGCTAAAAAGGACCAAAACGGAACTTAAATGCATAAACGAAGAAAGAAAAGGTCAAAATGATCATTTTGCCCCTATCGATGCCGCAATGGTGCCCAGCTAGGCTCTACACTCGACACCTTAAGGCAGAATGCCTTGTTTTGGTGCAAATCACACAATGCCACAATGCTGTAGTAGAGCGTCACAACACTCTGAAGTAAAGACACACGCACACGTCCGTTAGTATTGCAGCGCTACCCCCTGCGTTGCAGCATTACGCTACCACTCAAGAGCATATTTTTGGAGAGCACCGTGATGTTTTTGTTAAAAAAAAAAATCGTGGAGGACAAATATGAAAATGAGAGATATATATTTCATTCAACTAAGCATGCCTTTATATAAGCTTACAAACATAACCATAGGAATGCCAATGGTTTAAAGCTATAAATGTCATCAAATACTCATAATTCACATAACTCTTATAACTAAAAAATCACTATTGGTTACAAAAACTAAAATCATAAAACCCAAAAGTCACACTAAATGTCACTAATAATGTTTAATAATGAAAAACTTTTCAACAGTTTTACCATAACATCGCAATGCCAGCATGAATTTTATAAAAGAAAATTGCATTGGGTAACAAAATATATTTGTGGATTTGCAATCGGGATTCCAATCTTTTAACTTTGCGTCTATAGCAAAATTCACACCTAACCATTTTTTTTTTTTATTTTTAAAAAAACGACGGTATATAAAGAACTCCACTTGCCTTCACTATAATAAAGGAAAATTATATTGGACGTTTTAAGTATTTTCTCATTTTTGTTGGCATTTTTGTTTTCATATTTGCCAATATATTAAACGTCAACTACAATAAATAACACATATGATGGCGTTAAAAAAAGGCTATCGTAGACTTGTGATAACATTTACGAAAAGTTGCCGTAACACATGTTATTGAAAGTCTCTGACTTTCCATAATAATTTTTGTAATGCTATAAAAATTGCTATAAAAAGTCACCTTTTGGTAGCATATATTTAATGTTATGAAAATTTTTCGATAGTCGTCTGCAAAAACGCAATAGAACTTTTATAAAAATTTTTATAACAGTAAAATAAATTCTATGAAAGACTTTATTTATAGTGTTTCTAGGGATGCTGTCGTAACCAATGTTGTTGAAAATTCCTTATTTTTCATAGCATTTTTTTAGTGCTATAAAAAAGCTATAAAAGTTTACTTTCTATTGAATAATATGAATGTTATTAAAACATTAGTATTAAAAAAATGCTATGATTTACTTTTAATTACATTTTTATTAATAAAAAAAAATATTAAGATTGACTTTTAATAACATTTTTATAGTAGTCAAAATGCTATAAAAACATATATAGTTTTTAACTTGTCATGATAGCTAATTTTAATGAAGTCGTATATTGTTTATATAATATTTTATATGAGTAACAAATTGTTAGGTAATTATAAAATCAACATAAATTAGATAACATTATGTAATAAAGTGCATTTACATCGCTTGTAATGTAATACTTCAATCAGTGCAATATGCCACATACATAAATAACCATACTTTTTTGGTTGGGGTAGTCATGTTCTTCAAATTACAGTTCAGTAAATAAAATAAAATAACCTTAGTTTTCTTCTTTCTAATATACATATGTATTATTTAGTCTTCACTTTTTAAATTCGATGAGGCATTTAATCTTCGCATCCCAACAATTCTCAGCCTTACTATGGCTTGGAAATGACCCACAAATGCGTCCTCACTAACATACATGGAACAAAACGGCAAGTGATCAAAGATAGAAAGGAAAATGGGAAACTAAAATAACATTTTGAAATAAACCTTACAATCTACCATTAGTCATACCATTAACATTTTTCCAAACAAACAAGAAGATTCATAAATGCCAACCAACCAAAATCTTGGAACAATCTCTTTCGGAAAGTTCAACAATGTCACCATGTGATGACCTGTCCTATAAAGACCAAATGAAGCCAAATCCATGAACAACAATAAAAAATTTAGAACACATATTCCATAGTTTAAGAGATCTAGTACAATGAACAATTTAAAATGCCGTAAACAGAGAGAAGTATCGTGAAGAATATCAAAAAACCAAAGGAAGAACTCTAACAGATAGAAAAGAAAATTTGTTTTACCGATCCTTTTCTAGATTTGTAAATGGATGATTGGAATTTTATAAGCATGCCTTTTGATTTTGTGAGTTGTAGAGACGAAGGTATTGAAGAAGGTTGAATTGGGATTTCTATATAATTCAAATTCAATGCATTGAAAACTGTCATAGTAAGGTTCAATAAAGAACTACATATGAATTGTTAGACAATTATTTTTCAAACACAAGTTTGAACAATATGATCAAAATGAACATTTATAACATATTTAGTTTAGTAGTCAATGGACAGAAAGAACGAGCTTAAAAACCCATTATTACTTGGTGATCCTTAGTAAAATTGTTAAAAATAGTAAACTTAGAACAATCTAAAATTCTTTTCAAAATAGTAAAGAACTAATTAAAAAAACATTATGAACTACCACTCCTATTTCTCATTGAGTCAATAACAAAGACCAGGAAAAAAAATGTAGTGATTGAGTCAACCCTCATCGAGTGAGTATGGGATCAATTGTCTACAGTAATCAGACTGGAATCACTGCAGGGCAGATCATTACATACTCGATGGTAAAATACATACTATATATTGCTTCATTTAGTTAGCATTAGTGATTTCAATGACTTTTAGAAGGGGGATGGCCGAGACGATTGATGCTGGGTGAAATTGCATATTGATGAAAGTAAAAGATGAATAAAGCACATAATATTTATGTGGAAAACAATAGAATAGGGAGAACAAACCACGATATAATACAAGAGAGGGCACAAATATAAATAGACTGGTATGAAACCCTAATATAGCCCAGACGAAGATAAATTACTAAAATGTCCTTAGGGCTAAAAAGTGAAAGCCCTCTATTTCAACACTTACCCTCAAGTTGGGGCATACATATCAATAAGACCCAACTTACTAACTCAAAAATCAAAACTTTGCCTGAGTAATCCTTTTATGAAAATATCTGCAACCTGTTGACCAGAAGGAATGTATGGAATATAGATACTGTCACTGTCTAGTCTTTCTTTGATGAAGTGTCTATCGATTTCCACGTGTTTTGTTCTGTCATTTTGCACTGTATTATTCTCTATGCTTATCCCTGGTTTATTGTCATAATAGAGCTTCATCGAAAGATCACTGTCTTGATGGAGATCTGACAAAACTTTCTTCAACAAGATTTCATCACATATTCCCAGACTCATAGCTCTGTATTATGCTTCAACCCTGCTTCTAGCAACCACCTCTTGTTTCTTACTTCTAGCAACCACCTCTTATTTCTTACTTCTAGCAACCATACAAAGATACAATGCCCAAACGTCGACTTTCTGTCTACAACAAAGCCTGCCCAGTCAGAGTCAGTGTAAACTTCAATACATCTTTTATCGGTTTTTCTTAACATCAAACCCTTACCAAGAGTAGTTTTGAAATATCTTAGGATGCGTTCCACAACCTTTATATGCTCTTCGTAAGGTACTTGCATAAATTGACTTACTACAGTGACAGCATAGGATATATCCGGTCTAATATGTGATAGGTAAATTAATTTTCCTACTAAACATCGGTATCTCTCCTTATTGATAGGAACTCTGTTAGCATAATCACCCAGCTTAGCATTAAATTCTGTAGGAGTATCAACGGGCTTACATCCAGTCATACCCTTTTCTTTTAGTAAATCAAGTGTATATTTCCATTTAGAAATAGAAATCCCTTCTCTTAACCGTGCTACTTCCTTTCCTAGAAAATACCTTAGTCTCCCAAGGTCTTTAATATCAAACTCCTGAACCATTTTCTTTTTTAACCTGACAATCTTAATGGCATCATCCCCTGGCAAAACAATATCATCTACGTATACAATAAGAACAACAATCTTCCTTGATACCGATCTTTTTATGAACAGAGTATGATCAGAGTGCCTTTGAGTATAACCTTGGGACTTAACAAAGGTAGTGAATTTATCAAAGCAAGCTCTTGGAAATTGTTTCAACCCGTACAGGGACTTTCTTAGTTTACACACTTGGTGATCAAACTGAGCCTCAAAACCTGGGGGAGGACTCATGTAGACTTCTTCTTCTAACTCATCATTAAGGAATTCATTTTTCACATCGAGCTGATGGAGAGGCCAATCTTTGTTCACGACCATTGAAAGAAGAACACAGACGGTGTTCAACTTTTCTACAAGAGAGAAAGTCTCTTAGTAGTCTATCTCAAAGGTTTTAGTAAATCCATTAGCAACCAACCTAGCTTTATACCTGTCAAGAGTCCCATCAGACTTATACTTTATGGTGAACACCCACTTGCATCCAACGATCTTATGCCCTTTAGGAAGAAAAACACAATCCCAAGTATTTTTTCTCTCAAGAGCTCTCATCTCCTCCATAACCGCAGCTTTCCACTTCGGAATCTCCATTGCCACATGTCTACTATTTGGTATTGTTATTGTATCCAGGCTCATAGTAAGAGCCTTGAACTCAGGGGACAAATTATAGTAAGACAGATAACTATGCATAGGGCACTTAGTCCAAGATTTAGTACATTTCCTCAAAGCAGTGGGAAGATCATGGGAGGCATTATGGCTCTTTATTCTATTTGACCCTTCATCAGTAACACCACATTCCGTCTCTTGCTGTAGAGTTTCATCCTCTGGTACTTTTTCCACATGTTCATCCTTACATGCAACAATATCACTTTTAGGAGGCGTTTCCTCAAATCTGTCACTTTCAACTACATCAGCATCGCACATGGTTTCCTTGGTACAAGCGTCGGTACTATTAGAGGTTACACCATTCTCACCCGCATTACACATATAATTCTCAGCACAAACATCAATATCATTAGAGATAGGAGTACGAGTACCTTGAGCTGATGTCGTATCCAACTCATGGACCGAAGGTGGAGAAACAACAAGTGGCACTATTTCCTTCCTGAGATTCTTCCTTTAGTATGTTATCCACAATACCTATTTGGTAGGTAGGACAGTATCATTAATACTCATGATAGGTTTAAGGAGTAAATCTAACGAAATCGAAAATATGGATAAGTTAGCCTCTTCACCAAAACTCTCCCCCTGAAGATGACTAATAGGAAAGAAGGGTTGATCCTCGAGAAAGGTAACATCCATTAAAACGAAATACTTTCGCGATGATGGGTGGTAACACTTATATCTGCGTTGATGAAGGGGATATCTGACAAAGACACATTTCTGAGCACGAGGGATAAATTTAGTGCGATTGGAACCATGAGTATAGACGAAGACAAGACACCCAAACACTTGAAGTGGGATCAGGAATAAGGCGTGTTTTTTGGTACGATTCTTCGAAACACTTAAGAGGAATGTGAAATTCTATAACCCATGAAGGCATGTGATTAATCAAACGTGTTGCAGTTAAGATAGCATTCCCCCACAGATAGGACGGAAGGGAGGTAGACAACATGAGAGAACGAGCAACCTTAACTAGATGGCAATTTTTTCGTTAACCACCCAATTCTGTTGAGGAGTATATGTACAAGAGCTTTGATGAACACTTCCTTTAGACGCTAAAAAATCACGAAAGGTATTGTTAAAGAACTCTCGCCTATTGTCACTCCGAAGGATAGTAATTTTTGTGTTGAACTAAGTTTCTACAGTGGTATAAAACTGTTGGAACACTCATGATACCTCAGACTTATTAGTAAGAAGGAAAACCCATGTAAGCCGAGTGTGATCATCAATAAAGGTCACAAACCAACGTTTTGCAGTAGAGGTGGTGATGGGTGAAGGACCTTAAACATCATTATGGACAAGAGTGAACGGTTTAGATGGTTTATAATGCTGAGATTGAAACGAGACCCGATGTTGTTTAGCATAAATACACCCATCACATGTCAAGGAGGAGACATCAGCATTGTGAAAAAAAATGAGGAAATAAGTATTTCATATATTGAAAACTATGGTGACAAAGGATAACAGCCATAACATATAATCTTTTTCAAACGTAGAATAACAAGAAGAAACAAAACTAGTGCTAGAACTGTTCCTAGAGGAAGCATCAGCATTAAGGAAATAGAGCCCTTTCCTGATAAAACAGTATCAGGTGAGAACAGTATCAGGTGAGAAAACAACTTAACAACCCAAATCTCTCGTAATCTTATTGATAGACAATAAGTTGTAAGACATTTTTTGGACATGTAACATATCTTGTATGGTCAAACCCTTAAATGGGGAGAGATGACCCTTTCCTGCAATGGGAGTGAAGGACCCATCTGCAATCCTAATTCTTTCATTTCCAGCACTCGGACAATATGAACTAAATTGATTAGATGAGCCAGTTAGGTGATTCGTAGCTCCCGAATCAAGAATCCATGGCTTTCAACCACTAATACTAATAAGTCTAAATGACTGAATCGTACCTGACTGGCAATAATACTGACAACAAGAACACCATAATCATTTTGACTATTCACCTGAGGTTGTGGCTGAGAATTACCATTTGTTGAATGACCCATAAGTGTTCATCCAGAGTTTGACTTATCGTGTGGCTAATGTCGTCTACTATTTTGGTGGTCGACCATGCAACTTCCATCACTGATCTTTAGTATACCAAGGCTTCTTGTTGTGTTCACAAACCGGAAGAGGCTTACTATTCAGCTTATCACCATCAAGTCCAAATGACATTGCATTAAACACAGTGGAATCTGTTGAAGACACAAGAAGGTTATTCATGGCACTAGACCTGTCTTCTTCGAGACGAACCTCTAAGAAGACTTCCATGAGGGAGGGTATTGGTTGCTATCCCAATATCTAACTACGCACCATATTGAATTTGGAATTCAACCCAGCAAGGAAATCATAAACCCAATATGTTTCCTTAATCTTTGAATACTATACTCCATTACAAGGACAGTCCTAGACAACCTCACAACACAAATACTGTTGGGGATGATGTCTTAAACTCTCGTTGGGTCTTGTAGTTTGTAAACACAGTATTGAAAAAAATTTTGTGATGTAATAATATATGATATTTTCTTCACTTTTGTCTATGGAACATTGGATGTTTTAATTTCTTTACCACAAACCAATAAACTAAGATCCCTGGATGTTATTGTAGCTTAAGCATATATGTGGTAACATACAGGTAGATCATGTCTTAAGTGATAACCAAAATGGTCTATAGTGTATGGATATAGGAGAGAAACTTTATCTTGGTAACGCTACAGATGTGACCCGCTTTGTAGAATAGTTACAAGTGTTGTGACTTGCTATAGATGATCTGATCCTGATCAATCATGTGGAGACATGAGAGAGAGGACATCCTATACAAAGGAGTTTGTATAAGACCAGACCATGTAGTGTTATAGTCTCGTTATGTAACACCGTTCTTGACAGAGACTTCACTTCACTAGGATGACCATAGGTAACATATCTCAATCTTGAGTGAGTTGGGAACTTATGTCTTTGAGGGCAGTCCTTTGATTTGCATAGGTGTGAGTGGCCAGATCGCCAACTGAAACCTACCACTTTTGGGATTTGTCTGATTTGGGAGCTGGGAACCCAACTACACAAGATGGAATTCACTCCTTCCCCGAAGTAGAGCTAAGTAGATAGATTACTCCCTTAAAGGCTGATTCCGGGGCTAGAACGATGTGGCGCCATACACCTTCTCATGGGTCGAAAGGTGTCCACACATAGTAAAACTATGTTGTATTGTTCATTAGAGGGATAAATAGTACTTAAAGAGTTAGATGTAACTACAGGGGAAAAATGGTAAATTGGCCCAGCTGTACTTACGAGCATCTATGAAGGGTTATCGTACTGTTGATTGGTTATATCCAATAGACATAGATATATATCTGTGGTGAGAAGAGTGCCACTGTCAGTCTTTAATGGAATGCCTGGTAGTTAACGAATGGTGGATCTTGTGGATAAAGAGTTTAGTCAGCTATTCACGTACCATTTAAGCTACAAGCCATAAGTCCATAAGGTTCCCTTGGTAGCTCAATGAATTCAAGTTGAGAATAAGTTTTTGGGTCTATTTGAAGTATTCAAATTGACAAGAGGTGGTTTGATTATATATGATATGATTGAACTGGTCAATTATATATGATATGGTTGACATGTTGTATGAGATACATTAATTGGAGGAAAATGATATAAATATGATTTATATCTAGTGAAGGAGAAAAGGAATGTGGTTTATATATTGCATTTGTTGTGATATTAAACTATAGGTTATAAATATAATATGATTATATTTATTTTTTAATTGAACAATTATGGGATAATTGTTGGCGGTTTTTCTCCGTAACCGAATAAGATAGTGGGAGGTTGCAATTAGTTCTCGTAACTGTAGGATAAAACAAAAATGGTTCTCATTTTGCAAGAGATCAGATATTCACTCACCTATTAGTACACTGCCCATCGCCTAGTAAACGGAGAGCATACACGACAGCTTAAAGTTTACTAAATGATCGTGTACACGCACGCTTTTCCTAAACGATTGCATAGTCTTACCTAAACGATCGTCTAGCTTTTTCTAAACGATCGCGCGCTCAAGTGTTTTACTAAACGATCGTCTATACGATCAAGCCCCTTTTACTATACGATCGTGCACCTTTTACTAAACGATCAAGCAGTCTTCTATACGATAGACTTCTGATATCTCCCACTTGCATGGTCGTGGTAAACGATCGTTCCTTCCTCCTTCCCTTTACCAAATCCAACAGAGCCCACACCTCATGGATTCTCACTCCGAGAATGCCGAGGTTTTTGAGTGGTTGTGTCCTCCATTATTGTCTTGTTCTTAAGGAGTCCATTCGTGGGTAGACGACAACGAGATTCAGTGGATGATAGGCTTGACGATCTCAACGACAACAAGATTGGCTGGATTGACGAAAGCGAGTTTTAAAGCGAAGAAGGGTTCATCAACTGGTATGTATCTCGTTCCTTTGTTGTTTAAAGTTCAAAGCATGTCGTAATTTTTTGTTAAATGCATAACTAGTATGTTTGATTGTGAATGCGGTATTTCTGTCACAATGAGTTTAGAACGATCTTGCTTTTGCTCAGAGGTACTCTTTGGTAAGAGTTCCTTCAATTGGTCATCTCCTGCCAGAGTAGAGACAACTTGTTGAAATAAGACGTCACATCCATCGTTCCCTGTTTACATTCATAGAACTGTTTACGTACGAAGTAATGAGTAATGAGTTTCAATGCCATTCACTAAAGCAAGGGTTTCTTTATCTGTGATTCAATGCTATTCATTAAAACATATCGGAGTAATGAGTCCTCTCCTTTCCAGATGCGTTCTTGAGGATCACCAAGCCTAGGTTTCGGTATCTCACTCGTTAAATACCTGAATTTACGACATCTCTTAAGAGCCACCTTGATAGACTGGGACCACGAGAAATAGTTCAAGACATTCAACTTCTCTCCAGTAATAAATTCTACAGAATTTCCCATTGATCCAGACAAGAAATTTGCTGTCCGTAAAGTAGGGAAAGAAGTTACCAGATTTTCTGAATACATCTGTAGGTTGGAAAAGAGATATGAGTAGACCGAGATTGACTGCATATTTGTGTTTTTCCCAAGGGCTGCCTCAAGAGCTGCTATTTGTTGTTGAAGATGCGCAAACTGTTGCTGGACCTCTGTTGGGGCCAGAATCATGGGGCTTGTAGTGTAGTGACCCCCTGAAATAGAATGCACATTGTCGGTGGTGGCTAATCGGACGGGTTACTGTCTGAGATATGGTGAAGAAGACTCTCCAACCTCAAAACTACTCCAATGGTTGCTGCTGGTGCCACCGCTCAAAGCCGTTGGAGGATAGTTGCTACCGCTGGAGCCATCGGAACCAGACCACTAGATGCGGAGTTGTTGGTCGAAGCTCTGATTGAAGCCGCCTGGTGATCAAAGATGGCTGGAGTGGTTCAAAGACTAGGTTGTCGTTGGGCGAAGCAAGGGATTGACTGGGCGATTGGCTGGATCTTTTTTAAGGCGTCAAAGCGAGGGATTGGCTGGGCTACAGCTATCAACTGGATCTGTTCGACAAACGGCTAGATTGACGTCGTCTGGAGGTTGTTCGACCCGATGGGAAAGCGGTTGACTGGGTCTATTCGGCACCGTTTGGAGGCTGTTCGGCTCGATCTAGAATGTGGCTGGCTGGGCTGCATTCGGCTGGTCAACTCCAACAGGGTTAGCCACGAGATGTTGTACTGAATTGAAGAGGTGTGGAATAGCTGTCTTGAAATACCGTTCCACGACAACCTGTACAGCGGTGGCTATGTCGGCGGCAGTGGCACCACTCATCGGCTAGTGGTGATTGTGACTCCACTGGTTTATCTTCATCAATGAAGACTAAGGTTTCATCGCCATGCTCTGATACCATGATGAAAGTAAAAGATGAAAAGAGCACACAATGTTTATGTGGAAATGATGGAACGGGGAGAAAAAACCATGATACAAAACATTTTTTTTTTTATTTTCTGATAAAAAATACAAGAGAGGACACAAATATAAATAGACTGATAGGAAACCCTAATATAGCCCAGGACGAAGATAAAGTATTAAAATGTCCTTAGGGTTAAAAATGAAAGCCCTTTATTTTCAACACATATCAACACGGTTAAAAATAATGGCATGACAAACTGGGAGGAGGTGTAGTAGTAAGACTCAAGTTGTTTAGAGGCATAGTTGCAGAATTGCAAATCATGAACTGGTTATATCTACTGGCTACGTCGTAATATATCAACCTAGGTCGAAAAATTGTACAAGCTGCAGCTGGATTATTTTGAAGAGAGGTTGCTGAACTCAATCAACCATTCTGTTGCAAAACTACTTGAATCAGGGTCTAAGATGTTGTAGCTAAGAAAAATTGTAGACTAATTGAAAATGCACATGTTGAGAATTTATAAATGAAACCACTAGTTTGCTACTTATTTTATGATCAATTCATCAAGAAAGTATGCCATACATTGTTGCATTTAGCAGTTAGTCTTTTCCTCTTTTAGTTCCAATTTGCCTTTTCTTTGAGCTTTTTTTTCCCGAGTTGTCAACAGAGATTCTTATGATGATTGTTGTTTTCCATAAACAGATTTTTGAATTATTTTGGATCTTTTTTCTCATTAATGTGTTGTGATTTACATATTTTTTATAATTATTTTGAAACTCTTTAGATACTTCATTTAATCAATGACATTGTAAAGAACTATTAAGACTACTCCTCCTATTAGAAAATGTTAAGACCAGAAAAAAAAATCCCAGTTTACTCTACCTATTAGAAAATGAATGAGGTTGTACCATCTCCAAAGCTACAAAATCCAGAATTCACTTAACCATCATGACAATCAAAGCAAAACCATCGCACCACATTATTGTTATAGCACTTTTCAAATTGTTATAGTAGATTTTTCAATGTTCTACAACTGCAACATTCAAAAAGAACATAGAGGATCCTTACCAAATTGCAATCAAAGATATATTTGCTTGTGAGATCGGAGCCCAATACAAGAATCTAGCCAAGAACACAAGAATCTCAAATTCCCAATACTCCAAATTATTCACTTAAATTAGGGGGGGAGAAAACATCAACATCCCTAACCCAACGAACCTTCCAAACTAAAGAACAAAAGAAAAAGGGGTATAAAGCTCCAAATTTTGAAAATGACATAACATACACAAAGAAAATTTTAAAGCAACATAACAAAGGAGACAAAATGTTCAAAAGTCAGGAGCACAAAACACTAATCAAACCATTGCAGTAGAAAGCAAAGCAAATTTCAAATTGACAAATATGTAACTGAAAGTTTCAACAGAGAATCCTCCCCATGTGAGTTCATAGTTTCTAGACTTAAACACATGAATGGCCACAACCAAAAGAGCCACCCACAATAAAATGGAAGCAACTTAAGCAGCTCCTTCCAGCCCAAAACTTGTCCAGTACACAAAAGCATAAGCAACACATGGTGAAGAATCAAAAGAATTGCAGAAAGCACAGTCAGAAACATAACATCCGACTTCGACTGAGCCTAAATAAAACTCACACTATTCTGCAAAAACCCATATGTTTTTATAACTTTGTGATAGCATTTTCTTAACACTATTATAAAGATTTTTTTTTTTGTAGCTCTTTATTATTAGAAGTTTTTATAGCCTTTTCTTATCATATCCTTTTAAGTAGCATGGCTCTTACACAAGGATCAAAACACATAAATTGAGAAATGAACCAAATTTTTAAGTAGCAATTAAAAATACAGAAGAAAAAGACAAATAATTAGATTTTGACATCAACTACTAATATAATAGAAACTAATTTGACAAAAGAGTTTAACTACAATAATAATTCTATACTTTTTGTGTAAAAACCAATTAGTTACCACAAATTTTAGTTGTTTATGAATTAATTTTGTAACTTTTGTTCATGATTAAAAATGATAAAGACATTAGGATCAAAAACTCCAATAATACTTGTATAGAAATGACAAAAGTTCGTAATATTGCCAATAGAATTAGTTGTACCATAGCACATAAGTCCCAAAACTAAGACTACTACATGTATATATTTCCTTAATTAGTGTGAGTTAATCTTGAGCCGAGTTTACATTTGCAAAGGGAAAACATATCATCAAGAAATGAGCATAGACTTGAAAAGGGAAATGGATTATTGCACAAGAATCAGTTGTTTCCAAGAACCATACCCTCCGAGCTTGAAGTCCACAATTAATGAAAAATGAGGAAGGATGAAGAGGCATATGCATGTGTGTTTCAACTTCTCTATCACCTATAATCAAACAATCTCCGGTCTGCACAAGATTGTCCAAACAATTTCTTTACTCATCTCAACAAATTCAAGTAAAGTGTTAATATGATATTAAATTTAGGATAACTTGCAAATTTTGTCCCTACTATAGTTTGGACAAAGTTAGAATTTATTGTTTATAATTATGATTTAGTTCTTATGGTTTAATAAAATCTTCATAAATAGTCCTAATAAAGGTGTAACATTTTGAAACCTAAAGATCAATGGAAACGAAACCTAAAACCTAAAGACTAGAAAAGATATTTTTTTTCCCTTTAAATAATAATAGTAATATAAATAATTGAAATAATTTTTTACACAAAGTTCACAAAACATACCTCTTCTCTAATAATTATTTCCTCACATGGAACCACAGAGAATGTGATTTGTGAACCCTTTGAAGTAATCAAAACTGTGACAAATGAAGGGATGTTTTAGCTAGCAAGATATACAACACCTTTGCTTCAAGTAAAATAGATATGAAAAGTGAAAAAAGAGGTATTTTACTTGTATCAACTTCATTGTAGACAGAAAATGTTGTTAAAATACTGCTAAACATTTCAGACTCAATGGAGAAAAATTTTCCATTTAAGCTAACTTGGTTAGGAGACCAATCTTCCATAGGCAAGAATGTCAATTCATGATGCAATGGTAGTGCAGAAGGCCCTTAAAAGAAAAGTTATATGGGGCAGTTAATTACCAGCAGAATAATAATTTGAATCATGAATCGATATACCAACAAACTAACTGACATGAACTAAATTGAAGTAATTGAAATGTATTAATTCAAAATATAAGGACTAAAATGATATTTATACGTATAAAAAATTAAACTCTAAGACATTTGATCTGAAGAAGAAAAATCCACACAAATTAGCGTTGCTCGAACATTTTCTTTTTTAACAAAATACAATGAGGACATGGAATCAAGAGGTACACTAGGATATTTCAACTAGGTTGATAAATCTATAGCACTCACATCATGCACCAGACCAGAAGTAGATGCTTTCACACAAGGATTACAAAAAGAGTTGGAGAGAAGATCAAAAGGTCAAAAATACAAGAGGGGGACACGCTAAAGGAAAGCCTTTCAGTTGAGCGAGATAGTGGATACATCATAATTACAAAATAAGGAGTCCTCAATGATCAAACATGTTCATAAAAAATTCGACTTAAGAAATGACAAAAAAGTTGGAAAAAAAAATAGAACAGAAGAACATCTATTGATTCATTTTTTAAGAGAAAAAAGGACAGAAAAAAGATATATTGTATACTAACTTGAAGGCTCAAATTTAAGGATGATGGTATTTCGGAGTTCTTGAAGATGGATACTCATTGAGGAATAGCTTTGGCCTTCCAACAACGCATTGCGGAAGCATCGGAGAGAAATCCTTGAGATATGATTCCGATCAACGGAGTACTCGGCGAATAATGGATGTGGCATGAACATCATTGCAAAGAATGGAGGGCATTGGTACCGAGCGATTATCGAAAATGCCGACGGCGAGAACTTGAAGCAGATTTCGTCATTAATAAATTCGGTGAATAGAGAGGTTGCATCTAGAAAAGGATCAAGGTTGTCAATCTTGATTAAGAACATGGTGGTGGTAATGTAAAAATAGTAGGAAAGTATTTTTTTTTTCTGAACAATACACAAAAGAACGGAATTATTAGATAGTACACCAGAACATCTCAATGAAGTAAATTAAAAATGTTTAAGATGTAAGTCTAAACATTCAACAAACACAGGGCAAATAAACAAAAATCTCCTTTTGTTCATGGTATGAATTGATCGGCCGTTTGGTGCTATTTTCTAGATCTAATTTTTACTTGGTCAGAAAGAACCCTAGATCATACAAAACTATCATTTAATGGCCAAAACAATACACATAAAGCTCGGAACACATATAAAAATAAAATCTTGTAAGAACAAAAAGTCTTAAAATAAATCAACCATGCATCGAAATATCCAATAAAATAGATTTAAATAGATTGTTTTTAAATTAATGCATAACAAATCTTCAAAGCAAAATCTCATTTTATTTCATTGCATTCATGTTAAATGCAAATTTTAAAGTAAAATATATCTTGTTTTCTCTTAGCTTCTTATCGATTTTTGTTTTCATGAGTGAGCAATAATAATTTTAGGATATTTAAAGAAAAGTTTAGAATTTGAAAAGGAAAACATTTCTAGATGTTTTTCTTTTCAAACTCTAAAAGTTTCCTTAAATATTAAAATTTTCTTAGTTGAGATATTTCGATGTATCTTCTAATCCCTCTCCACTTATATTTTGTTTAGACAAAGATGAGAAACACTTTTGTTTGGTATTATTATATATAATTGTTAAAATATAGAAGAAGAAGAAAAGAGAATAACAATACACAGTTACGTAGAAACCCTAGTACAGGGAGAAAAACCACGATATAGAGATCTTTCTTATTAGTTAATCTGATACACTGAATACATAGGGACACAGTGTATAAATAGACAGTAGGAATTATGAGATCTTTCTTATTAGTTAATCTAATACACTGAATACATAGGGACATACTATATAAATAAACCGTAGGAATTAGAATCACCCCTACTTGGTGCTTCTTCAGACTATTGCTCCTCCATGAAGAGTAAACACTGATCTTGATTTCGATTTCCTAGAATCCTTATCAGCATAGAAATCAGGGTCCATGTATCCTGTAAGGATAAAATCCTTAGAACCATACACGAGCATGTAGTACCTCGTTCTCCATAGATACTTGAGGATGTTCTTAACAGTGGTCTAGTGATCAAATCCTAGATTTGATTGATATCTACTTATTATCCTCACAACATAACAGATGACAGGTCTATTACATAGCATCACATACATCATGCTGCCAATAGCCAATGCATAGGGGATCCGTCTCATTTCCTCAACTTCTTGAGGGGTCTTAGTGAAGGAAACTCACTCAGGAAATCCTTGAGCGGAAGCAAGATCGACCCAGATTCCATTTTTTATTGAATGTAAGTTTTATAGTAAATAAGAACAACATATGCATTTACATAAATTATAGTATGCTTTAAAAAAGGAAAAACTTAGGGTTTCAGAAACCCTTACCTTTGAAGAACGCTTTCTTCAAGAATCCCTCGAACAAGTCACAAATAGATCTCCCTCTCCAAACAGGGACACCACTACTTGAGAACACTATATTCTCTTGGGACAAAGGTTTCAAGTAAGAGTTGTAGGCTTTGCTTGAATCCTTGGAAGAAGGAAGGAGATGGAGAGGAGGAGAGAGAAGAGAAGAAATTTTTTTCTCTATAAATTTTTCAGAGAGAACTATTCTCTCAGAGAGAATTGAGGAAGAAGATAAATCTCCAACCACTTATTCATTCGCCACCCATGTTATTAACTAAGAGAAAATGGGGGAGGGAGTTGTAACTCCTTCCCTTTAATTAATTTAAATTAAAATAATAATAATATTATATATATAATGTATATATTAATATACATATTAATTTCATAGACATCCTAATTAAGTAGCAAATTATTTATATAGATAATTATATTATAGTTATATTTAGGCATTTATATATGAGCGTGACTTTATAATATATATTAATTATACGTAAAAAAAATAATATGTCTATAAACATACCTCATAATAAATGCCTAATAGTTTGTTACATATTATAAAATTAACACAACATAAACCTAAATATTTAATTTTTCTCTTAACAATAAATGGCATTTATAAAATTAAATCCATTTTATTATAATTCACTTATATGAATCTAATTCATATAATTAATATTTGAGTCATATTCAAATATTTAATTTCTCTCAACTTATTTATGGTATTTAATATAAACCATATTTATATTAAATTTAATTACATGAATCTCATTCATATAATTAGTATTTGAATCATATTCAAATTCCTCTCATATTACCTTATATTATAATGTATCAAATACATTATATTAATTATATCTCATATATAATTAATTTAATTAATCATATCATATATAATTAATTCCCTCAATTAATTTGAACACTTCAAATTAATTCAAAATTAATTCTCAATTAAATCCTTGTTGAGCTACAGGGGGGACCTTATGAAATTATTGGTTGAAGCTCTAACGGTACTCGTATAATTAATTAAACTCTTTAATTAAATTATTAATTAAATTATCTAACATCCACTAAATGTCGATCATTCCACTAAAGATCGAGAGTTACGCTCTTCGCAATATAGATAAATTTTTGTGTCCATTGGATATAACCAATCAACTATGCCATGACCTTTCAGAAATTGTTCGTAAGTACAGATGGGCCAAAATTAGCGTTTTGCCCTTATAGTTACATCTAACTCTTTAAGTACCATTGATCCCTCTAATGAACAATAAGTCATAGTCCAACTATGATCAAGTCCCTCTCGGGCCAGGAGAAGGTGTAGTAACTATGTTCAAGCCCTAGAATCAGCCATTAAAGGAGCAATTTATCTACTTGCACCTGCATCGAGGAATGAATGAATTCCATATTGTATGTGTAGCTGTGTTCCCAACTCTCTAGTTAGACGAATCCCCAAAATGGTAGGCTTGTTGAATTGACAATCTAGCCACTCTCACCCATACAAATTAAAGGATCGCCTTCATGAGTAAGAGTTCACAACTCACTCAGGATTTAGGTCATGTCACCTATGGTCATTCGAGTGAAATGTAAGTCTCTATTATTAACGGCGTTATATAAAGAGACTAATCATTTCGTGGTCCGGTCTTATACAAACTCTTTGTATAGGATATCCCCGCTCATATGTCTCTACATAAATAATCAGGATCAAATCATTTGTAGCACTTTACAACACTTGTAACTCCTACAAAACGGGTGGTATCCATATTGCCACCAGGATAAGGTACTCAGCCTTATCCATATACTACAGATCGTTCAGGTTATTATTTAAACAAAATCCACTTGTATGTCTCTACATACTTGTTTAAATTACATAAAATAACCTCGGATCTTAGTTTATTAGATTGAGTATATGCTGATAAAATAACACTTATTTTATTAACAACAAAATGTTTATAAAGAGTTTACATACTATGAGATTACAAAGAGATTTAGGTCACCAATCTCAACGATCTCCCACTTGTCCTAAACCTTAGGGAGCCTAATGTACAATACAAATAAAGTACAAAATCACAATAAACTAGGACATACACTATATCCCAGTAACATCTCCTACTTGCCCTAGACAATATGTTGCATATACCGTAGACCCATACTTTCTAGATGACCCTTGAACGCTTTAGTCGTGAGAGCCTTTGTAAACGAAACAGTAACGTTGTTCTCTGTAGTAATCTTCGTGACAATCACATCACTTCGATGCACAATCTCCCGAATCAAATGATATTTTCGTTCTATGTGCTTGTCTCTTCCGTGACTTCCTACTGCATAGCAAATGTCAAGTCTAGTACATAACATTGCATACATAAGGCTACCAGTAGCCGATGCATAGAGAATTCATCTCATTTCCTCAACCTCTTGAGGAGTCTTAGGACACTGTTCCTTAGACAATACAATTCCATACCTGAAAGGTAATAAACCCTTCTTGGAATTGTGCATTGAATATATCTGACAAGCATCTTATCAATATACGATGCCTGAGACAATGTCAATCTTTTGTTCTTATGATTCCTTATAATTTAAATCCCTAGAACAAACTGCACCTCTCCCAAATCTTTCATTTGCAATTGGGCCACTAACCATTTCTTTACATCAGTAAGAAGACCTATGTCATTCCCAATGAGTAGGATGTCATCCACATACAGCACGAAAAAAGCTACTGAGCTGCTGATGATTTTCTTGTAAACACAAGGCTCATCAACATTGACCTTCTAAGAAATGACCTTCTTTAAAAGAGTTGGTTTTTTGAATTAGTTGGAGCGGTAACGGCAACGTGGCCTAAAAATGGCAATTATCCACTGCTGTTTTGAGCTCCAAATATATTGTACTTCATAAAATTGGAATCTTCAATTGGTGTCTTTCCTCCCATAAATTTGGCTTGTCTGTTTCTCTTACTACACTATTATTTCAGATTGGTACTAGAATTCCTTTTTAATTTTTGACATTTTTTCTTAATCAAATCAAATTCCATATTGGGTCTCAAGCATTGAAGTTATCAATATGCTATCCTCGCCTAATTTGTGGAGTTCTGCTTGCTAAGAAACTATGCTGATGAGCTTATTGGTGCTGCTCTTGCACTCATTTCAATCTACACCCAAGCTTCTACAAAATCTTCAAGCTCCAAATCTTACTGCTCCTTCTATTGAAACTTGTGTTGATGGGCTGAGTCAGGCTTTCATTGAGTCTTCTTTTAGTAGTCGTGTACTGCATCATTTGTTTTGAAGTCAAAGACATTTATGATAAGATTCTAAAACTTCAGGAGCGTAGAGAGATTGTTGTTGGGATGTTGCAGATAATGCGTGTAACGTTGACAAGAGCTGTTGGGGCGTCTTTTTCTCAACCAAGGAGTTTGGCTTTTTTCTTTCTTTTTTTTTTTTTTTCCTTTTTACAGCCAGAAAGGGGGAGTGTTTGGTATTTGGCTATTTGGTTATGGTTGTTAAGTTTGGTTGTGCTTATGATTTTGTTATATCTCATTTTGTGTTTGATGCTGCTATAGACTTATGATTTATGTTTTTGGAATATACTGTGGAAGCCCTTGTTGTTTGGTATTGTTTCATGTTGTTACCGATGATGTTATACTTTTTTTAGGCCTTTATTTCAGACATCCTTTTCTGCCTATAAAAACACAAAATAATAATAAAAATATAAACCAAAGGGGGAGTTTGTTGGAGATTTGTTTAGTTGGCTTTATATTTTTATAAGGCAGTGGTTTCTGATAGATGTCTCAAATAAAGACTTACCATCTATCTGGGACATCAGAGTATCTTCCTGCAGAATATTTTCATTATCTGCAAAAATCCGGGTGTAACATTTTTTTCGATATTTTCATTTATCAAAGTGCAACCTTCTTTTCCAAATGGGGATTAGTTTCCTTTCTTAGATTCGATTATTAAAGGAGAATTATATTGATCTTTAGGGGGGTTGCTTTTGTTAATCAAGAAAGATGTTTTTTGCTCTACGACCATTATTGTGCATCATTGTGTTCTTGCTTATTGCTTACCATTCTGTTGTGCAAGTTATTCATCTGTTGGAGTGCAACACTTTGAAGTAAATCACGATCTTAGGAGGAGCCTAAGTGATTACTGTCAAAGAAGAGATTCTCAGTCTTAGGGGGAGCCTAAGATTCAGCTTTAAAGAAGGAGTTCTCCATCTTAGGTAATCCTAAGATTCATCAGTGAAGGAAGTTCATTAACTTGAGTAAATGTAACAAAGTGAGAGGAGTCTCACTCATCGTTAGAAACCGATGTGATCAATCTCACTCATCGTTAGAAACCGATGTGATCAACACTATTATTCTAAAACTTAGGGGAAACTTTAGTACACTTGAGAGGAGTCTCACATCTAGGGGAGGCCTAGATAATCGGTGAGTTGAGCTCTACGTGAGTCATTGTAGTAGATGTGTATTACATATAAGTATTGCATTGAAAACAGACTAATTCTATAATATTAGTGGATTATCTTTTCTGGACATATTTCCCGCCAAAGTAGGTCGTTCATCACCGAACTGGGTTACCAACTTCTATATGTCTCTACTTGTTACCTGTTGTTAGTATTTTTGTTGTTTTAGTGGTTGTCAGTGTTTTTCGCTTAACATCCGTATAACAAGTGGCGAGTCACCCTAGCGCTTTTTTACATTTTGAAACTACAAAGAACTCATGCACTAAAAGTCTACTTTAGAACTCCAATAGTATAACAGTTGAATAGAAATGATCCACAAAAGCTTATAATATTGGCAAGAGAGAAGTTGTATGGTAGTAGACGAAATCCCAACCCAAGTAAGACTACTACTACATGTATATATGTTTTTTAGTGAAGTGCGTGAGTTAATCTTGAGACACTTCAAAAGGAAAACAGATCATCATGAAATGAGCATACACATCAAAAGGGAAATACATTATTGTACAACAATCATATGTCTCGTAGAACCAAACCCTTTCAGCTTCATGTCCACAATTAATGAAAAATGAGGATGGATGAAGAGGCATATGCATGTGAGTTTCAACTTCTGGACGTCCTAGAAATACCAAACATTCTCCACCCTGCAGAACATATTTTGTCATAACCCCAACCATTTAATTTTTTTTTTTGATTGATCAGTGATTTAACATATCTAGGAAAATATACGTTTTTAGTCCTTATATCTTGAGTCTAGTTTTTACTTGGTCCAAAGGATTCAGAATGTTGTAATTTTTTCATGGAGATTGATTTGAGTTTTGTTTCAATTTAACCTCTAGATTTCAAAATTTTTAAAATAATTATGACGATAAATTTTAAATTATTTTGGTATTGATGGAAAAATATGTGAAATTGACAGAACTTGGATATATTGAAAGATAAATGAGAATAGAAATACACCATAAACCAAGTGTTCAAGGTACTTAGACCGTCCAATCTTGAGTTAACTCTCAAGCTCTAATTCATATTTCAAAATATTGGTTGCCTTTCCATTCTCTACTCCTCTATTTATAACCAACTTCCCTACTTTACTACATACTAATATACCCCTAATATTCTTCTAAATACAAATCCTATCAGAAACTTAATTAATTATATACTTTTAGTTGTTTTAAAACCTCAAAATTTAAACAAAAGATATAACATTTTAAAATCAAGGGACTAAAAAAAGATATTTTTTCCTTTGACGATCTTATGTCTTTGAACTCTTTTAAAATTATTTTTTTCCATTCAACAAATTTTTAAACACACAACAGAAGGTTAGAAGTGATATAGTATTGATATAATATTAAATTTTACCATAACTCATATCAACTTAAATCTTTTGTTTTGATTAGTGATTTAACAACTTTTCAACCTTACCTACACATAACTATAATATGTATACATCTAATTTTTTTTTTAAAATTACAATAAGTTTTTACACAAAGTTCACATCAAAACATACCTCTTCATCAATGGTTATCTCCCCATCAAATTGAACGACAGAGAAGGTGGCTTGTCTACCCACTAACGTAATCAAAACTATGAGAGAAATCAAGGATTTTAGGTATAAGATAAATTTTCAAAGTAAATTTTATGAAAAAGGAGAGAAGAATTGCATTACTTGAATCAGCTTCATTGTAGACAGAAAATGTTGTCATAATATGGTTATACATTTCTGAGGTAATGGATAAAATTTTTCCAGTTAATAATTCCACTTCGCCAAGAGACCAATCTTCCATAGGTAAGAATGTCAATGCATGATGCAATGGTAGTGCAGAAGGCCCTTAAAATAAAAGTAGAAAATTATCATTATTATTTTGCAAAATTTTAAAAATATCAATGATAAACGTTGATAGACATAAATGGACTTCTATCAGTGATATTGTTAGACACTGATCGTAACGTCTATTATTAATAATTCGAAAAATTTGCTATATCTTATAAATAGTTTCAATAGTTTTACGATTTGAAATAATTTTCCTTTAATTAATGAAGTTGCAAGAATCTATTTTCAACGCTTGAACAATTACTTCAACCAACCCTCGGGAAATTAAGGACAATTTTTACATAAATTTAGTATACAAGATTTAAATTTTATGAAAACAGAAATCCACAAAAACGTTCAATGATTTGATACGATGAGTTTTAATTTGCAAGAATCAATTTCTTAGTTTACAAGAATCATATTTTATGAAAACAAAAATCCACAAAAATTGGCACTATGCAATGATCAAACATATAAACAATTGTCAGAATACATAAAAGGATCAAGAAATGACAAAAATGAAGAATAATAGTTATATCTTGTAAATAGTTTCAACAGTTGAAATAATTTCGCTTTAATTACGCTTTAATCAGTGAAGTTGCAAGAATCAATTTTCAACACTCAAAAAAATTACTTAATAACGCCTCACATCATATCCTATCTTTCTCCCAACAAAAAAACCCTCCGGAAATTAAGGACAAATTTTACGTAAATTTAGTATACAAGATTTAAATTTTATAAAAACAGAAATCAACAAAAATATTCAATGATTTGATACGATGAGTTTTAATTTGCAAGAATCGATTTCCTAGTTTACGAGAATCATATTTTATGAAAACAAAAATTGGCACTATGTTCAACGATCAAACATAAAGAAATTCTCAAAATGCATAAAAGAATCAAGAAACGATTTCAAAAATGAAGAACCAAGATTCATTTTTGGAGGAGAAGAAACAGAGGTATGTATACTAACTTGAAGGCTCAAATATAAAGTGTATTCTATCGTCATCTTCAAGAACATGGATGGTCATTGAAGAAGAAAAGCTTTCGCCTTCCAACATAGCATTGTGGAAAGTCTGGAGGGAAATTCTTGAATTGTGATTCCGTTCAACGATATACTCAGTGAATAATGATGGCGGCATACACATCATTGCAAAGAAAAGAGGGCACTGGTGCCGAGCAATTATGGAGAACACCCATGGTGTGATTTTTAGGCAGATTTCGTCGTTTACAATTTCGCCGAATAGGGTGGCTGCATCCATAAAAGGATCAAGGCCGTCGAGCTGGATACCGATCATGGTGGTGGTGGTAATGTGAAAATGACGACAAAGGAGGACGACGACTAGAGTTTTGGTGTGTATTTCAATTCTCTGTCTCAACTTTGATTTCTAATAAGAAAAATATTTGATCTTTTAATTTTTTTTTTATTTCATTTTATAGAGTATAACATTGATAGATTTGCTAATATATTTGCAATTTTTTAAAAATATTTATACTTAATTATTGGCCCTAAAAATTTTATCTATTGCAATTACCTTATTATTTTTAAAAATTTTAATTTTAATTTTTAATACACTAAGAATGGGTTAGAATTTTACAATATATAAATTTTATTTTTTTGAGAAATAATTTTTTTTTTGTTCATTTAGACTTACATTTAGCCTCACTTTAATATTTTACAATCATGACATTTATTATTATTTATTTAAATAACGCACAACCCTCTAATTGAAACTGAGAGCAGGAAATTGAGGATATGTATTACTATCACTAGAGTAAGATGCGCACATTACATTCCCGACATTTAAAAAAAAACAAATATAATAGAATTAGATTGGAGTCGACATCATTTTAAGGCTAATGACTCGAGTGACAAAGAACAACGGAAATCAAATTTGGACAACGTCTGAAGGATATAAACAGTTGAATTACTATTATTGTGTCAATATTTATTTGTATTTGATAATGTTCAACAGACAACTTATTTGAAGGTACCTAGAGTTGGAAAAGAACCTGTTTTAAAACAATTTATATAGATATACCTTCATTATTTTTCTCTTTAGATACTCATTTTTCTCCCACTTATCTAATTCAGAGACCAATTTTCTTAGCAAAGAAATATAAAACGATACTTAGTTAAAACATGAAATCCCAAAAATATGAAGAAAAAAAAATCTCAAACACAAAATCTCCCAGTAGAACTCAACAAAATGATGAATAATCAAATAAAAAATGACCGACAAAGAAATATTATCTTCAATTATCTTGAATCTTTTTAGCTAATCCCAATAATAGAAAATTTTGAATCGCAAAGAAAAAAATTTAAAAAAAATGATTTCATCACTACAAATTCAATAATGTACATGCATTCTTTAACAAGGGAGGGAAAAAAAGAGAGAAAATGGAAGAGGGAGGCCCTGATGGCGATAAATGGTATGGGAATCTTTTTAAATTTTATTTTTTTGAAATGTCAAGTTTTTTTTTTCTTAATAAGGAGGTGTGTACCGTGACATTTCAACTAGAGTTGACACATCGTTAACACCGTCATCATTTCTCAGATTCAGTCCCGATGCGTTCACTCAAAAAAGACAAATAGCTGTTATGTACAGCCAGAGCTAAAGGAGAGCTCTATGACAGAACAGAGAGCTTGACTAAAGGAAAGAAGCGATAGAAGAAGCATGGTAATTATTAAAATAGGGATAATTTTGTGTACCAAAGAGCCACTAAGGTAACTATCTGATCCCACGTATTGATAGGGAGCTTTTCAATATTTTGGAATGTCGTTTGTTTCGCTCCAGCCATAAACACCACAAAAGTAGTTGCAAGGAGATTACCCCCACAGAATTTTAGGCTTTGAGTTCATAGGGTGATGCACCAAAAATGAATGAGAGAGCTCCATGTTTGTGGAAGGGTGCCAATGGCTATAATCATTGAGACAACTCCAAATCAATGAAGATTAAGGACAGTCAATGGAAATGTTAAAGGTTATTAACGCAACTTTCGAAAGTTGAGATGTATTTGTGAAAAGAGTTACTAATGATTTCTTTTTATATACTAATAGTAATTAATTATGTTTTTAAATTGAAGGACATTATTTTTTTTTTCAAAGTTCTGAGGTAGGAGTCTATTAGTGATAGATCAACAGCGCTGACTCAATAAGCCTTCCATTTTAGGGATAAGATCGGGTAGATAGCTGGAGACATAAGGTGCAAGACGAAATTCACTCCTACCCACCTTTTTGGATAATAGAGAGGTTGTTCTCTTAAGTACTAACTCTGGGTTTTGAACAAGGGGCCCCACTCTCTCATTGGCTCAAGAGGAACTCGATTTGGTGATTGGGTCACAAACTAATTGTTCATTAGAGGATCACTGGTAGTTAAGGACAAGATGTAATCTTCGGGGTAAAACAATTTTTGACCCAGTCGTTATTACGAACAACTTGTGAAAGGTCGATTTACTAATTATGGTAAAATTAAGTAGATGAAAATATATCTACCGTGAGGGGAGTGTAACTACTAGGTTTTAGTGGAGTGACCCGGTAATTAACGAATATTGATTAATTCGGTTTAAAGAGTTTAGCTAATTAATCTCGGATCGTTGGAGCCCATGATTTATAGGTCCATTAGGCCCCTACTAGCTCACAAACAGACTAAACCTTATAATAGCATGATGCGAAATTTTGAATCGTTCAAATTGGAATTAAGGGAATTAGTAATTATACACGTTTAATTATTTAATTAAATGAAATTGGAGAATTAGATAATAGTTAAATTTGATTTAAAAATTAGTTGCATGGATGGGGATTCATGATTGTGAAATTGGTGTTTTAATAATTTAATATTGAATACTAAATTATTTTAATTAAATAAATAATTTTCAAATATACAAATCAATTTTGTCTTAATTTAATTTTTGGAAAAATAAATTGATTAAATTGAATTTTATTTAAAATTCAATTATTTTTTTTTTAATCAAAAGTGGATTTTTCCACATTTTGACACCAAATTCATCACTCAACTTTAATGGTTTTGGTGTCATTCTTACATCAATTGAAATGGGATGGGTTACTGAATGGTTTCAACTGAATAGAGAGTGAGGCATTTTGATGAAATGCTGGAAGTTCTACTTCTTCAACCCTTGAACACCAAAACCTGTCATTCTCCATAAAAAATCCCCTCAATTTCTACACATATTGGGATGCACCTTCAAATCTAAGGTCCTAGAGAATAATAGGGAAGATCAAATGGTGGTTTACAAGTATTTGGAGTGAAGATTCAAGGTTGAATTTGAAGATGGAAGAGTTCTTCAAAGGTATATCTTCAAAACCCTATTTTCTTGTTATGAACATGCATGTTTTCTTGCTAAAATTGATGAAATTAGAGTGCTTAAGATCTTATTTGCTTCTGCTAATTGCATGATTACCCCATCAATTGGTAACAAAACATGATTTAAGCAGCATATATAGATAATTTCAGTTTTGCAACGCTGGAATGATGTTGGAGTATTGCAACGCTGCTCTTCGTTTAGCCCATATCAAAGAGGATATCCCCGCGGCGTTGCAATACTGGGATGATGTTGGGATTGGTGTCCTAAATCTCCTTGTAATCTCGTAGTTTGTAAATTTTATATAAACATATTTTTGTTAATAAAATAAGTGTTAATTTATAAGTATATACTCAATCAAATAAACTAAGATCCTAGATTATTTTATGTAATTTAAACAAGTATGTAAAGACATAAAATTGGATCTTGTTTAAATAATAACCTTAACGGTCTGTAGTAGATGGATAAGGTTGGGTACCTTATTCTAGTGATACTAAGGATACAGCTCACTTTGTAGGTGTTACAAGTGTTGTAAAGTGCTACAATCTGATCCTGATCATTCATGTGGAGACATGTGAACGGGGGTATCCTATACAAAGAGTTTGTATAAGACCAGACCATGAAATGATTAGTCTCATTATATAACTGATGGAATGAACACATGCACAACGGAAGAAAAACAGATCTAAAGTACTTTAATTAGATTAATTTATAAAGATAAGCATGCAAGGAATCAAACAATTAAAAGGGGAAAAGAATACAACCTTTGTAGTCTTTGAATCTTCTCTAAATCAGCTCCAATTTCCTCACGAACGGTTCATAGACCACCACGAGAGTCTTTCCGACTATTCTTCAGCTTAGAACGGGATGGTGGAATCTAGTGAGTGACTAATTTGAAAAGGAAAAAGCAAAAGCTTTGAGAGAAAAAGGGATGAGATTATCACATAATCTCATATAAATCCACCATGGCCAAGAAGCCTTCAAAAGCATTAAACACTCATTTTAAAGATCATTACATGCAAACATGCAATTTTGAGTTTGATGAGATTTGACACTCAAAATTCCACTAACTCAAAATGTGAGATTTAGTGGGACAAGTGTCTTCAAATGAAGACAACACTTAGGCATGCAAAAGTTGGTATTTCCCACTCACAAATGTTGGATCTTTCCATTAACTTGGTCAAAGTTTGACTCTCAAAATCCAAAGTCAACAAATTTGACTTTTTGACTTTCAAAAATCAAAAGTCAACAATTTGACTTCCATTTCATTTTTTATCTAATCAACAAATTGACTTATAATGCAATTTTGACCAAATCCATTTAATTTCAGAATTAATTCTAATAATCAAATTTAAAAATTAAATTAATATTAAATAATTAATTAAAAATTTTAATTAATTTAATTTAATATTAAATCCAATAGTTATCCCAATTTATATGAATCCTTGTTCATAATCTTGATATTTCAATCGTATTTAAATATCTCTTATTTTCTCTCTCTTTATGTTTAATTCACAATTAAACATTAGTTTAAATATATCGTATATATTTAACGCTTTGCTCTAAAAATCAAATTTAAACACTTCAAATTCTTCGTCAAATTGTTCTATGGTTTAGTCCGATATGAGCTAGTAGGGAGACCTCATAGACCTAAAGATCATGAGCTCCAACGATCTGCGATTAACTGGCTTAATTGTTTAACCTAATTAACCACCATTCGTTAACTATCAGGTCACTCCATTAAAGCCTAGTAGTTGCATTCCCCTCACTGTAGATATATTATGTCCACTTAATATAACCATGATTAGTAAGATACCCTTCATAGGTTGTTCATAATAACGACTGGGTCAAAAGCTGTTTTACCTCCGAGATTACATCTTGCTCCTTAAGTCCAACTGATCCTCTAATTAACAATTGGTTTGTGATCCAATCGATAAACTGAGTCCCTCTCAGACCAATGAGAGGATGGGGCCCCTTGTTCAAGACTCAGAGTCCATTTAGAGGAACAACCTCTCTACTATCCCTAAAAGCGGGTAGGAGGAAATTTTGTCTTGCACCCTATGTCCTCAACTATCTACTCGGTCTTTCCCCTAAAATGGGAGGCTTATCGAGCCGACGCTGTTGAGCCAACCCTCACCCATTCAAATCTAAGGATAATCTCGAATAAACAAGAGTTCATAGTTAGCTCAGGATTAAGGTCAAGTTACCTAGGCCATCACTTTGAAATAGTCAATCTTAAATAGTACACAACGTTATAAAATAAGAGTGACTTACTTTTTGATCCGATCTTTTGCAAACTCATTATATAAAACACTCCCACTCCTCATGTCAATAAATGAACGAATCAGGATCACTTCGTTTGATGTATATT
The DNA here is from genome assembly GCF_009727055.1 of Benincasa hispida. Lineage (NCBI taxonomy): Eukaryota > Viridiplantae > Streptophyta > Magnoliopsida > Cucurbitales > Cucurbitaceae > Benincasa > Benincasa hispida. The sequence goes on along the minus strand of NC_052360.1, from coordinate 56,275,158 downwards.
ACAACAAATGTAACAACTACAGAGTGGGCCGCATCCGATAGTGTTTCTAGAATAAGGTACCCTGCCTTATTCGTATACTATAGACCAATTCGACTATTTACTGAACTTAATCCACTCTTATGACTCTATATAAAGTTCATGTATTCATATAATAGCCATGGATCTTTAGTTTATTGGATTTAGACTTTACAAGTGCAATTCACCTATTCAATAACAGCTTTATTGAATAAACGTCAATAATATCTTTATTGATAATAGAATACGTTTAACATTACAAACTACAAGTTTTTTAGGACATACAACCCAACAATCACGTCGTTAATAATTGAGACTTACATTTCATCAGGATGACCATAGGTGACATGACCTGAATCCTGTGTGAGTTGTGAACTCCGGCTTATGAAGGCGGTTCTTTTATTTGTATGGGTGAGAGTGACCAGATCACCAACTCAATATGTCAACTATTTTGGAGATTCATCTGACTATGGAGCTGGGAACATAGTTACACGAGACAGAATTCACTCTTTCTCCGATATAGGGGCAAGTAAATAAATTGCTCCCTTAAGGGCTGATTACAGGGCTTGAACATAGTGACCACACCCTCTCCTGGTCCAAGAGGGACTTGATCATAATTGGACTATGACTTATTGTTAATTAGAGGGATCGGTGGTACTTAAGGAATTAGATGTAACTATAGGGGTAAAACGGTATCTTTGGCCCAGCTGTACTTACGAGCAATTTGTGAAGGGTCATTGCACTATTGATCGGTTATATCCAATGGAAACAGAAATTTATCTGTAGTGCGAAGAGTGCAGCTGTCGATTTTTAGTTGAATGACCAGTAGTTAACAAATGTTGGGTAATTTAATTAAATAGTTTAATTAATTATCCAAGTACCATTGGAGCTTCAATTTACTAGTCCATAAGGTCCCCTCTATAGTTCAATGGGGATTTAATTGAGAATTAATTTTGGATTAATTTGAAGTGTTCAAATTAATTGAGGGAATTAATTATATATGGTATAATTAATTAAATTAATTATATATATGATATGATTAATAGAATGTATTTAATACATTACAATATAAGGTAATATAAGAGAAATTTGAATATGATTCAAATACTAATTATAGGAATGAGATTCATGTAATTAAATTTAATATAAATATTATTTATATTAAATACCATGAATAAGTTGAGAGGGATTAAATATTTGAATATGATTCAAATACTAATTATAGGAATGAGATTCATGTAATTAAATTTAATATAAATATTATTTATATTAAATACCATGAATAAGTTGAGAGGGATTAAATATTTGAATATGATTCAAATATTAATTATATGAATTAGATTCATATAGTTTAATTTAATATAAAAGTGATTTATATTAAATGCCATGTATTATTGAGAGAAATTAAAACTATAGGTTATATTGTATTTGATACAATATAAAACTATAGGCTATGAAAAAAAACAGTCTAAGAAATCTAAAAACAAGTTGGTGAAGTAGTGGACTGCGTCAACAAAAGAAAAAGGAAAGGGAAGCAGGGTATTTGCTGGCTCTGATGAGAGAAGAAAGGATAATGGCAAAACGCCCTTCGAGGTAGTGGAGAAGAAGACACCGAGGAAGTGATCACTGATATTATTGTATATGGGGTTCTTCCCCGAGGATGATCCACTGCCCGCCTTTATAATGAATGTAATAAGTAAGATGAGGTGGCAGGAATTTTTTGAAGGATCGCAAATGCTGAAATCATAAGTTGTCCATGCATTCTATAAAGAGACCCCCCATGACTGCAAATACATCTCCAAGATTGGAGATGAAAAGATTGGATTCGGCATCAAACGAATCAACACACTTCAACCTAAGCACATACCCCACGACCGAAGGCAGTCGAATCATTGAGGAACCAACACAAGAAGAAATGAAAGAAACGTGGAGAATGGTAGCCATGCTTCAAACAAAGTGGACAGTCTCACCAAAAGGGATCAAAACACTGTCACCACATAGCCTTACCCAGAGGCAAACGTGTGGTTTAACTTCGTCAAATAAATGTTGCTCCCCACCACGAATGACAACTCCATCCCTAGATATCGAGTTATGGCGATGTACTAAACCATGTGATGCATCCCTATTGATGTTGGGCACATCATTGCAACCCAAATAAGGGCCATATTCTATAAACTAAGGGGGCAAATGTTCTTGCCCTTCTTAATAACCAAGTTCAGTGTGGCCTAGGTAGTGTTTGAAGAAACTGAAGAAATACATGTACGAAGAATCATCACAAATAAAATTCTTCATAGGTTGTTGAAGGACTCATCGCTTCAATCTGAGGCGGTCAAGCAAGAAAATCCTAAGAAGCGACCTTCTCAGTATGAAGAGGTGCCTCCCCTACAATTGCCGAAGCCTAAAAGAAGAAGGCTGACGAAGAAGCTTGCCGAGACCACAGAGCCAAACAATGCATCTTCCTTGCCTGTGGAAGAAACAATGGTGATTGAGTCACCATGGGTTGAATAGAATAGGTGATCACTGTCCCTCTGCCTTGTGATTGAGAGAAGAGAAGAAGTTAAAGAATGACCCCCTCTACCGCAGCCTAGGCAACTAGTTCCATTGCCCACTTGTGACTTTGAAGTTGTGATCCTCTCATCACCTTAAAAGTAGGTAGAAATGAGTCACCTAGGCCCCATGTTGACCTAAATGAGCACCTACTTCCCTCACTGAAGATCATTTATGCCCCCTAACCTTCGAGCCAAGGGAAAACACATCTCATCGAACGCCTGGAAGCAACGAGCAACATCTTCCAGGAATCCATTTCTTAATGCCTACTACTGATGACACAAGCCTTCTTCCCTTTATCTTTCATCAAGCGGAAGGATCAGGCATTAATGAGGCTAGCAAGTATCCACCACCTGCCGAAGAGCAAACTCAACATAGTGTTCCTCAAATGTCTGAAGATGAGCATGCATACCTTGATGACTTGTATAAATTCTGGCATGATGATGTCCGAAAGCCACTCTTAAGAGGTCTTGATGAACTGACGTGCCTACAAGCCAAAATTATGTGACAATACTAAGAGCTCGCTCAACAACAATGCAAGCTCCGAAAATTTGTCCAATATCAAACTCAACAAGTTCACTGCCAACAATTTTTTATGAGGAACTTCATTATGCATCAGAAGCAGCGCAGCATGAGCAATTTTACTTCACCCTGCAATACATTCAAGAAGTGTCAGTTGATCACTGGCCCTGTTATCCCACTTCATCTTCACCAACCACTACACTTCCTAGTAGAAGAAGTCTTTCCTCCCCCGCATAATGATAGCAACAATGCAGGAGGAAACTAAATTTGGGGGTGTTTTTGTAGAATTTGATTTCCATTCCATGTTTTGTATTCTCAAATTGTTTGATATATTAATCAAATTGAATGAATTGACAAGTTACCCATTGACTGCATGCCTTTTCTTTGAGTTTGTCCCTTATTTAGTATTTAGCCTTAGATGTTGCCATATGAAACATTTTTTGCAATTAGTATGGGTGCAAGCTTTATCTCAAACCTCATTTACAAAATTTTTCCAAAGCAATCGCATAATTCGATTTTCAGTAATGAGGACTTTACTGCCTTCTAAATTTGGGGGTGGGAGAGGTTCAACTTAAATACGTTGAATTTTTTTTAAAATCTCTTATTATTTCACAAGAAAAATTGGCGTTGAGATTGAAACCTGCTCATAGTTGTGTTGGATCAATATGTCAACCCTAAAGGGGGGTGAATAAGGTTTAACTAAACTTTTTTTTTTCTAAATTAACCCAATTAAACTAATTAATACACTTTTTATAAATAATAAGAAAAATTCAAATTATGCAACAAATGAGATGACAAAAAATGTGATAATTTAATTCTATCAAATTTTAGCAAATAAATAAGAACAAACTAAAACATACAATAAATTGCTTAAATTAATTGCAAAAATAAAAAGGAAAGAGTTAGAGAAGAAGACACCATAATTTTTATAGTGGTTCGGTCAAACTCGACCTACTCTACTCCCCAAGCGCCTCTTGGGAATTTGAATAAAATCTTTCCGACTCTTTCCACGGATTAGAGCCCAACCGTTATACCACCGCTCCTTTTATGGGTTCAAGAGTAAACCCGATCCTTTCCACGGTTTAGGATCAAACTGTTACAAATGTTGGAATTTTTTAAGAACACAATTCAACATCTCACTAGAGTGGATTTACAAGTTTAAGCATTCAACAAGTTTATCCTCACAATTCAATAACACTCTCTCAAGAATAAGATGAAAAGAAAAAAAATGGGAACTTAGAGAGAGCAACCATGAAACTTTTGAGTTTTGGAAAATTATGAAATGTAAAATTTGTTTATTTAAAATTTGGAGAGGAAGATGGTTTATATAGAGATTGAAAAATTTTTAGAAACCATAATTAATTTGGACCATTGGATTTTAGAAAAGAAAAATCAATGATGGAGATTTTAAACTAAATTAGTCGTTAGATACAAAAAAAATATAATATGTCCCTCTACGGAATTCATTAACCGACTCACTGAGTTTCTAATTCAAAGTCCTTTGTTTATTCTCTATGTTGAGAGTAAAAAAAAAAAAAAAAAAGCAGTGTAAAAACTTGAGAAGTGCTATCTGTATGATTAGATCACGAGATTGAAAAATTATTCATTTATGATTTAGGTAGATGTTTTATTCTGAAACATCAACAGTATTTCTCTAGACTATATCTGAATTGTCCTTCATTTCGAGCTTTGTCCAAGAGCACGTTCTTACAACAGACATCTGCTAGATGTTCAAATAACGTGGGGAATCAGATCTTGAGGTGCAGTTTGTAAAGTATATGATTTCTAATTTTCTCAAAATGGTGACTTTATACGAGCTTATTCCTTCACGGTATGAATGCGTTGGTGATGGTTTTAGTTTCCCTAACGGACATGCCCAAGATCTGTATGATTTATCGAAGTTTTCCCTAGATGTTATTGATTAATTGTAATTTCTTTGAACATATTTCAAAAGGGTAAATGCGGCCTAGGTTGATCATGCAAGGATTTTGTTTGACCCATTCCTGATAAGTTAGATGGGTTGTTTCTTGGAATTCCGTTGATTGCCGGGTTATGGTACACAGCTGTGTTAGTCGGAAAAATACTTGAGGAGCCTGTTGGTTGACAATTTCAATGCAGACAATGCAGTTCAACATGCGCACTTGTGCACAGATTTCAGATGGATCACAATATTTAGTTTCTAACATGCTCTTTTATTAATGAAGACTTATCTTAATGCTAGGAATGCAATATTCAATGACCAATTCATGAAAATGTGCCTCTCTCATATGCATAATACTAACTCAAGTAGGATTGGTATATCAAGATTAGTGGTTTATGGCCGCAAAAGAGTGTCGAACTTAGGGAATATGCAAAAATTAAATGTGCAGTAAGCTTTTGCTTGATATTGACACAAGTGTTTTGATATATAAGTAGGCGATGGAAATGTATGTATTTAAGTATCCTATTCAATCTAGGTGATGGATGGATGAAATGGATGCGATATAATTACAATTCAAAATAAAACAATGCGCGATGGGAACAGATGAAATGACAACATATGAATAGAGCTAAGAAAAGATTCATCAACATTTTCCTAAGCAATGCATAAGCTATGCGTTCATGCCAAAAACTCATAATTAATGAACTTCACTTCTCGGTTTTTATTGTCACACTCACCTATCTATAGGATGCATGTGATGAATTTTGATTGCAAAAGAATATCTTTATTTCTAAAGTTACCCTTTCCTTATTAAACTGGTTCCACAATCTTTTCCTTCTTAAGGCATTGATTGTTTTGTACTTAGATCAATCTCTCGATTAAATTTAGCAATTCAATGAGCACATGTTAGAACAAGATGAACGCCTACTTATGCATAACTTAGTGAAAAATGTTAACTATTCCCCTTCAACCCATGGATAATTTAGATACTCATGTTTGTGGAAAAAGGCAAAGATGTATAAAATATGGAAGAATTGCATTCATATTAAGAATAATATTCTTCAATCACTACACTTAATACAAATATAAAGGATAAAAAGAGCAAGAAATAAAAGAGAAGTGAAGAAATTCAAGTCCTAGGTGATGATCTCTTACTCCTTAAGGCTCTTAATAGTGGTTGTTTTATGTTGACTGCAATGATCTGGAGGATCTCCATCTTCTATCTCGGACAATTATCAAGCTCTCAATCAAAATTCTTACAAGAAAAGCTTGGAGGAACGGTGGTTATGGAGGATTAGGATGGAGTTTTGACAGAACTTCCAATTTCTCGATGTATGAAGCATTCTTCAACTTCTTGAATGGGTTATTTATAGGCATAAAAAAATTGAAAGTTATTGCCTTCTTTCAATGATGGTTTGATGCCTCGTATTAAATTTCATGTCCTACTATACACCGCTATGCATCTAGAGATCCATTGTTAAGTAATGGACCTATCACATAGTACCACCAACTTGCTCTATTGACTTGACTTCCACCACCCAACATCTGGAGGGTTTGCTTATTTCATATTTTGCAGTGTTTGTCTTTCATGGCGGGTACATTATGCGTTGCAAGTGGTCTGCTGCAGTTTGAACCTTGAATATATGTTATTTGGTGCCGAACAAGACTAGCTTTGAGAGTGTCTGCATTATCGATGTTCTAACTTCTCCATCTTCTGCAAGAAGTCGACACAATAGTAGTTTCTGAGATAACTTTTTCACAGAGAATGAGTTGGATTGTATATATTCAGTGAAACTAATGTATTGGATCGAGAAATTTGCTCCAATACAAAGATATGATATCACAATGAAGAATAAAGGTGGATTTTCTTGCGGATATACAAAAAGCCACATCAATTTCTTTTCTTGAGAGTGATTTCAACGTCTGAAGTATATCTAAATCATTCACTTATCAACATGTTATAGCCATACATTACAATCTTAGTGTATTAAAGCTTGTATCTTACAAACTGATTGATGCACACGCACCTTCTATGAGAGTAATAATATATGTCAAATGGCAAGCAAGTTCAGTGCCTTAATTGTGCATAATGACGGTTCCTTTCTAATCCGGACTGAGGTAACATTGGGAGTATTTATTTATTTGTTATCTCGTGTTAGGTTCAATGAAGGGATGCTTTATCCGCTTTAACCTCAATTCATAATTTTGACTTAGTCCCAATGACTGCCATGATTGTTTGGTTATTTGTTCCTCTTCAACAAGTGTGGAGAATTTCGGCGAAACATTATTACTAAATGTCCAATTACTATCTCAACACTCGGGGACGGCATTGACTTAGAACCTCTCAAAGGGGCTTCCATTGGGTAAGGTAGCTATATTGAGAGGGATTTTGTTCGTCAATTTGATCTTTTTAAGCTTATACTCTTTTCCCTCAAACAGAGAAAATACCTGGGAAAAATGAGTTTTCTAAAAATTCTTATGGTGCACCGAGCAAGATCTCTTTTTGAGCTAACCAATACTAACGCTGGCATTCACATTATAGGGTCATAAGACTATCCTAATAATGTAGATCTGGAGAACGAAATCCAGGGGCTATGGCAACTCCAGATAGGCATTCTCGAATTGATTTCTTATTCTTTTTTTTTTTTTTTTAGGGCAATTAATTCAGCTAATCAATGAGTGTTTGGTATATGTAAGGATGTTACGAAAGACATAAATGAGATGTATTCTAAAAATCTTCAATTAGTTATAGTAGCCACGCCATATCTTATACTTTCAACACCGAAGGCTGAGCACCATTATTCGGGATCTTAGCATACCTCTCTAGTGAACCGGTGCTTACAGGCAGACACCACAACTACTAAGAATGGGTGCTCCGCAAGCAATGACTAAGCACACGCATAGCGGCATGTCACAACGATAGCATTTAGAGCTTATTAATTGATGCCTGCCTTTGTATAAATGAGCTCATGGTGAGAGATTTGGGAACGATTAATAGTCCTCTCTAAATTAATCTGATTACCAACCTTACTTATGTTCCTTGGGGTCGGTATGTTTCCTCCACATTGCGCCACGTGGTTCATAAAGTCAAGAGGACGACTTCCGAACTGTTTGAAGACATGGATTTTAAGTGTGGGCGCCTATATATAATGAACGTCGCTAACATTTAGCATTTTGTATAATAATTAAGTAATTGAATCAAAGGCTAATTGTGTTTGAGATTGAATAACAAACTCAAATGGATTAATATTAGAACAAGGACTGTTTTTAGGGGTGGTTTGAAGAGTTTATAGAGTCTCTAAATTACTGATAATGTCCCACTTCGCTGCGGAGATACACTTCACTAATTTTATGAAACAACGTGACTTGATATGAGTTTAACTCTCAAAATTTGGGCTCACGCTCTAATACTAGCATTCACTGATACTCACCCTCTAGGGATTAAACAAATCCTAAGGTTTATTGGAAAAATTTAGTCTGCGAGACTTCTGTCTCATACTCCCTTTTAGTTTTTTAGTTTTCATATTTGGTTTTCTTAAAATGCAGCAAGCAAGTTGCTGGTGCCTTCCTTTTTGTTTGTGGGAGATTTTTTTCCCCCCTGAAATTTAATCAAAAAGCTCGTGCTTGATTTATCAATATATGAGTTAACCAAAAGTCTCTAAATTCGCCCACTAAGTACGTATGTTAGAGCAGATCAATCATTGTATACTGCATATGGGTGCTGAGTTTATGTGAAGAGATAAGTCAATGTATTCTTAAGTACTCCTAGGGAGAATGATTTGATTTGGAATGATTTCTATATAAAACTATTAAATATAAACTATCTATAGGTATATAGTAATTTATGAGGATAATGTTGACATGGAAATACTGAAAATTAAATTTAAAATTTTTATATTTAGATCCATGAGAAAGATTACTTACATAATTGGTACTATATGGTCTTCATACGTCAGCTAATGGTGTTTATCAATTTTGATGTTGATTTTGGTTGATTCTATATTCTAGATTGGGACGTATTATTGCTAGAGAAAATGATTATGCACAAAAGCACAGAATGGAATTATAATATTAGGTATAAGCGCTTATGAGTCACTGAGCATCATTGAGAATCTAGTGGTTAGTGGTAGTCTGTTGTCTATACATCACAGTAGCCTTTTTGCATGGACAGCGCATACTGCAGCATAAGATACATTACTGCATCAATTCTGTGTAGTTCATTTGCGAAGTAGTAATAATAGGTATGTTGAATCCTCATAGAAATCATAAAGACAATTCTTAGTACATTTCTAAATAATAACAAAAATAAATTTTTTAATAATATTATAGAACTGTGAATCTAGGTGTCATAGGTTGCATCCTAAAACTTAAGAGTATGTAAAATGGAGATATTCGGATTTTATATAAAAACTACAATAATGTAAGCCGGTACTGTATAGCTGGCATACAACGTTAAAAGAGTCCACACGATAATAGGGTCTTCCAAAATTACAGTTTTGGGTTTCTGCTGAATAATCGTATTCTACAAATATTACGTCTGAAGGTAATTATATGGGAAACGCTATAAACGTTACTCAACTGCCTAAAAGCAAGTGACAAAGATAAATTCAAAAAGATCGGTTACAACACGTGATATACACTCTATTCTACAAAAACTCTTAAAAAGTATTCAATATATGTGGAGCACTTGTCAATCTATCTCGAAACCAAGATGTCCGACAATATCATCAGTGATTACACTTATTTTCTATGCTTCTGTGCGCTTTTGTGGAGGGAGATGCTTTCCATTTGTATCCAGAGATATCAGTCGTCCAGTGAGAGGAAAGATAAAAACGACATGCCCTGACGAGAGATTAGTGTCTGGATCATAAGTCACATTGGGCTAAAATTAACGCACTCTCTATGGTTATGCATAGTAAGTGATGAGAATATAGAGTAGATGACTCAAAATCCTCTCAAGAAAAACATTTCTAAACGGGTTAGATCCAAAAGCATTCAGAGGGCTGTTGGTGACAATGAGATCCGAAGGGTTGCAGACGGGTCGTTGAGCACTCTTGTGGGACTCAATATATAGGAGTAGCCTCGTGAGGATATTGATTTATATTCGTACTGGTATTTTACGCTCTGAAAATTGCGAGTAGTAATCCGCACATCTGAGATCAGAGGAGAACGTAAAATCCAATTAATTTCTTAATCTATGGCCTCATCTCAGATTAATAAGGCACACAGGATATTGAGAGAACTGAAGTGCTAATGTGATGAATGAAGATACATGAAGCTCTATGAATTTCTTCTGGCGATACATCTATCACAAAGATCTTTCCATCTATTGATAGATTTACTTTGCCAAATTCTCGCACATTTCTGGATGTGGAGCGCTTTGTTATATCTTTTGGCATACTTTAGAAGTTGCCAAGCGCAAACTTTTTTAAGATTAAACAGCTTCATGAGAAGTTATTATGGGTTCTTTCTAGCGTTCACCTGACTCAACGCTGACGAGACGCGAGGAAGGTGTAGGATGTGTGAGACAGAATGAAGAGAACAGGCAATTGACAAAGAACTTAAGAAACATCATTAAATTTTATCTTTTTTGGACTATTATTCAAATTAATGACTCTGAAGGATCGAAATACAAAAACCTAGCTATATAGAGAAGGTGAGGCTCACATAGTGTAAAATTACACACACTAATTAAGACCCCCTCAATCGGTCCTCGGGTCAATTAATCTCTGGATTGTTTAGCTTGCGTGAATAGTTTCTCACCGCATATACCACGTCCTTAGACTTGTAGTAAATGCTGAGATATATTATATTGAAACACTAATATTCTGATTTCTCGGGAGGTATCGTGCCATCGGATTTCTTTGAATAGCAATTACGGAAACTTACATTACCACACTGCTCAAGGAAGAGCGGTCACTTCTCCTTCTCATATTGTACCAAGTATACACCATTGCTTTAACAGTGTCTACGGAGAGAGTTCTAGACAATTATCAATTTTTGTGATAGACTTATGTTGAAAGAGGAATAGACATTATCACAGTCCGACACTAAAGACGCGTGGACTCGAAATAAAAAAAGGATTATGCACGTTGGGCCCTTCAGGTATTGTATTTTGGCTAGTTTATCTCGTGACGTTTAGTTTTTAATATAGTGGTCGTTTCTATTCGTTGACACATATCAATATAGTGTTGATAATGAATTCATTATACATTCAAAACGATTGATTCACGATCAATTGATCTCTTTCTACAATGTTTGTCGATATTGAGAAATCCTTCAAAAGGAAAGTATAAAAAGGATAAAAAATAAATTGAAATTAAGAGGTATACCTAACACCAACGAACTTTCTATTATGTTCGCAGGAAGGCTCCCCAATCCGACGCCCCTCCGCATAAAAATATTTTTGTTTATATGTAAAATATTGGAGAGGAAGATGGTTTATATATGAGATTGAAAATTTTTTAGAACACCATAAATATTTGGACCATTGGATTTTTAAAAAGAAAAATCAATGATGAGATTTTAAACAAATAGTCGTAGATACAAAAAAAAAATATAATATTAAATTCTCTTTTCTTTTGAAATTCATTTTTTTTTAAATAATCCAAAAAAATAAAAAAATATACACTCAATGTGTCACAAAACTAGCCGTATAGACAACAAACATAAAATAATATAAATTTATTTCCTTTTAATTCATTTTTTTTTTAAATTCATTTTTTAAGTCAATCTAAAAATATAAAAAACTATATCATTTGTAAAAAACTAGCCCGTTAGACACAAAAAAATAATATTATAATATTAATTTATCCTTTTAAATTTCTTTTAAATTTTCAATTTTTTTATTTTAAATCAATCCAAAAATCAAAAGTTCATCATAGGATTTAAATCTCTTATGATCCACCATTCAACAATATATGTTACCACAGTGTCTACAGTGACAAAGGGATGGCAGTGGTTATAGCCACGTCATACCACACGTTATTTTCTCTATAGTCATTGTTTCGCGTCATATCGTCTTCGTTTTAGCTCCGATTTGAAGTGATTCAAGAGGTGTGGAACCGTTGTTTCCAGAGCTCTACGCATTAGGACATATATAAAACACTAAGTATTTTTAGTAATTAAAAATTGAGTTTGTTATCATCAAACATTGATTTGATACATTAATTAAAATCAATTATTGAGATTAAGGGAACCAAAAAGCGCAACAAGCTTGGATGTTCATATGAACACCGTGGGGTAAAAACGAAAATGCAAGGTTGGAATCATAGATTAAAATTTAGAAAAATAATTTGATGACAACTCCACTTGCCTGTATTAAACAGAAAAATTTTGCTAAGGCTCATGAGTTAATTCTGAAATGGGGCACTTAGTTAGTTAGTTGGAATGTCTGCATGTAACACCTTGGAAGGAAGCTAACGAAAATTAGCAAGATAAATGAGTTGCCTGAGATTGCGACATAACTTAAATGAATTTAGAAACTTTTTTTGTAACTTGAAAACATAAATGCCTATTTCTAAAAATAACAATAAAAAAAAAAAAA
>NC_052360.1:56207684-56262582 GCF_009727055.1 Benincasa hispida | reverse complement strand
AATAAATTAAATTCTTTTCTTTTGAAATTCATTTTCTTTTTAAAATTAATCCAAAAATAAAAAAATATATCCATGTGTCAAAAACTAGCCGTTAGACACAAACATAAAATAATATAAATTATTTTCCTTTTAATTCATTTTTTTTTTAATTCATTCTTTTTAAAGTCAATCTAAAAATAAAAACATATCATTTGTAAAAAACTAGCCGTTAGACACAACATAAAATAATATTAAATTTATTTTCCTTTTAAATTTCTTTTAAATTTTCAATTTCTTTTATTTTAAATCAATCCAAAAATCAAAAGTTCATCATAGGTTAATCTCTTAATGATCCACCATTCAACCAATATGTTACCACATGTCCATGCAAATGGTCTGGTTATGCCACGTCATCCACCACGGTATTTTCTCTATAGATTTGTTTCGGTCATATCGTCTCAAAAATAGAAACATTAGGTAGTCTTGGAAATGAGTAAGGGATTTTGTAGAATAAGCTTGCCGCATCTAAGATTTAGAAATATTTCCATTGGTAGGAAAATAAAGCTAAGGAAAATTACGAATATAATAAATCATCAATTAGAAAGCGCTTTGAGAGGTCTAGTCAATGCGTCAGAGTGTGTTGAGATATATTGGGACTTTAAGTATATGTTCGAGGACAAGCATTATTTTAAATTTGGGGTGTGATAGCTTGTAGAAATACAAATTATTTTGCTCTTTTATTAAGAAGAATTAAGAAAAATCAAAGGAAAATGTGTTAGCTTGACAAAGAATCCACATGAATAATTATACTTTGTGATCATAAGATTACAAAACTAACAATCCTTAAAAAAGTATGAAATATGTCAATTTTGGACGAAGGGTAAATGAAAATGAAAGCAAAACAAGCTGTAGCACAAAACGTATCAGTTCAACACCAACTTTGCAACGCATAGTACCACGCGATGAAGCAAAACACGACAAATAAAAAACAACCAATGTGTGGGTGGTGGAAGTCAAGTCAATAGAGCAAGTTGGTGGCTAATGTGATAGGTCCATTACTTAACAAGTGGATCTCTGATGCATAGGCGGTGTAGTAGGACATGAAATTTAATACGAGGCATCAAACCATCATTAGAAAGAGGCAATAACTTTCAATTTTTTTATGCCTATAAATAACCCATTCAAGAAGTTGAAGAATGCTTCATACATCGAGAAATTGGAAGTTCTGTCAAAACTCCATCCTAATCCTCCATAACCACCGTTCCTCCAAGCTTTTCTTGTAAGAATTTTGATTGAGAGCTTGATAATTGTCCGAGATAGAAGATGGAGATCCTCCAGATCATTGCAGTCAACATAAAACAACCACTATTAAGAGCCTTAAGGAGTAAGAGATCATCACCTAGGACTTGATTTCTTCACTTCTCTTTTATTTCTTGCATCTTTTATTCCTTTATATTTGTATTAAGTGTAGTGATTGAAGAATATTATTCTTAATATGAATGCAATTCCTTCCATATTTTATACATCTTTGCCTTTTTCCACAAACATGAGTATCTAAATTATCCATGGGTTGAAGGGGAATAGTTAACATTTTTCACTAAGTTATGCATAAGTAGGCGTTCATCTTGTTCTAACATGTGCTCATTGAATTGCTAAGATTTAATCGAGAGATTGATCTAAGTACAAAACAATCAATGCCTTAAGAAAGGAAAAGATTGTGGAACCAGTTTAATAAGGAAAGGAGTAACTTTAGAAATAAAGATATTCTTTTGCAATCAAAATTCATCACATGCATCCTATAGATAGGGTAGTGTGACAATAAAAACCGAGAAGTGAAGTTCATTAATTATGAGTTTTTGGCATGAACGCATAGCTTATGCATTGCTTAGGAAAATGTTGATGAATCTTTCTTAGCTCTATTCATATGTTGTCATTTCATCTGTTCCCATCGCGCATTGTTTTATTTTGAATTGTAATTATCATCGCATCCATTTCATCCATCCCATCACCTAGATTGAATAGGATACTTAAATACATACATTTCCATCGCCTACTTTATAATCAAAACACTGTGTCAATATCAAGCAAAAGCTTACTGCACATTTTAATTGCATATCCCTAAGTTCGACACTTGGATCACACTGAGACATACTCTAGTTAGATTTATACTTGGATTTAATTAGAAAAAATATTGCATTTAGATTAAGAAATATTCATATTAAAGAGCATGGCATAAGACATTTCATCACATCAATCTAGTATGGCAACAGCTGCAACCACAGAGCATACTTTGAAATTCAAGAAACTATGAATCTAACGCTCTAGTATCACTTGTTAGGAAACAAAAACCTCCCACTTCTACGTAGGAAATAAGCAGAAAAATAATTGAGAAATTAAAAAAAGCAATAAAGTCTATGAACATGAGAATTAACGTGGAAAAACTCGAAACTGAAGAAAAAATCATAGACTAGAAAAATTCGTTATGTGAAAAATTACTACAATCATACAGAATAATTTTCTCAATTCTGACTCCTATTACAATAGCACTCTCTCAAAGTTTTTAACTGCTTTTTTTTTTTTTTTTTTTTTACTCTCAAACTAGAGAATAAAAAAGGAATTTGATTAGAAAACTCGTGAGGGTAATGAAATTATCCGTGAAGTGCGAGGTGTTTCTAAATGCGATAATTAAAAAACGAAGGCATAAACTCCTTTTAAAGCCCATGATTTTCCTAAATCTTATCAATGTAGAATAGACCCATGAATTTCCTAAACCTTTTCAATGTAGGACAATCCCATGACTTTCCTAAACTTCTTTGATGTTAGACAACTGCACTTATAATATCTTGCATAACATCCAACACAAGAACCATCCATTCAATAATAATGTTCAAGAAGATGCAACAAATCTGACAAAGATTTTTTAAAACAGCTGTTCCTAAATGTTCCAAAGTTTACCTCACAAACTTTGAATATGACAATATTTTTTAAAATAGATGTTCTTTTATTTGAAGGAGATGACAAAAACCGGTTCTTGCACTTGAGGCATGAAAGCATACGAAATAGATATGCAAGAACTTCATTTCCAATGATCTATAGAACACAATAGTTATTGTTGGAGTAAAAACTCAACTTAGAAAAAAGATATAGAATTCTTAAAATGGTCATTTTGAAATTTAAAATTCTTGAACTTTAGTTTTAATGTTTTTTTTTTTTTTAAAAAAAACAAACCTAAGAAAAGAATGGCAATATGAACGTAGCTCAACTGGTATTCTTTTTCGTTAGAAATACCTTCAAACCTTCGAATGTTTCGAAAATAGCTTTAAATTTTTAGAAACAAGCTATTAAAAAAATACACCCTTATTGTTAATTTTAAATGAAAACCATCGAATCTCCTACCTCACACTTTAATTACAATATCTTTGAAAAAAAAAAAAAACTAAACTAAAATTGAACGCTAAATTATATAAAAATAGAACCCTTGATTTTTCGTTAGAAATACCCTCAAACCTTCGGATGTGTTGATAGCTTTAAATATTTAAAAATAAGCTATTAAAAAAAATACACCCTTATTATTAATTTTAAATGAAAACCATCAATATTTTGTATAAAAAATATTCTGAACTTGTGGGAAGATATTATTTATTTTGTGGTCCTTTGGTGTGCTAAATCTCTCGTAAAGAGTGTTTGGCTCACCAACACGTATTGAGCTGAGTTAGCATAATACACCAACTTATTGTTTGTTAAGTTGGTATATTTTACCAACTCACCCCAACTCTCTTGGAGTAAATCAAAGAAGAGGTGGTGGGTTCATTGTAAGCTAGTTGAAGATGAACTTGAAAAACTAATTTTTCAATTTTGTGTAATTTTTCAATTTTCAAAATCTATTTTGATTTTAAAATCATATTTTATTTCTAAAATCAAAATTTATTAATTTTACATAAATTAATTTTCTAATAAAATTAATAAATAATTATTTAAACAATTTAGATAATTCTAATTAATTTAATATCCAATATTAAATTAATTTTTACACAAATTCGTCTTCATATTGTTGTTCGTAATAACGGCTGGGTCAAATCTCTGTTTTACCCTCGAAATCACCTATTGTTCTTAAGTCCCCATTGATCCCTTAATGAACAATTATTTTGTGATCCAATCACAAAACCGAGTCCCTCTCATGCCAAATGAGAGGGTGGAATCCCTTATTCAAGCCTCAGAATCAGCACTTAAGGGAACAACCTCTCTACTATCTTTAAAGTGGGTAGGTGTGAATTCCCTCTTACACCATATGTTCCCAGCTATCTATCCAGTCCTACTCCTGAAATGACAGTCTTATTGAGCCGACGTTGTTGAGCCAACCCTCATCTATGCAAATCTAAGGGCAATCCCAGATAAACAGGAGTTCATAGTTAGCTCAGAATTAAGGTCAAATTACCTAGGTCATCGCTTTGAAATAGTCAGTTTTAAACAGTAAACAACGTTATAAAGTAAGATGACTCATTTCGTGGTTCGATCTTGTACAAACTCTTTTGCACAAGGACACCCCCACTCCTCATGTCCAACATGAACGAATTAGGATCACTTCATTTATAGTACTTTACAATTTCTTGTAACAACTACAGAGCAGGTCGTATCCAATAGTGTTACCAGAATAAGGTACAACCTTATCCATATACTATAAATCATTTTGACTATTTACTCGAACCCGATCTACCTTTATGTCTCTACATAAAGTTAAAGTACTCATCCAATAGTTAAGGGACTTTTAGGTTTATTGGATTTCTATTCAAGTAATAGATTTATTCAATAACGTCTTTACTGAATTATAAGAATAAATTTTATTGTTTACATACCATGAGTTTTAGGACATAAAACCTGACAGACAACCATCTCCGAAGACAAACTCTGACAACCAACTCTAACATTACCTTCATGCCGTTAACATTCGGACTCCAACAGCCACCTTCGACTACAATCTCCAACAAAAATCATCTTCAATAATCAACTTCGATGACCACCTTTGCCCGACCAACACCTGGATTTCAAAACCACCTCCGATGACAAACTTGGACAGCCAACTCCAATACCACCTTCATGCGACCAACTTAAGGCTTTGACAACCACCTACACTACAAACTCTAGTAAAAGCATCTTCGATAATCAACTTCGACAACCACTTTCGACTATTATAAAATTGATGACTGTTAAGTATGTTGTAGGGTTGTTGATTATATAAAAGAATATTATTTAGTCTACATTAAATACAATATTTATACGTAAAAAATTGTAAAAAAAATATTTTTATTTAATTAAATTCACATATAAAATGAGTGTTAAGAATATTTATATGAAAAGTAAGTATGTGGTCGAAAAGTATATAACATATTAAAAAAAAACATAAAATGTAACAAAATTTTTTGGTATATTTATTAGCAAAAATTAGTGAAAAATAGAGATTTATTCTCTGATGATCCTCCAAATTTATTGGAATTGAAAATGAAATTTTTAAAGAAAGGTGATGACATTTCATTGGTTGCTAAAATGATGAGAGAGTTTTAATTAAAAAAAATCATTACATAGTAAAAGTATAGAGCAACAACAAGAAGAAAAAAAGACAAAAAAAAAGATGATAATGAAATTCATTGTAAAAATTGGGAAATCAAAAGTTTTAATTGATTTCTCTTTGGTTTCTCATTTTATTTAACCACATTTCTACAAGAAATTTAATTACTAATTGTTGTTCATTGCCCAAAAAAGAAAGAAAGAAAGAAAGAAAGAAAGAAGGAAAGAGAGAAAAGTTTTAACAATTAAAAGAAAAAAATTGCAATCTCTATTTTATTCAAACAAAGATGGGTAAAATTAATGAATAAAAAAGTTATAAAACAAAAATAGTAAAAGAATATTATTTAGAGTTAAAAAAACTGTACCAGATATCCCAGACATATGAACTCAACTCTGCATCCCAAACACAGACATATGTACTCTGGACAAATAACACAACGCCCTAAATAGCCCCTTATTATATAGAAATTATATGATGTCTTTGTCAATGAACTTAATTGGATGACGTTCATCTGGCCTATTCCTTCTTATAATTAACTTTTGTGTTTGACCTATTCCTTCTTATAATTAACTTTTGTGTTTGAGTTTTTCTCTAGCTTCCTTTATACCAAGTGTACGAGTTATGAGTGTTATGAGTGTATCAATCTAATTGACATACTTTGGTGTATCTACTGATCCCCATACTACTAGTATAATATTCAAAATAATAATAATAATAATAAAAAAAAAAACTTGAACTTTCAAAAATTTCAAACATACCCTTCAACTTAAAAAAAAAAAAAAAAAAAAAAAAAAAAAAACTCTTAATATATTTTTTTAACTCATAATGTTAGTACACATGAACTTTCAAAAAAAGTTGCATTAATATTATAAACATTAAAATAAGTATGAAAAAAGTGTTTCGAATTCTGTTCTTTTCCAAACTAGCTCAAATAAATTGATTATACCAAGTGTACGAGTATTTTTACTTTTTTTTTTTTCTAAGGTTTAGAGTATTGGTGCTAATTTTAAGTAACGTATTAATGGCCCCCGTACATATTATAATAACTATATATTTGACCCCTTTAAAGATTTATGGCATTATTGAAACTTTTTTTTTTTTTTTGTTAGTTTCAACGGAATTCTTTAAATAAAGTATTAACGATTTTCATTATAAATCAACGGTAATAATTTTTTTTTTTTTTTAAATAATGAATGAGTACTCTTGATACTTTTGAAACTTCGGAGATATCATTAGCCAATTTTTAAAAAAGTTTTTTGTTCTTTTTTTTTCTTTTTTAAAACAAAAAAAAAACAATCTTAATTCATTTGTACACCAAAGATCTTTGTTAATGTCATTAAGTACTTTTCACTAAGTGGTTCAAAACCAAAGTTCTTCTGCAGCATTATTATTTTATTTTAAAACCTTTGTTAATGTCATTAAGTACTTTTCCCTAAGTGGTTCAAAACCAAAGTTCTTCTGCAGCATTATTATTTTATTTTAAAACCACTCCCAAATCAACCATTATATTTTAAATAAAAACACTTCTAATGATCAATCTCAAATACAAGAAAATTTCCATGATAAATTGGCAACAAATATATTTTGAAAATAATTAATTATTTATGCAATTAACGTATAGTTTATCTCAACATCATAAAGAGTGATTCTAAGACACACTCACTAATCAATTAACATAGGTAGAAAAAAGTTTTAGAATTCTATAGTTTGGCAAAAGGAAGAGTACACAAAATATAGTCTAATCACCGGCAGGATTATTATATGTATATATTATAATTTTTTAAAAAAAAAGAAAAGAAAAAACATTACACTTTTCATAGAATCAGCCAAGAGGAAAATAGATGACAAACTGAGCAAAGAGTCCAACAGGGGCAATGATGACGGTACCACGGGTATCAGATGACTTGAACAACCATATCCTCTTTGCTTGAAAAGTGATATTATAAAAAACATTAATTGGATAAACAGGGATTAGGAACTCAGTTACTTCCCTTTTCCCAACACCTTCAATTATGCATTCTCCTCCCTACAACACATCAACCAATAAATCATATCAAATCTTCCCCAAGATTTTCGCACAATCAAATTTTAGATTAAAATTTAAGATTTCATTCTATAACAATTTGATTTTTAATTTTTAGTTTTAAAAATTTGTACTTATTTACTTATGACTCTTTGATTGTTTTGTAAATTATTAAAATGAAAATTCATTTTAAATAAACATTTGTTTGATAATCATTTGGTTCTTCAAATTTTTTATTTATTTTCTTATACTTTCTTTACAATGATATTAAACTTTGTTAAAAGAAAGATTTAGAGTATTAGTCAATTTCTTCAAAAGCAAAACATGAGTTTTAAAACTTTTTTTTTTCCCTATATTTGTTTTTGTTTATGGATTTTGAAATAGAATTCAAATATTTCTTAAGAAATGTGAAATCCATACTAAGATACAATGAGTAAACAAGGGTATAATTTTCAAAAACAAAGTTGTTATTAGATGGGCCTTCTTTATTAGTTTTAAAGACTTGACTTTTTTTATATTAGATTTTTTTTTTTTTTTTTTTTTTTTTTTGTCATATTTCAAGATTTAACATGATTTTTGAAACAACAAAAGTAGATAATGAAACAAAGAAAGTTAAATCAATGTTTATAAACATAATTTTCAACCATCAAATAATTATCAAATAAAACATGAGAAAGACGATACCTCTTTCTCAAAAATGAACTCCTTAATTTCATTTGAGAACCTGACGTGTGAATGTGTCGGAGTAACTCTAACTGTAGAGAGAACAACAAATTATTAGAGAAAAAAACTTACAAATCATATTCTTTCATTCAAGTAATATTAGAGATAATTATTAAGAAAAGAGATGAATTATATATATCACCATAGTAATCACGACACTCGGTCACTATGTGTCTGAATTGTAGTGAATCAATTGAAATGAAGATTCCCAAATCAATGTTTCCGAAATCTTCCTTAACCGCACACATCATTCCAAATCTACGAATCAAGGGTTGCTCATTCCCTAATAATCAAATAAAAAAAAAAAAGAACAAGATTAATTCTTGGATTTCTTGATAGAATAATTAATTACAAGATAATGCAAGAATGAATGAAAACTAACATGGAGAGGAAAATTCGAGGACTAAGCGATCAAGATGTTTAAGTACAAATAAGGACAGTGAAATAATTTGGCATTCATGCATGCATTTGAGGGTATTGAGTACTGGTTGAAGGAGGATCTTTGAACGGTGAGTGTTGTTGGAGAAGAAGTGATTGAAATATTGAGGCATCATTTGAAAGGCTACATTCAATTCAAGATCATGGTGAGGAACTATTATGGAAAACATTGATGGGGAACATTCAATGTTGCCATTTTTACCAAATCGATAGAGAAGGTTTATTGCATCCAATATAGGATTCCAATTCTCAAGCCTAAACATCAACATTGTGTGTGTAGTGGGAGAATATGGTGGGAAATGAGAAGGGATATAAATTTATATTGGAGTCCTATGGTTGACACTTTCCTCTCATTTGTGGGTTAAGAAATTTTGTACGAGTATGGTTTCATCAAGAAGGAATTAACGTCTTTTAGGGAAGAAAAATAAATATTTTGAACCTAAAATCATCAACCGTTGTCTTGATATATATAACGTAGACTTTTCATTTTATCAAATTGTAGACTTGAACTTGGAAAAATATTTTTGCTCAGAGATGTTGCAGCGTTACAACAAATTGAGATTTTCATGACACAATAAATTTAAAAAAGATCAATCTAGGGAGGAGAGAAAAAAAATGTAATACAAGCTAAGCTAAATTCTCATATTTTTTTGCTTGAAAAAAGAATTTTTTTTTTCCAAATTTAAAAGATATATGTCAGTCTTTTAGTGTCGCCAATTTATGGTTATATGGAACCGTTATTTAAAAGAAATAATTATTTTAATTTAAGAAAACAAAAAAGGTGCATTTTTGGAGGGAAAAGACAAAGATTTTTGGATTTCCTCGTATTTAAGACAGTTTCAATCTAATGACTATAATTTTTTTGAATAGGTATTGTAATTAAGGTGTGGGATGAGAGAATCGAACCTCAAACTACGAAATTGATAGTATGAACATTATGTCAGTTGAGCTATACTTTTATTGGCAATCAATGACTATAATTGACTGTCATCAAAGACAAATATTTAATTTAAATAATTTTATGAATTTAAGAAAATGAAAAATAATATTTTCAGGGGATGGGATTTTTCAATTTTTTTTTAAATTTATCAAAATTTCAAATTGTCACTGATACCTAACTATGATTAACAATCATTATATAGAAAAAAAAATAAATCCAAAATTCTTATTTAAGACGATAAACACATATTTTTAGTGGGAATTTTTTTTCGTATAATGTATGACTATTTTTTAATGTCATCAATCTATGATTTGTATTTTTTAATTTAAATAATTAGTCATTAATAACAATAACTCATTTTCCTTTATAACTATTTTTTAGTTAGAAAATAACTTTAAAATTATAAAAAGAATAAAATCAAAATCCATACAAAGGTGTCTTCATAATAGGGCTTAATTTCGGATTGTTGTAGCTTCCAAATCCCTCAAATTGCAATTTGGATCTTTTAATAATCTCCCTTCAAATGAATTAACCATTTAGAGTCACCGATTTTTAACTATAATTAACGTTGCAAATATATATATATAAGTAACTGTCTTCAGAAAGATAAATAATTTTATGAATTTCAGAAAAAAAAGAATGTATTATTTGGAGGGAACAAATGTGAATATATTTTTCTAAAATTTATGACAATTTTTTAGTGTCACTAACTGACGATTGTGATTAACTATCATTAAATAGAAAAAAATGAATTCATAATTTCTGTATTTAAGAAAATAAAAGGCACACCTTCGGCGGGACAAGATAGAAATTTTCAACTAAGAAAATGTATGACTGTTTTTTAGTGTAACTGTTATCGATCTATGACTTGTATTAACTTTCATTAAATAGCAATAATATATTTTCCTTTATAAATATTTTTTATTTACAAACTTGTTTTAAAATTATAAAAATAAAATGAAAAGATTCATCAAATGCTTCTTTCTTAAACTTGGTTTGAGATTATTGTAGCTTTAACCAAATACCTCAATTTTCAATTTGACAAAATAATTTAATGGTTAATTTATGTATCTGTCAAATTTATTTTTATGCAAAGCATGACTTTGTTGAAGTTACCGAGTTTAAGAAGATTTCCAAACTGGACTTTTATAAAGATAGTAAACAAATTGTCTTAAATTCAACGGATGACAAAAATTTCAAAATTTATTTCCGTTTAGGGTTAATTTGAATGAAAATGACGGTTTATAATGAAATTTAATACAATTTGATAAGTTTAGGTATATAAAAACCCTAACAAATTGGAAGTGGAAATTCTTTTTGATGACAAAACCTAATTATCAATCACTAAACCTCTCAAGCGAACTCAATTTGGACCCATAAAGATTGAGTTAGATACGGATTAGTTTATGTTCAAATATCTTGAGACAAAGAACAAGTTACTTGGCCCAAGATTTGAGCACTTCACAAGATAGGATGATGAATTCCATTAAAATATTCTTTGCATACAACCCAATACATGAATTCTAACAAATCAAGAAGCTCTTTAGATAATCTTGAAAGAATAAGCTCCTTGTCTCATATCATATATAAAATATAATAAAAAGACTTATATACGTATGAAATAATAAATATGAAATCCGCCGTAAAGAAAAATCAATCTTTTGGGGGTTGCGGGTTTTTTTCTACCAATTGGGGCCCTCTCTTCACCACCCCCATGAGGATGGTCTACAGGGTTCATAACTACTCCTCTTACTACAGGACATATTTTTTATTTTCCAATGGATTTACATCTTTCATTAATGGAATTTTTTTGAGGATATATATAGATATGTAAAAGAAAAGAATTTTATTTTGTTTCCTCTTCTTTTTTATTTGTTCATACTCTGGATCCTTCCATTTAGCAGCACCTTAGGATGGCATAGCCTTAAAGTTAAGGGCGAGGTTCAAACGAAGAAAGGCTTACGGTGAGTCAGATTTATCCCGACGGGAGTAAGAGTAATAATAATGTTTATAATGCTACAACAGCAGGTATAGTAAGCAAAATAATATGAAAAGACCATATGAGCAGGCCCGGCAAAATCCTTGTATAGCCTCTTCGATTTCTCGATAAAGAGAAATATGACCAATAGTGGGGCCCTCCATATAGCGTGGATAAAGCTTTGATAGGGTGGCTATTACAGTAATAGCAAGAATTCTTTCCTTTGCAAGTCTCTTTCGTTTTCATTTCCCATCTCATGGAAAACTCTTTTCGCTCCGCTTAGCCCTATTCCCCTCTAGGGGTATTTTAGTGATAGGTTCTATAGGAACTGGACGATCCTATTTGAAGGTTAAAACTTAATTCATCGTAAAA
The DNA here is from genome assembly GCF_009727055.1 of Benincasa hispida. NCBI lineage: Eukaryota > Viridiplantae > Streptophyta > Magnoliopsida > Cucurbitales > Cucurbitaceae > Benincasa > Benincasa hispida. The sequence continues at coordinate 56,250,566 of NC_052360.1, read as the reverse complement.
ACTTTTAAAATAGGCTAATGGCAAGATTTTTTAGAGAAAACCCTAATGCCGTTGTTTATATCAAAATTACAAAAATCCCTACTTACTAAAGTGGATAAAATTAAAATATACAAAAATTACATAAAAGTTATTAAATAAAAGATAAATAATAATTTAATGCACTTCCATTCATATCATTAGGTGGTCAAATTATTGTATTCCTAACTTCTAAATATCAATGTAAATCAGCGTTAAATCCTATTGTTTAATTTCGTGATTGTGATAAATAAAATTACGAAGCAGAAATTTTAATAGTAGAAAATCACCAAGATTATCATGAAGAATTAGATGATTAAATTACCAAAGGTTTTCCGCACAAATGTATTATATATATTTGGAGGGAGTGGATAACAGTGCAACTTAAAATACAAAACAAAATACTGAGAAAAATATTTCACGAAATATATATAACTCAAAAATATAGATTGAAATAGTTTTTGACATGTCTCATATGTTCATCGATTTAGGAGCTGTTTTGATATGTCAATAAATTTAATAGCACCCAAAATATGCTATCTTAGTATCTCTAGTTTTATCCATTTCTAATATTTAATGTACTTAAATATTTATATTTGTAGGATCTCGAGTAACACATGCATTATATAACCTCACAGGCCATTCGGGATTAATTTAATGCAATTAGGAGTTAAAAAAGGCATCCAAGGCTTCAAATGAAAGAGAAAATGATAAATCTACCCCAGATGATAGGTTCACAACACCCTATGGCGCTGTGGCACGACGTTCTTCACAAAATGTTGAAAAAGGCACAGCATCAAGGTGATGCACGCATTTATAAATTATGCTCTTCGATTTTAAGGTCATTGATCTGTGTAGCTATTTTGGGCAAATGATCACTTATTTACTTCTTTTTTCTGCCATCTATCCATCTAAAATATTAGATTTTAGTTTTTCTTTCATCTTATTTCTTTAATCAAGCAAAAACGAGAGTGGATTCTAGTTTCTTTACCACCATGAGAAGGTAAGATTTATGGTTTTCTAGTTTAGGGGATTTTGGAGGAACCCTTTGTATTTTTGGAAGTATTTTATAATATGATTTATATCTCTTGTCTATGAGTTTCTATCCTGATTAAGTTGCTTGATGGATTGTATTTTCTCACGAATGTCTAACGAACTACTTGAAAATGTATGATTGGATGCTTTAAATTAACGTATAATACGTGACAAATAATTGTATGTTAATCTCTAAGAAACAATAGGCTATATAGGCTTGTAATTTGTCGACGATAAGAAAGAGCATTGTTCTATTGACCTAGGGGAAACCGTATTAAATTTCTAGGCATTGACTATTGGAAATTTATCCTAGAGTAATCCTTAAAGTGTAATGTAGTTAGTTAAATTGATTAGGATGCTTCTCATCTAATTAAATTACCTAATTTGATATTCAGGACCATTAGTTAGCTTTTCTAATCAATTGGGCTAGGCATAGGTGATGAGTTTAATTTGAAATCTTGTCAAATTTGACCTATTTTAGTTGGAAATTTTTTTGATCAAAATAAGATTTTTCAAATCCTTTTGAATTTTAAATTTCATGTTTTTTTATACATTCCAAACACTAGAAATGGTTCCAAATAGGGGGTTATGGAAGGAGTATATGGATGGGTTTTATTTTTCCTTTGATCTTATTTGTATTTAGCCCTGGATGTTTAGAGCATGAATAAAATTTAATTATTGTACCATAAGAAAATCCTCTCGAAAGAATCTCTCTTCTATTACAATAATCATTCAATTATTTCCATCACTCATCTCTTATCTCTAACCAAATCAGAGTTTACTAACTTGTTAAAGTTATTTTGAAAAAGATAAACCAGAAGATATCATTGCAGTTGTGTTCTAACTAATTTTTCATATATTTCAGCTGTTTGAGACAGAGATGAATTTCAGCTGATTGAGAACGAGATGAAATCCAGCAGCTTGAGTTTCTTTGTTGAGGTAATTTTATAGCTCAATTTGTTAACAATTCTCCACCTTGAGCTAAAAATTTAGCCGATACCTTGGTCTGTTCCTTTCAGCTTCATTCTTCACTTGGTTTGTCTACAACTCTGAGTAGACTTAAACAATACTCTAGCTTGGAACGTATTATTGTCGTAGCTAAGAAATCAGATAAGTTCTCTTAAGTCATAACCTTTTCTATTTTAGTTTCAACCTTTCTCCACCTCATCTTTTGCCATATTGAATCTCTTAAGAACTTTGGATGCATACTTTGATTGGCAAACAAACAATTCTTGTTTTCTTCTGTTTCTATAGATTTCCATGCCTAAGAGTCTTCTTGTAGCTCCTAGGTCTTTCATATCAAACTTTTTTGCTTATCAAAGACTTTATTTCATTTACAATTTCCATGTTACTTCTAGCCAAGAGCATACCATCTACATACAACAACAAATATGCTTCATCTTTGTCTTCATAACCTCTTATGTAAACACAAGAGTCATAGTTGCTTCTTCTGAACTTTAGCTTAGTTATGAACTCATCAAAATATTTATACCAACACCTAGGGGACTGTTTAGGCCTATATAGGGACTTTCTAAGTAAACAAACTATGACCCTTTCTTCTTAACCGTTAGGCAAGGACATATAGACAGTTTCTTCTAAATTTCCATATCAGAATGTTGTGGTTATATCAAGATGTTCTAACTCTAAGTTCTTGCAAACTACCATAACAAGGTGGACTTTTATATAAGTAAGTTTCACTATAGGGGAAACAATATCATTGTCATCTAGCCCTTCCCTTTAAGTGAAACCTCTAGCTACTAGTCTAGTCTTATAGTGAATGCGTCCTTTAAAGGTTTTTCCCGTCTTCTTCTTAAAAATTCACTTGAAATGAATCACTTTCTGTTTAGGAGGTAGAGAGGTCAATGTCCTAGTTTCATTTTTATGCAAATAATTCACTTCACTGTTCATTGCCTTCACCCACTGCTTACTTTCTTTGATTTTTATAACTTCTTCATAGCTTTTAGGTTCATCACCATTTAGGTCATTACAGAGGTTTACAAAAACAACTGAGATGACCTTATTTCTCTTCTGCTTCTGTCTCTAGTTAGAATATAGTTTGCTAGGCCTTCTGTCTGAGGTTCTTGGGATGCTTCCTCTATCACATCTTCTTCTACTTCAAGCTGATTAAGGTGATTAATTTGAATAGGATTAGAGGGGGTTTGTTAAATGCTATTTACTTCCACTTAAGAGTGAACTTGAGTTACCATTTCATCATTATTTTCAATTGTTTTAGGATTCTTAGAATACATATAAAGTATCTATTCTTTAAAAACAACATCTCTACTTACTACACTTCGGTTAGTTCTGAAATCCTATAGCTTTGAAGCCCTTTGTCCTTTCCAAATATGTATTTCATTGCTCTTGGTTGAACCTTTCTTTGTCTTATATGTATGTATCTGTAAGCCATGAAACTTTTCCCTTAAAATTCTTTCCAAGATAGGTTTAATCATAAGTGCTACTTTAGGTGTGGATGGCCTTAAAGCACTTAGTAAGAATTGAGATTTTATTTTTATTTTTTTTTTTGTGTAAGAAAAAGAAAAAGGATGAGGTGTTAGGCATTGAAGGAAAATGCACCAAACATATGGTATAAGCAAAAATTTTAAGTGTTGAAGGAAGTAGACTTTACGTTAGACTTGAGTGGTGTAATGAAGAGAGGATTTACCTAAGGAGGCAAGCTATGTGTTCAAGGTGGTAATTGATTAGGCCTAAAAAGAGGGGTAGGTGAGCGTTGGTTAGAAGGTCCATACATTAGTGAGAGGTTAAATGAAGTGTGTGTTAGGGAGGAGTATCAAGTATGTTGGGAAGCCTTACTTGGTGATTCGTGCATAGGAAGGCATGGGGCAAGGGCTTGGCGTGGAAGTGTTAGTCAAGTGAAGTTTTGGTAAACGCGTGTGATGAAGGACCATGCATTGGAGGAGCATGCATGGAGGGTCAAAAAATGGAGGTTTTGTCTATGCGTTGGGAAGCTTGTGTTGGCCTATGCATTGAAGAGTTGGATAGGATGACCTTGTCTATGTGATGATGAAGGTTATGACTGAGAGAGGGAAATTGATTTAAGGTTTAGAAATCATATTTTAGTCCCCTTTTGCATGTAGGATGTGGTGACAAATGGAGAGGTGAACCAAGTGTTAAAGAGAGCCAAGTGGGAGTAGAGTTGTCCAAAATTTAGGTAAGGAAGTCATGCAGTCAGGTGTATAAACATGGTGAGAAAGATGAAACTGGTTTGCACATTTGACTCGAGAAAAAGGAGGAATTCTTCAACCAAATTTCAGAGAATTTAGTGAGAAGGATGATAGGAGGCTGCCATGTAGGATTGTATCAGCAAAAGCGGAAGCACAAGGATCATCTAAATACTCTAATTCACTAATTTTGGCAAAATATAAAGCATGCTCTTGTAGAAAACAAGTGAGTTTTAAGATATACCTCTTGTAGAACTTCTTCAAAACTCCTTCTCCAACTCATATCTTCTCCGAATCTTGTTGCATACCACCTCAAGATCTTCCCTACTATTCTCTTGGTGCTCTAGATTGAGTTGTGGAACTCAAAACAAGCTTAAATCAAGGGATGAAGTAGAAAAGCTCACAGTAGCAATCTTGGTGAAGAACCCTTTCTTCGACCCGATTTTTCTCTAAAATTCTCTATATATTGCATCAACGAATTTCACTCCAAACACTTCATTATATTCCAGATCAACATGCAAAGGAAAGAGTTGCATGAGTTGCAGCTCATGCTTGGAGAAAGACAAGGCAAAGATTGATGCTTTTGTGTGAGCTACTTAGGTGATGGATAATGAAAAACAAGATTTTTCCATTTTGTGTTTTGTTTTGTAATTTTCAAATTTTATCATAAAATCAAAAATGATATTTCCAAAATATATTTTGATTTTAAAAAATTGAAAAGTATAATTAATCTCATAAATTAATTTTTAAATAATTAATTTAATATTAAATATTAAATTAATTTTTACACATATCCATCTTTATATATTTAAATCATATTTAAATATATAAATTCTCTTATTCCGTTTAATTCGTAAATTAAACATGTAATTATATCGCATATAATTATTTATTCCCTTAATTCTAATTTGAACGTTTCAAATTAACTTATCACGTTATTCTATAGCAAGTCCATTACGAGCTAGTAGGGGGGCCTCGCGGACCTATAGATCATGGGTTCCAACGATCCGAGATTAATTTGTTAAACTCATTAGACAAAATTAATCCCCATTTGTTAACTAATGGGTCACTCCACTAAAGTCCATAGTTGCATTTCTCTCACTGTAGATATATTATGTCCACATAATTTAACCATAATCAGCAAGTCGACCTTTCACAGGTTGTTCCTAATAACGGATGGGTCAAATATTTATTTTACCCCCAAGATTACATCTTATTCCTCAAGTTCCTACTGATCCTCTAATGAACAACTGGTTTATGACCCAATCACTAAACCAAACTCTCTTAGCCCATCTCCACCCCACTTTTTCCCTCAAACATCGCTACATGTTGATGACCAACACGGTTTAGGAGCAGGCCCTTCCGTTCAGCCTCAAACCGATGCAGGTAAGACATCAACAGCACCACCCCCCACCGCATCCATAGCTACTGCCCTCGAGGACATGCGGGGCTTCTTGTCACAAGAATTATCTTCCTTCCGCCATACATTGATGGAGTTGTGAGAGAGCAACGCAGAGCTGTGTCAGGTGATGATAAACATTCAACACAACATCTTTACCCTTCACCTGAATCAGAAACAAATGGCCGAACACAACCATGAGTACTTTAATTTCTTGATCGCATATTTGCATGGTCCCGTGGTGCCTCAACATCTGCATCAACCTCTGTTCTTTCAAGAAGCACCGCAAGGAGCTCCTCCGCAATGCCCTCTTCACCACAAGCCTCCACTGCAAAGTTAAATTTGGGGGTGTACCACCTTCTCCTTCACATTTTTGAATTCTTTTTGCAGTTATTCCAATTCTTTTGTATAGCTATACCTTTGTATTCTACTTTACATGCTTAAAATTTTTATGTTTGCGATCATTACAATTCTTTGTGTACTTAGACAATTTTTATATACATTGAGTGACTATTATTTCCTTATGTCTTGACCTTTTTATTTATATCATCCTTTGTCAATTTAATGCGGTGTTTCCTTTCTTTTCTTTTGTGTTGTTTATTTGCGCTGCCATGATGAGTATTATGTGTAACCTTAGCGCAATTTCTTTATATATTGCATTTTTTGCTTAATACTTAGACAATTCATCACAATAGTTTCCAGTTTACCTTTTCTATCACAAGACTTTGCTCAAACCTTCTTTTCAAATTTTGACTAAGTGTTTTATCTTTTCTGTCCAAAACAACGCAATGAGGATCTTGCGACTCTCTAAATTTGGGCGTGGAAAAGGTCTGAGGAGATGCGATCAAATGAAGGCGTTCATATCAAGTAAATGCGTTCTTAAAAAAAAAAAAAAAAAATCTTCGCTGTCAGCGCAAGGAAAAATCCCAACCTAATAAGAGTTAAGTAGTGAAAGAAACCTACTTGTAGTTAAATGTTCGCATGAAACCTGTGGGAGAAAGCCAAAACGAAGGTAGGTTACCAGGATCGACGTAATACAAAAAAAAAAAAAAAAAAAAAAAAAAAAAAAAAAAAAGACAACTCCACTGACCGGCTAAAGTGAAAACTTGGCTAAGGATCAAGAGTTGAAGTTGAGCTTGGTACACAACCGAAGTTGGATGTTCGCATGACATCTGTGAGAGCAAGCTAAAACAAAGGGTGTAACAATGATCAACGCTCTCTATAGTAAGACGCAAACCAAGCCGCCGCATAAAAGGCACACTTCGTTGTTTTTACACGAATAGGAAAAATATTCTTTTCAAAACAAGAAGAGAACTTTGAGCAGAGGTTTGCCTTAGGTAAGAATAAAGTAGAGCATGCTGAAGAAATGTTCAAAGGATAGAAGGAATTAGTAATTTTTAGAATTTATGTAGAGGTGGAGCATTCGGAGTAGTCGATTGACGCAAAGTTAGGATAGGACATGAGCTGAATTGCCTTAGTAGAGGATATACTTGAGGACAAGCATATATCTAAATTTGGGGGTGTGATAACTTGTAGAAATACAAGTTATTTATACCATCTTATTTAGAATATGCGGCAAAAAGAAGGAAAAAGTTGTGTCGAACTTATAGAAATTGACTTAGAAACGCAAAAGTTATAAAATGTCGGAAGCACACCCGCTAACCCCATTGCGATGGCAAAAAGGGATGTCCAAGTCTTTATTTTGCAGAAAACATGTGTCACCGCATGCGACGATCGCTCGAGGACAAAAAAAGCAACGCATTCGCACCACATGCGACGATCGATCGTGGATAAAAAAAGCAACGCATTCGCACTGCATGCGACGGTCGATCGAGAACAAAAAGATCAACGCATTTGCACCGCATGCGGTGATCAAGCGTAGATAAAAAGAGCGACGCATTCATGGGAAATTATGAAATTGTACAGCTTTTCTGTTGTACGATCTGACAAATTGAATGTGGAATAGAGCGGACGTTTCCACCAAGCCTTGGCAGAAAAAACAACTTTTCAAAGCGGGACCACTGACGAAGGAGGTGCTAAGGTCTATAAATAGCTACATCAATTCCAAAGAGAGGAGGTTGGTCTGAAGACGAGACAAGTCTAAAAGGGAAGTCTCGGGAGCCAGAAATTCATTCACAATCCTGAAGAAAAGCTCTGTGCAAGGATCATTCCTACCTGGGAAACTATTCTAAGAAGAAAGTTTTCCACCTCACTCCTCCTACACGTCAGCAAGTAAATCAACTTCGTCCGGGATCCGTGTCAAGACATTGACACGCTGTCCTTATTTGTTCTTACTTTCTATTCATTAACTGTGATTCATTTCTAATCTTTCATTCAACTATCTGTAACAAACGCTTTATCTTTTAATATCATTATCATATTCATCTTCATCTCTCTGTTTCCCACCATACATTCATCGTCCATTTCTCTCATCATGTGTAACTAATCCTCTAGGGTGAGGGAGAAGGATTAAGCGAGTAAGTTAATCTATGTTGAAGAAATCAGCTAAGTTTAGCTAACACATGCTCAATGACATCTTCACCTGTAAAAGCAGAAGTGAAGATGTTAATCCAGCTCTTGAAAGAAGGTTGATAGAATGCGTTAAGTAAAGAAAGAAGTATTTTTAGAGATGGAAACAACCTTGCATTCGCAACGTTCATCCCTAATTCATCATAGAGATATGGGAACGTGGTCGATCACTGAGAGGTGTAAGCCAAGGGAAAGTGGAACCTTAGTTGCACCCTCAATAGGATTGATGAACTTGCGATGTCCTTTCCCCCAACCTGTTCTCTTTCTGACACATTTCACAAAACTTGCCATTGCATTCCATCAAACACTTGCACATCTCCACAATTATTTATTTATTTGTCACCGCATTTTACTTTTCCAATACAATTTATTATTATTTTATTTTCGTCGCATGTATCACATTAATATCGCATTTATCATCGCAATCCCCATGTTCGACCTCAAATCACTCTGAAAAACTTACGGTGGAATTATACTTGGTTTCGACGCAAGAAAACTTATGACACGCACATGCTACATAAACGCATACTACGAGTGTATCTCAGCAGCATCGCATACATTATTTTAGAACGTAGTATCGCATTTATTATCGAGAAACGTGATTTAGCAACGCATATCATCATCATCATTAAGTCTTTACGGCGGCATTACATTACGTCCGCCGCAAATTCATTCAACAACATATAACCTATAGTTTTTATATTGTATAATATTGTTGGAAATGTCCTAAACTCGTAGTTCGTAAATATTGTTAACATATTCTATTTATAAATAAAAATGTTGTTAATTTTTTTATTCAATAAATTACTATTAATATTCCATCCTTCTATGAAAATCCAATAAACGAATCCATGGCAATAACATAAATATTTTAACCTTATGTGACGACATAAAAATGGATCAAGTTTTACTATGTAGACAAAATGGTCTATAAGTATACGAATGAGATTTGGTACCTCATCTTGGTGACACTATTGGATGCAGCCCATAATGTATATTGATACAAATGATGTGATCCAAAAATCATTCATGTAAAGACATGTGTGTGGGGCATCTTGTGCAATGAGTTTGCATAAGACCAGACCTCGAAATAGTCACTTTTTTTTATAACAACCGTTTATTGTTAAAACTGACCATCTCAAGCTCAGTGACCTAGGGTAACTTATTCTTAATCCTGAGCCAACTATGGACTCTTGTTTATTCGGGATTATTCTTTGATCTACATAGGTGAGAGTAGTCCAACAACATTGCTCAATAAGCCTCCCGTTTTGGGGATAAGACCGGATAGATAGCTGGGGACATAGCTTTGCAATATGAAATTCGCTCCTACCCGATTTAAAGTTAGAAGATGGGTTGTTCTCTTAAGCATTGATGTCGTGTCTTGAACAACGAGGCCCTGCTCTCTCATGGAAGAGAGGGTTATGATTTATAAGTTGGACTGTAAATCAATTGTTCAATGTAGGACCAGTGGGAACTTAAGAAGCAAGATGTATTTATAGGGGTAAAACGGTAATCTTTGACCCAAATATAAATAGGAACAACCTGTGAAGAATTGACTTACCGATTATGGTTAAAATGGACATAAATATATCTACATGAGAAGAGTGCAACTATCGAACTATAGTGAAATGTCTTGGTAGTTAACGATAGTAATTAATTCGGTTTAAAGAGTTTAACCAATTAATTACAAGTCGTTGGAGCTCATGATCTGTAAGACCATAAGGTCCCTCTACTAGCTTGTAATTTGGATTTAGTAAATTGAGTAATCTTGATAAGATTTGAAATTAGGGTTTAGAATTTGAAATGTTCGAATTCAATTAAGGTTTCTATTCATTGTATTCGATATAATTGAAATGTTTAATTTTTTGAAAGGTTCTTCATAAGGAACGAAACCTGCTGACAAAAAGAAGTTTACCCCTTCTTCATCTAAAGACAAAAGTGTACAGATGAAGAAAAAAGGAAAAGAGAATAAACAACCCACTGCAAAGAAAAACAAGGCTCCCAAAGGAAAACGGTCATCTAAATCAGTTAGAAGACAATTTTTTACGTCCTTGTGAGTCATGTCTTGAAGGAAAAATGACTAAAAGATATTTTACTAGAAAAGGTCTTCGTATCAAAGAATCCCTCAAACTCATACATTCAGATATTTGTGGTTCGATAAATGTAAGAGCACGAGATGGATATGAATCATTGATGGATTTCAATAAAGATAGTTTTGTTTCCACAAGTGACAAAACCTAACAACCTCATCAAACCCCAAGCCTAAGAGTTTCTTTTTTGAGTCTAAAGCCGATACTTGTTCAAAGAACTTAGATCAGAATAAAGCCATGGTCCATATGTTACATATAGAGTTGTTTAAAAAGTTTTGGAACATGCACTCTCAAACATGACATCATGAAAGTAATCTTTTTTGAACAAAGTGGAATTGACAATGGTTTTATTTTTAGCTAGTTTTTATTTATAATGGTTATATTTAAAATCCCATTGATAATGGTTTTATTTTTAGTTAGGTTTTGAATTTTTGAAACATTGTACTTCTTTTCCAAAAAAAAAAAAAAACAACAAAAAACAAAACAACCAAAATCATTCTTCAAATCATTGCATATATTCTCACTATTTTCGTTTATATAAAAGGTTGGAGATGAAAATAAAGCTACAAAACATCATTTGTATATGCATCTTAATTAATCTCTCGACAAAATCTAGTAGAAGAGTTTCATCCATAGGGTTTAATGTTCAATGGTTAAATTGAGACAACCACGTATAATAGCATCTATTTTATAGTTTTATTGAGATAAAAAGAATATCAAATATTATCATCATATATTTGTAGAGTATAGAGTCCCCAATGTCATTTCCTTGGAGGAAAATAGGCCAAATATCGAGAATACAATCCTAAAGGGGCAGCGATTACACCTTTAAGGGAATTCATTGATTTGGATATCCAAACCCTTTTAGATCGACGTACAAAATTGCAAAATAGTTCCGTTGGTTGGAGAGTGATTGCAAAAATAATTTTCTCACTTCCTTCAATACCTCCAATAATGCATTGGTTTTCCTACATAACATTACCAAACAATACTTTTAGTTTTAAATCTTAGCAAATTAAATATCAATGTATACTCTAAACTTTCGTAAGTGTATCAATTTGTACCTTCACTTATGTTTTGTTTGAATAAATATTGTGCGAGACTTATAATTTTATCATTGAAATAATTGCTCTTCTTCAAAATATATATATCCTATTTCAATCATTGAATAATTGCTGTTCTTCAAAATATATATACCTCTTGAGTTAGAATAGTTGCTGTTCTTCCATAAGAGAACTTGACTTGTGAACTTGATACAGTAACAAGAACTGCAACAAATTACAAGAAGATCACATTACATTAAATATCTTTCAAAATAGTATGTGAAGGGAAGAATTGTTGAGTTATAATCATACTATTAATTACCATTATCAAAATTACTAAACCCTGTGATAATGTTTATGAACTCTTGTGATTCAATGGAGATAAATTTTGCACAATCAAATTCAGAAGTATCGTCCATACTACCAGTCGAAGCACAAAATGGTAGATCAATTCTATCCAAAGTACCTAAAATAAAGATCCCAAAAAGAGAAATTAGAAAATTAAAAATGTGACTATAATTATTTCAAATCTCTTAAACATATAATTATTTCAAATCTCTTAAACATATATTAAAGAATTAATTAAAATGGCTCAAGTCATTAAAATGAGTTCAAAAGATAGATATTACAAACCATTATCATATTTAGCAACGATGCGGACTGCATTCCGATCTAGGTGCCCTGAAAAGAGATGGTCAATGAATAAAAACGGATGAAAATTTTAGACCCGTTTAATAATCATATGGTTTTTAACTTTTAGTTTTTAAAAATTAAGCTTATAAATACCTCTTACATCGCTATATATTTTTTTTGCTTTGTTATATACATTATATCCAAGTTCTTTTTCAAACCAAGTCAAATTTAAAAATTAAGACTCCGTTTGGTAACCATTTCGTTTTTTGTTTTTAGATTTTGAAAATTAACCCTATTTCCTCCCAATTTTTTGTAATGATTTGCATTTTTCTTAAATTCAATGGTTGAAATATTAGCCAAATTCCAAAAACAATAACAAGTTTTTAAAAGTATTTTTCTTTTAGTTTTTCAAAATTTGACTTGATTTTTTAAACCATTGGTAAAAAGTAGATAACAAAATAAGAAATTTGGAGGTGAAAGTAGTGTCTATAGGCATAATTTTTAAAAATAAAAAACCAAAAACCAAAAACCAAGTGATTTCCAAGCAGAGCCCGAAAGTATTTTTTTAAAAACTTGTTTTTGTTTTAAGAAATTTCCTTAGAATTCTACTTGTGTGCTTAAAAAGAATGCAAACCATTATTGTAGGAACATGGGAGGAAATAGACTTCATTTTCAAAAGAAAAAAAAATGTTAGTCTTAATGTCTACCAAATTAAATGTTTAATTAACTTTTGTGAATTTGTTAAAAAATTAAAACGATTATTAAGGCTCTGTTTGCTAACCTAATTTGGCAACCATTGGCTCCATTAGTAACAATTTGGTAATAATTTGATTTTTAGTTTTTTGTTTTAAAAATTAAGCATATAACATTACGTTTTCACTAATATTTTAAAAAAAAAATGAAGTCAAATTTTGAAAACTAAAAAAATAGTTTTTAAAAATTTATTTTTGATTTTAGAAATTGGCTAAGAATTCAATTCTTTCGAGATGTGTCAACCTAGGTTAGATGTCTCGGTGTACCCCCTCCTCCTTGAGTACATTGTCCAAAAAAAAAAAATCAAGTACTTTTTAATTCAGAATGATACAAATCATTGTAAGATATTGAAAGAAAATAGGTTTAATTTTAAAAATTCGAAAACCAAAAATCAAATGGCTACCAAAACAGGGTCTTATTTTAAGTTTTTTTAATTTTCTAAAATTAAGTTTATAAATACCACTTATATCTATTATTGATTTCTTACCTACATTTCTTTTTAAGTAATGTTTCAAATATGAAAAAAAAAAATTGATAACTAATAAATATACGAAAATGAAAATCGTGACAACGAAGTTGTATGAAAAGAAACATGATTTTGAAAAAAATAAAAAACCAAAAATGAAATGGTTATTGAAATAGGGCCGTCCTAGTTTTTTATTTTTTATTTTAAAAAATTAAGCTTATATATACTATTTTCACTTGTAAATTCCATTTGTAAGTTAAACAAATTTCACCAATGTCATCAAGAATCAAGTAAATTTTGTAAACTAAAAAACGTATATTTTCTTTCCAAACCTTGTTTTAATAAAGATTAAGAATTCAATGTTTTTTCAAGAAATGTGAAAATAAAAAAGTATATAAATTCAAAATTATTATTATCAAATGAGATCTAAATTATGAATAACGGTAAGATTGTTATTTCAAGTATGTTAACATAATAAAGAACGAATAATCGAAAATGAATCAAAGATAGATATTACGAACCAGCATCAACAATATGAAGCAACCTACGGATCGTATTTCGAGCTTCATGTCCTGAAGAGAGATGATCAATGGATAAAAACGAATGAAAATCCGTATGCCAACAACTTAATGTTTGCCAACCATTTATTTTGTATGTTTTCCAAATTTCTTACATCATCATTATAGTAATGTTTTTAAATATCAAATCAAAATTTGATAACTAAAAAAATATGAAAATGAAATTAACCATAACAAAGAAGTAGTAAACAAGCATAATTTTCAAAAATAAAAAATAGAAGGTCTCAAGTACGTGTCCAAATACTTATTACTTCTTGGGTTGTATCAAAAACCAAATGATTAAGAAAAGAGGTTTATCTTAGTTTTTTTTTTTTTTTGAAAATTTATTTTATAGACACTACTTTGAACCCTAAGTTTTGTTCGTTTGTTAACTAATTTTCACCAATATTTTTAAAAAAAAAAATAAATTTGAAAAAAAAAAAAAAAAAAAAAAAAAAAAAAAAAACACGATATAAAATTTTAAGAGAAAAACAAGATAGAAATTTCAAAATCATTACGAAAGAAACCTAAATTATGAAGAAAGATAATATATTTCAAATCTATGAACACAATAAAGAAGGAAGAATCAAAATTGAATGAAGAAAATGAAAACAATGACAAATAAAAAGTTGTAAGAAAAACAAGCATAGTTTTTAAAAACTAATAATAATAAAGAAACGAAAACGAAAGGGTTATAAACCGTTTTTCTAGCCATAAGAAACTTGTTTTTGTCAACAAAAATTCAATAAAATTTTCAAGAACGAAATAAAATTTTGAAAACTGAAAAGAAAATTATTTTTCAAAAGACTTGTTCTAAAAAAAGACTAAGATAAATTCAATGTGTCAGTCAAGAATGTGAAAATCAAGAATTACATAGATTTCTAAATAAAATTAAGATAAGATTCTCATTTGAAAGATATGAAGATAATAAATAAAGATGAAGGAAGAGAAAAAGAGTACAAACCAGGTTCTCGTTCTGAATCAAAGAAAGCTAAAGCCATAATAGAGAAACCATTTTCATGGAAATTTCGCATAGCATTATAAAAGTGTGGGATTTGAACAAGTTTATAATCAAGTTTGGTGCAATTGTATGCAGCGAAGTAACGAGGGGATAATTGTAGTGCTAAAATGCAACGAGACGAAGGTGATGTAGCCGCCATTATAGAAAATCTTGTCGGTGATAATTTGAGTTCGAATGTGTCATTGAAAGTCTCGGCTAGGATAGAGACGTCATCTGTCAATGCATCCAGTTTGTTATTAATCACGCAAGTCAACATATTTTGGAAATGGAAGAAATGATCAATAACAATGGTGGGGTTTCTTCACTTTCTTTTTAAGTTTAAACAATTCTTTGCTAAGTTTTAAGTTTATAAATCTTTCTATATATATATAGGAAAAGGATAGAAGGGTTTTCTGAGATCGTGATGGGCTGGGTAATTTGGCCCAAGGGCTTTGTTAAGTGAAATTAGTTGGGAAATCATTATGAAGAATATCTATAAAAAGGAAAAATAATGGAAATGGGGATAATGACAAGTGTATAGCCTCATTTTTTAAAAAAATTGTAAATATAGCAAAATCTATCATAGATAAAATTCTATTGTTGATAGATTCTTACCAACGATATGGTATTTGACAGATGGACTCCTACCAACAATACGGTCTATCATTGATAGACTATCTAAATTTTTCATATTCATAATTTTTTTTACCATATTTGTTAATATTTTGGGTCTGATTTTTATATTTGCAACTGTCCTAAAAAAATAACCAATAATAAATTAAGAGCACTCAATTGCTCTTTTCTCTTTACTAGTTTAAATAATAACAATAATAACAATAATAATAATATCATAATTTTTTGTGTTAAAAAGGGTATATCTGTCTTTTTTTTTTAATAATAAAAAAAACAAAAGACTGAAATTTGGATTAAATTGGCATTAAATGAAAAGGAAAAAGGCGAAATAAAAAAAAAGTTGTTTTCAAATAAAGAAAAATGAGTATATTCAGAAACATATATATAGACAGGGATGGACATTTATCACGGATAGACGGTGACATTTTGCTATACTTGAAAATATTTTTAATTGTTTTATTGTAGCCACCTATTTTTGTCCAGCCTTATTTAAAATAAATAATATACTCTACTTTTGCTAATTTTAGTTTTGTGATTATCCACCTTTATCTAAAAATGAAGAAAAAAAAAGAAGCTTGTTTTACTAATTGTTAACTTTTATGTTTAATCTTGTTAAAGTAATTAAGTTGGTTAGTTAGAGTAACTAGGTTGACACTACAAGAAACTTGGTCTTTAATGTCAGTTGAAAAAACTCAATATGGATGTATAACGTCGATTTCTTAATGTCGATTTTAAACCGACAATAAAGATGAGGTTACAATGTTGTCCACCCTATTTTTTTTCCTTTTTAATAGTTTTTTTCCCCCTAAATTAATAGTTTTCCCCCATATCTTTCCTCCCCAATGCGAAATCGTGAAACCCTCTGAAAGGTGAAACCTTCCCTCCCTTACGACAAATCCTGAAAACTAGGGTTTCATGACTCCGGTCCTTTCACACCGTTGCTGCCAAAGAGAGATTTGAGACAGACCCATCTCATTTTTCTTTCCATTCTTCATGGTTCCCAGTTTCAAAATCAAAGGTAAACTCCATTATGTTCGAAAAATTTACCCATCTTATTCTAATTCTTGTGTAGGTTGTAACAACGTTGACAAAGCTATTAGACAAGCGAAAGAAGGTAAAGTTGCCACCTAACCACACACATGCATGAAAACCTTTGGGCGTAGAAGGTAATGCACCTTGTTCATTTATTCATACTTTTATGTCTCTGTTAGACCACCTTTCTTAAGGAACTATTTTACTATGCAGATGACTTTTTAATGAGGTTTTTTCTAAAATAATTTTTTTAAACTTTTCTTTAGAACATTGCCGTGAAATTCTCTTCCCCACTTATTTTTAAACTTTTCTTTAGAACATTTCCATTTGGTCCTCACCGAAATTTACCTTTTTGGCTGCTAATTTTTGCTCGCTTCTATGGTAAAATTCTTTCTCTAGTTGTTTTTCAATATATTTTAAACTTAGAAATATATGTGATCCTATATTTATGTGGTAAATCTTAGATCTGTATGTTTTTCAATAAAACTCTTTCTTAGTTCTTTGTAAATCTTAGATTTTATATTTTTTATTTGTTTGGGTTGATTTAAACTTAAAAATATATGTATGTTAAATTTAGAAATATATGAATTTGTTGGGCTGATCTTATATGTATATGTTTGTAGATCATCTTAGATCTTAATTTTTTTATTTGTTTGGACTAATTTAAACTTAGAAATATATGTATGTTAAACTTAGAAATATATGAATTTGTTGGGCTGATCTTATATGTATATGTTTGTAGATCTTAAATCTTAGATCTTATATTTTTTTATTTGTTTGGACTAATTTAAACTTAGAAATATATGTATGTTAAACTTAGAAATATATGAATTTGTTGGGCTGATTTTATATGTATTTGTTGGGCTGATCTTATATGTTTTGTAAATCTTATATTTTTATATTTGTTTGATCTGATTTAAATATATAGTTTATAAATCTTAGATTTGGGTTGATTTAAATGTATAATATTTAGATCTTATATGTTAAACTTAGAAATTAGATTTTGTTGGGTTGACATATTAACATTTTTTTTTGTCAACTATAACCATTGAAAAAATCATAATAAATATATCGATTAGTAATTCTTGAACTTGGAAATGATGGAGATAGTGACATTGACGTTGAAATTGATGAATTATTTGGAAACGACAATAGTGGTGAACATGATCTTGAGTTGGTACCATCAGAAATGTTCACCCAAATAAATTGAAAAATGACAAATTCAACGTGTGAACTAGAGTCTACCTTGGAAGAAAGGAATGTAGGAATAGATAACTGTAGTTTAATACAAAAAAGGAATGTTGTTTAATACCAAAGAAGCTGTAAAAAAAATATTGTGTGACAGAACACTACAAAATTGTCGTAGTGGAATCAAATCAGGATCTTTGGTATGTTAAATGTAAATAATAGAATGACGGTTGTGCTTGGAGGCTACGAGCATGTCGGCGCAAAACTCATGGGATGTTTGAAATCACAAAACTTCAAGGAGAACACTCATGTTTGTTTTCAGAATTGACATAGGATCATTCACAGCTTGATTCAAATTTTATGAGTATTGAAATTCAAAATTTGGTTAGAGCTGATTCTGGAGTACATGTGGCTCTACTCTAAGAAGCCATTAAATAACAATATGGCTATAATGTCAATTATAGACGGGTGTGGTAAGACAAGAGAAAAGCGTTGATTGCTGTGTATGGGATAGTTCTTCCACTGTAGTATTGAGTTGTCGGAGAAGGGAGGCGACTGCACAACATACTATCTCATTTGATCATCGCATTGTTTCATATGTTCAACAGGCAAGTTTTCTTGGGTTGCACAAATTGGTTTCATCCAGCTTGATTGACATCTTATTACTGCTCTTGTTGAGCGTTGGAGACCAGAGACCCACACATTTCACCTGCCTTGTGAGGAATGTACGATTACGCTGCAGGATGTTGCCATACAATTTGGGTTACGAGTGGACGGGCAACCATTGACAGGTTCACTACAGTATGACTGGAAGAACGTTTGTGAAGAGCTCTGGCGTTCTACCAGAGTATCTGAAGGGATCAAGATTGAGTATCCCTTGGTTGGCGTCCCAGTTTCTAGAATTATCTCCCGATGCTGATGACATCAGCGTACGTAGGTACGCACGAGCATACATTCTATAGTTTATTGGAGGATTTTTATTTGTTGACAAGTCAAATACTCTAGTGCATCTCATGTTCCTCCAATAATTGTCTGATTTCGAGCATGCTGGTACGTACTCGTGGGGTGGTGCATGTCTTGCATGGTTGTACAGAGAACTTACTGTTAGTGCCAGTCATCCGTGAGCCATCGGCAGTTGCACCACATTTTCTCCCTCTTGCGACTGTATATTTTTCATGGCAGCCATCACTTTCTTTCCCTTGTTTCATCGCCCGGAGTACGCCATCGTCTTTCGTCCGTCATCTACACCTCCAACCTATCTTCACCATCAGTCGTCGATGGCCACGCATAGTAGCTGTTCACTCTGCCTTGAACTTTAGTTTGTCTGCGTCGGTCATGGTCGCTTAAGCCAGTCACAGTATGCCACTGCCCCTGTAATGGCCCTCGAGCTGAACGACCTTGATTTTGTCGCAACCGCACGCCAGATCTACTAGTTGGGTGAAATTTTGGTGTTTCCTTATGGGTTTCTTGATTTATCTTGGTTACGCATTAATTTTTTATCCAATTAGTTGATACCCATTGTAATTCAGTTTTATATTGAAGTTTGGGTGCTTGATTGGTCACTAGTCAGCAAATTTGGGTTCAGCATGGACAAGTTTTTGGTAAGTTGTTGGTGGGTTTTCTTGTGGATCTTGAATACCCACTAAGATTTGCCCTTGATTTTGATTTGTGGTGACTTTAGGAGGTTGATTTTGGCAACTTTGGCACACTTTTCGGTCTGGGCACCTCAATTGAAGTTTCGAAGAGGTTTTGGGGTCAAGCCTCAAGTGGAGTAAGTTCATATGAGATAAATTATGGTTTGGAATGTTGATCATATGGGTTTTTACTAATTTTTGCCCGGTGTCTTATACTTTGATTCAAAGATTGGAAGATTGGACAAGGAAGGTTGACCACATGTGTAATTATTGTTTGGACTTAAAATTGAGGTAAGTAATCTTACTACTAGAACCGTCTTTGTGTCGAGCGATAAAATTATGGATAATTTTAATGGTTCTAAGACTTTTTGGATTGTGATGCATAATTAGAGAGGATATATGAACATATGATTGTCTTGTTTGCTGTATGTTGTAAGTAAGAGCATGATCTTGTTTCATAAGGTATTTTACAAGAATGTACAAGCATGATTTAGATCGTATTTGACGTATATAAGGATGTATGATGTTTTACATGTGGGACTTTGTTTTATTATGTATGATATTTATGTTAGTGATAGTTCTTCCTACCCTTAGTCACATACCAACTAGAAGTTAGTGTCTCCTTCAAGATTCACCAGAGGTTAATATCTCCTTCGAGATTTCACTAGAGGTTGTGATCTCCTTCGGGATTTCACTAGATATTAGTGTTCTCTTTTGAGAATTCATCAGAGGTTTATGGGTATATCTCACCTATGGTAGGCCGAGTTAAATTATTCACTAGGTGGCCATCAATGAAAAGTAGAGGTTTTCACATGTCCCACAAGCATGTTGCATTTATTGGACATAAATGCTTAGCCTGACCCCGATAATTGGGTTACTCATTGAGTATTTTATACGCATTCTTTCTCATGTTTCTTTTTCAGGTAAAGGTAAAAATAAATTGACGAATGACAAGCGGAATCAGTGAACGAGTCACTAGGACTAGTCAAATGCTTCCCCTCGTGTCCTTTCTATGTTTTCATGATTTCAAACTCAATCAATTGTTGAATCTAGATCATTTTTAGTTTTTGCATTTTTGATGTTTTGAATGATATTTTCTGGTGATGTTTAATTTTCTTTTATTTGATTAAGAGTACCCCGTTAAATGAACTTCATTTATCTATTTTTTAATAAAGTTATTTATTTTATAGTATTTAATTGGTTTTACCAAATCAGAAAAAAAAAAAAGTGTGGATTTGAAATGTATGCATGCATGTAATAACGATCTAGTATAAGTGTTAAGGAGTCGGGTGGTTACATAATTTCCAGTATCAAAATTACTAAACCCTGGGATAGTGTTTATGAACTCCTGTGATTCAAAGGAGACAAAATTTGCACAATCAAATTCGAAAATATCGTCCATACTATTATTCGAATCAGAAAATCGTAGATCATCTCTCTCAAAAGTACCTAGAATAAAGATCCCAAAAAGAGAAATTAGAAAATTAAATGAGATTGTAGTTGTTTCAAATCTCTTAAATATAAATTAAAGAATTAATTCAAATGGCTCAAATAATTAAAATGTGTTGAAAAGATAGATATTACAAATCATTTTCTTGATTAGCAAAGATGTGGACCGCATTTTGATTTAGGTACCTTGAAAGGAGATGGTTATTAAATAAAAACGGATGAAAATTTTAGGCCCTCTTTGATCATCATTTCTTTTTTAATTTTAAGTTTTTAAAAAATTAAATCTATAAACACTTCTTACGGTTCTAAATTTCTTGCTTTGTTATGTTTTTTTTTTTAAAAAAAACAAGGTAAATTTTAAAAACTAAAAAGAATAGTTTTTAAAAAATGGTTGTTTTCAAAGAAAGGAAACTCAACTAACTTATTTACAAATATAGCAAAATGTCGCTGTAAGTGATAAATCACGATTGACATCTGTCGCGGTCTATCGACATCTATCAATGTCAGCGATAGAAGTCATCATAGTCTACTGCGGTCTACCACTGAAAGACAATGATATTTTGCTATATTTCTAAATATTTTTAGTAATTTTACCATTTAAAATTTAGCTAACAATTCTACTCATGTGCTTTAAGAAAGATGCAAACTATTGTAGAGTCGGAAGAAATAGGCTTAGTTTTCAAAAACCAAAAATAAAAAACGAAATAATTATCAAACGGGGTTTGATGTCTACCAAATTAAAGGTATAATTAACTTTTGTGAATTCGTTACAAAATTGAAACCCATTTAGAAATCATTGGCCCGTTTCGTAACCATTTGATTTTTTAGTTTTTAGTTTTAAAAAATTAAGCCTATAATATTATCTTTTTTATAAATATTTTAAAAATCAAGCCAAATTTTGAAAACTCAAAAAATAGTATTTAAAAATTTAATTTTGTTTTTAGATATTGACTAAGAATTTAATCCTTTTAAGTAAGAACAATGCAAATCATTATAAGAAATCGAGAGAAAATGAAAATCATGACATAGAAGTTGTAAGAAAGGAAGCATAATTTTGAAAAATAAAAAATCTAAAATCAAATAGTTATGAAAACAAAGTTGTCCTAGTTTTTTATTTTTGAAAATTAAGTTTATGGACACTATTTTCAATCTTAAGTTCAACTATTTAACCAAATTTCACCGATGTTATCAAGAACCACGTAACTTTTGTAGATAAACAAAGTATTCAATGTTTCTTCAAGAAATGTGAAAATAAAAATGTATATGAGTTTTGTAAACGATAGAGAGAAGCGAAGACTAAACGATCGTTGTCAAAAGACTAAACAATCGTTGTCAAATATCTACATGACAAAGGCAATCATTTACACAATAGAGGTGAGAGTGTAGACAATAGGGTAGGAAACTGCACAACTAGGTTGAGCATGTAGATGATAAAGGGAAGATGCTACACGATGGGGTCGAGAATGTACACGATGGAGAGTACATGATAGGATGTAAACGATAGAGACAATTAGCTACACAATAGGTAGAGAGAATAAATGATAGAAGAAATGTACTAAACGATCGACCTTCCGCGATAGTTATGGCCCGTCGTGTAGCGCTATTTATTAACATATAAATTGTCACATGACGTAGTATTAATGGTCCAACATAACAACCATGACAGAGAAAACATACAAATAACATACAAAAAACAGCCAAATAGTGGAACCTAAAAATGCTAGAGAAAAAGAAGAAAAATGAATGAAGAATTTGTTATATTTTCAGCAGACGTGACACTCATTTATCATCCCCCCGCAAGCGAACGAGAAGCTACCGCAACTGTAAGCTTGGTCTTCAAACTGAGAAAGCGAGGACTTGGTAAGGCTTTTGTCATGATGTCAGCCAGCTGATCCTCAGAGGGGAGGAATCTGACCGAAATCTGTTTGGAAGCAACCTTTTCTTTGAGGAAGTGAAGATCAATCTCAAGATGTTTTGTCCGGATGTGAAGCACAGGATTGGCGGCCATGTATGTGGCACTGAGGTTGTCATAGAGCAGCAGAGGGGTGGAGACGCGATTGACACCAATTTCAATCTGAATTGATTGGATCCATAGTGCCTCAGTGGTAGCATTTGATAGACCACGATATTCTGATTCGAAACTGGATCGAGAGACTACTTTTTGCTTGGAAGAGCTTCATGAGATAAGGCTGGAACCAAGAAAGACACAAAATCCACTCGTGTTGCGTCTGTCATCTGGGCAGCTAGCCCAATCGACATCTATGTAGCAAATTAAGGTCAAAACAGGGGAATTGGTTAGAAGAATACCATGCTTGCCCGTGCCTTTGAGGTACCGAAGAAGTCGTTTGGCTGCTTGAAGATGTGAAGTTTTTGGGGCATGCATGAACTGACAGAGCTTATTGACACTGAAGCTGATGTCTTGTCTGGTCAGCGTGAAATATTGGAGAGCATCAACTAAGCTTCTGTATTCAGAGGGGTTGTCCAGTGATTGTCCATCGGTGAGGGACAACGAGGCGCCAACAACTATTGGAGAGTGAATTGGCTTGCAGTCAGTGAGTTGTGCATGTTCAAGTAGGCTATAAATGTACATGGACTAAGACAAATGTAAGTGATCTGAAGAGCGAGCCGCCTGAATGGCAAGGAAAAAGGATAGATCACCTAGATCTTTAAGTGCAAATTGAGTGTTTAAACAAGTAATGAAGTGTTGAATGGTTGAAGAACTATTGCCAGTTACAATAATGTCATCAACATAAATGAGAAAGATAATTAAAGTATGTAAGTTACAGAAAATGAACATAGATGTATCAGATTTCGCATTGGAGAACCCCCATTGCATTAAACAGGTACTGAGCTTTGAGAACCATGCGCAAGGACTCTGCTTGAGGCCATACAATTCCTTGTGCAGAAGTAACACATGATTAGGGTGTTGATCACTTATGAAACCAGGTGGTTGCTTGATGTATACTTCCTCAGATAAGTCACCATTGAGAAAGGCATTGTGTACGTCAAGTTGCTGAATGATCCAGTTATGAGATAGAGCAATTGAAAGAACAAGCCGAATGCTAGTAGGCTTGACAACTGGACTGAAGGTCTCAAAGTAATCGATGTCATAGTCTTAATTGAAACCTTGAGCAACCAAACGAGCCTTGAAACGAGCAATCTCACCTGATGGAGTTTGTTTGAGTTTGAATACCCATTTACTGCCAATTATCTTTCGATCCTAGGGCAGAAGTGTGAGAGACCATGTATTATTTCTTATGAGGGCTTCATATTCCTCAAACATTGATTGCTTCCATCTTGGATGAAGGAGGGCTTCCTTGTAGGATCGTGGTTATGTTTTGTCCAAGTCAATAACCTCAGACAGCTAAACCTTTGGTTTAAAAATACCCATTTTTTTACCGTGTGATCATGGGGTGGTTATTGGTTGGTAGGGGTAGGGATGGTGGTGGGGGTCTTGAGGTGATAGAAAGGTTGGGGTGTGGGGAAGCAGCGAGAGTTGGGTGAGCAGAGATGGGTGGTGGCGAGGGAGAGGGAATAATGGGAGCTGATGGATTGGTTGATGATTCAGATGGTTGGGGAAGATGGGGAGTGGGTTGGTTGAGTGGTGTAGGGTCAGGTGTGGGTTGGGGGGATGGAGGTGGAATGGAAGAAGGTAGGTGGGGGGTATCATGGAATTGACAGTGACCTGATGTAAGGAGGAAGGACTGATTGGAATGGGAATAGATAGCACTGGAGAAGAAGAGTGTGAAGGAGAAGATATTGATGGAGAGGTATCAAGGAAAGGGAAGGAATTTTCACTAAAAATGACATGCTGGGAGATATAAATGCGACCTATTGTGCGATGGAGACAAATATATCCTTTGTGCAAGGAAGAATAGCCTAAGAATACGCACAAATGAGACCTATATTGGAGTTTATTGTCATTGAATGGCCGAAGGAATGGAAAGCAGGTGCAGCCGAATACTTTGAGAAGTTGGTAATCAGGAGGTTTAGAGTATAAGATTTCATAGGGGGATTTGTTTGCAAGAAGAGGTGTAGGTAGCAGGTTGATAAGGTTGATAACGATGTGGAAGGCAAAAGGCCAGAAGGTATGTGGAACAGAGGAAGACCGCCGAGCCGAATGCGGGTCTCCAAAACCCGATGTCGTAGGTTCAAATTCTATAGAGCGTGATTCGATTCTTGTTGTTGTTAGATGGAAAATTATACTGAAATAATTTAACAGAAATCAAAATTTGACCTCCTATAAAGCAAGTAGGAGGTCAATCAAAAAAAGAACTGTTAATTAATAAAAAAACCATGATTTATTTCCAACACTCCGGATAGGTGGAAGGATCTATGTCTATCCCCAACTCCCTTTCAATCCAGATCGGCAAATTGAGGCTTTCTCTACTGGAAGTAGCGAAGCTGATTGCAAAAAAGGGGAAATCGGCCACATTAAAATTACCTTATAGGGAGGTTCGTTTGATATCCAAAAATTGCTCAGCAGTAGTCGGACAAGTGGGGAATGCTACTACAGCTTTCTCCAGACCTCCGGGAAAAGCATGAAAAAAAAAGGCTCGAATGGTACGATCCCTCCGTCACCCCAGAATGAAAGGGGCGATCTCGTAGTTCTTGGTCTGTGAAAATACGTTGTTAGGTGCTCCGTTTTATTTTCCCATTGAGGCCCTGAATGAATTAGTTGGTACTAGAAATATTAGAAAAAGTGAACGGAAAGAGTAATAAGAAGTGAAAAGGACAGAGACACTTCCCAACCAGAAAGCAAAGTTCCACAGATGGAGGGGCGAACTCCTCAACAAAAGAGGTGGCATCTACTTCTACTAACTTTGGATACTCACTCAGGCCTTTCAAGTCAAGGCAAATACTGAAACGAGTTTGAGCGGATCATCTAGGTCTTCCTTCTTGGCCTTGGAAGTTCTAGCCACTTTCATTTTCCCGTGATTTTGGGCATAACTGACTTTTCTTTCGTAGACTGTCATTTTGGATTGCATTTTTCAGGAAACCCCGTCAAAATGGGTACATGTGACTCAGGAAGAAAAGGCAGCGAGCGGTTCTTCGCTTAGTAGAGCTATCGGCTGCTGAACAACGACTGCTTCTTATTCTCGCCCAACCGCTTCTTTTGATTTGATTATTATTTCCTAGACTCAAGAAGAAGCTCCTGAATCAGCACGGGGCCCAGTTCGAACTATTTATGGGGTATTAGGCATAAAAATTTGGATATTTGTAGACGAGCAATAATAAGCCCTTACTTTTTTGTTAGTAACGAGGGAGATCTCGAATGGGGTTCTTCATGAAGTTCGAAAGAAAGGAATAAAAAAGAGTTTCTCTATGGCCTCCTCGTTTTGAGACATAATGGCTTAGCCGGTTGCAAAAGATCTCTTGTATCTGAAGGAAACCTTTGACTCTTCTATCTAAGACTAGTAGGGTAAAAGCTTTCTCTTTTCTCTTATATACGCTATTAGAATCTCGTGATTTGAATTGAAGGCCTATCCCCTGCCTATGCGCTTGCCTCATCGAAGAGTTTCCAACATTCATTCTCGAGCGGGGAGCGAGTTCAAGACCAAAGAAAGCTAGAGCTTCTCTTCCTTTTCATTGAAAATAATGATCCACATAAAAGAGCTGCATAACCCAATACCATCATACTTACGTGCATCATTAACTAATGAGATTGGAGAGCGGGAAGTAATAGTGGGGATTGACCTGTTGAGGCCATTCGATCAAATCTTTGAGAAAGTCGTATTTCATGGTCGGCGTGGCAATAGGCTTCGCTTCTACGACTGCCTCCCCAGCCGTTGCAAACACTGAGCGAGAACGGTAAGGGGCGCATAAACAATGCATCCCCGGATGGTTTAGTGATGTCTCCGGTAGCGTTGTTGGGATCTCCAGATCGAATAATTTGTTTACAAGACGCTCTTAGGGGTCTTGTTTTCTCGGATTCCAGCTTTTGACTTTTTTTTTTTAAAAAAAAAAAGCCTTTGCCTCTTCTCTTCCTCTTCCAATAAAAATCTTTCAATATATCGAAGTGCTTGTCTTAAAGAAGGAGAATGAGAATCTTTATTACTAGAACTCGAGCCAGGGTCGCCTGCAATTGAGGAAGAAATGAGAGAATCAGGCCCAGACCCCGGAGCATTCAAGTAATGTCCCTTGATTTCACCTGTTTCAACCTGTGATTTATAAATAACCTCTGCAAAAAATAGGAAATGTCTCAGAGAATTCAATTCCCGTTCTCAACCCATGACCAATATGAGCTCGAGGTTTCCTTCGTAACTCCTGAAAGTGCTGGAAATAGGATGATTCCGAAAAGAATTTTTATCCAGGAGATGAATTGGCAAGCATGGCTAGACCGACTTCAACGACATGCCTGTTCTTTCGTTCGACAATGTCATTTTGTTGAGGTATGTAGGGACAAGATAAACGATGGATTATGCCAAGTTTGTCTAGTATAGGTGAGAGAGCTTTGAACTTCCCTCCTCCATCAGTTTGAATTTATTTAATGGTGGTGGAGAACTAGTTCGAAATCATTGCTTGAAATTTAAGAAAGCATGGGAGAACTTCAGATTTTACTTTCATTGTATACATCCAAGTAAAATGGGAGAAAGCATCGATAAATAACAAGAAATATCTATCTCCATTTACTAAATAGGGGAAGACCCCATACATCGAATACACTACATCAAACGAAGAGGGTGGATGAGAATTAGAAGATTGAAAAGGTAAATGATGGATTTTGGCCATTTGATAGTGTTCACAAACTTATATATCAGTATTATTTTTGTAATTCAGTTTGCATTTTAACAAAATGGATTAAACTACTGGAGGGGAGGGGTGTCCTAAACGACGGTGCCATAAAGAGAAGTCTGTGAGTGCTGAGATGAAGACAGTTGGATGAGAGGATGAATTGAATGATCGTGTAGCAGATGGAGTGATAGAAGGCTTGTATAGGCCACGATCAAGTGTGTCCCGGAGGAGTGGACTCTTTGTTTGAAGGTCCTTCACAATAATGAGTCATGGAAAAACTCAACATAAGCATTATTATCATAACAAAAAACGACCGATGCTAATTAGATTTCGAGATATTGAAGGTGTGTGAAAAACAGAGTAAAGATAAATCAGAGTGTTAGATGTAGATGAAAGAAAGAAGGAGGAACCAGTGTGAGAGATGGGAAGGGACTTACCGTTTCCTATGATAACTTGTTCACCACCATAATAAGGGATAGGCTGTTGGATGTTGGACAGATCAAGGGTCATGTGATGAGTAGCTCCGAAATCCATATACCAGCCTTCATTGGGATGATTTATTTTTGGAGCAGGGGAGTAGTGATATAGGATAATGGCTGAGTTAGGGTTGGTGTTGCTTAAGCAAAATAGGCTTAGGGATGTTGAATGGTTCTGTATTTTGGATTATCAATGTTGTAGCAGGATAATGTTGTATGTCCAAACTTATTGTAGATTTGACATTATGGTCGATTGGAGGAGTGGGATGGTTGATGGGTGGGTGGTCGTTGAGCTCGGGTAGGTGATTGATAAGCTGTATAATCCGTGGCATTCACAACAGAGAAAGTGGGGTTAAGGAGAATACTTAGAAGAGATGGAGGAGGTCGGAAGAATGACCTGGTAGTTTGAGGCCAGTGAGGACGTCGAGGTTGTAGGGAGAGATGGGCGACATTGGCTTGTATTTGTTGGAGTTGGTCCATAGCAGACTGGGATTCTAGCCGAGAGTCATATGCGATGAGGAGGCTACAGACATCAGCGATGGATAGGCGATCAGTTCTGTTCTGAATGGAAGTCACAAAAGGATTGTATTCATTGCCGAGACCTTCGAGACTATATGCAAGATGATCACGGTAAGACAGTGGTTCCCCAATAGTAGCAAACTTGTCGGCAATGTCTTTGATCTTAGCAAGGTATTGAGGGACACTGATGCCATCTTTTCGTATCTTTTGAAGTTGAGAGCGCAAACCCATAATCTGGGCTGTTGAAGATGATTCATAGACTGTTCGGAGTGCTTCCCAGATTTCCAATGCGGATTCGTGTTCGACGATTTCTCCCATTTTATCTTCGTTGAGAGAGGAGTAAAACTAGCTCATAATAGTGCGATTGCACTCCTGCCAATAAGATAAATGAGGATTGAGTTGAGTTTGCTGAGGGTTGAGGTATTTTAGTGGCTGGGGATAGGTACCGTCAATGAAGCTTTCAAGGCCATACCCCATGATGAGGTTAAAAAGCTGATTCTTCCAGAGAAGGTAGTTCGAATCATTTAGCTTGACAGTGAGGGATTGGGACATATGAGGGAAGTTTGCTAGGGGGGATTGTGGGGATGGGAGTGTGGAGAAGGGATTAATCGATACCTGATTTGGAAAAGAAGTATGGGTGGGAAAACCGGCATAGTGAGGGTGAAAGGGTGGTGGTGGAAGCCATATTGCGGAGGGTAGAATGGATTTCGAGTAGGGGGAGAGGCAAGTTGAGTAGCAGGTGGGGTGAACGATGGAGAAGATATAAATATGGTGGTCGGAGGTAGAACAGTTGAGTGGATACCTGGGTTTGATGTCACTTGTAGGGTGGAGTTTTCTATAGATGTTCCCGAGCTCGACGCCATGAAGAAGGGCAGGATGCTTTAGAGCTTCGATACCATGTAAATGATAGAGAGAAGCGAAGGCTAAACGATCGTTGTCAAAAGATTAAACAATCATTGTCAAATATCTAAATGATCGTTGTCAAATATCTACACAATAGAGGCAAGCGTCTACACGATAGAGGTGAGAGTGTAGACAATAGGGTAGAAGACTGCACGACTAGGTTGTGCATGTAGATGATAAAGGGAAGACGCTATACGATGAGGTCGAGAGTGTACACGATGGAGAGTACACGATAGGATGTAAACGATAGAGACAATTAGCTACACAATAGGTAGAGAGAATAAACGATAGAAGAAATGTACTAAACGATCGGCATTCCGCGATAGTTATGACCCGTCGTGTAGCGTTATTTATTAACATATAAATTGCCACATGGCGTAGTATCAATGGTCCAACATAACAACCATGAAAGAGAAAACACACAAATAACAGCCAAATAGTGGAACCTGAAAATGCTGAAGAAAAAGCATAAAAGTGAATGAAGAATTTGTTATATTTTCAGCAGATGTGACACTCATTTATCAAGTTTCATTATCAATTTAAAACATCATTACCAAACGGATCTAAATTATGAAGAAAGGTAAGATTGTTATTTGACATCTATGAACATAATAAAGAATGAATAATCGAAATTGAATTAAGACAAATATTACAAACCATCATCATCAATATTAAGAACCATGTGGATCGCATTACAAACTTCGTATCCTGAAGAGAGAAGGCCAATAATAAAAACGAACGAAGATTTTGAATACCAACAATATTTAAAATCTAATTAACTTCTGTGAATTCGTCAAGAACTTAAAATGATTTTTAACACTCGATTTGCTAACCTTTTTTTTGATTGACGATTTTAGAAAATAAAGCTTATGAACACCATATTTATTTATTGATACCTTAAATCTATCTCTTTTTAGTAATATTTTTAAATATCAAATCAAAATTTGATAAGTAAGGGCAGAGATCTCCAAAAAAAAACCCATGGGTTGGGGCTCGCGGAGACCCACCCTGAACAGGGTGGAGAATCTCCAAATACATGGGAAATAGGAGAGGGAGTCGAATTTTTTTTTTCCTATTTGAAATTCGGGGCCAGAGATAGAGAATATATTCCCTAACCCTGACCCTGTTGTCCCTGCCCTGCCCGACATTTGTATATAAATTATAAATTTATAATATAATATATATATATATATATTAATGTTAATATTATAGACTTTGTTAGGATAATTATGGAGGTTTTAATTTTAAAACTTTATTACTTTAATTTCTTAGATGTTCTAATATTTAAGATATGACGTTCTAATTGCTGAATTTTAATTTATAAAATTATGAGAATTTAGCATTTTAATTACATCTTTTTAAATTTAATGTATATTATTGTTTTTATTATCAAAATTGATAATATTTTATTTAAATGAAAGTTGTATTGGATATGTTTAAGGAATTGTTAAAAATATATATTTAATTGAAATAAAAATTATTTAGAAAAAAATGATGGCTGAAAAATTTTTCCGTGGGGAATCCGGATCCCCGCCCCGTTCCCCGCGGGGAAATTCACAGGACGAAGAATGGAATAGGGGGCGAGGACAGGGGCGGGAAGGGTTTTCCTGTCCCCGCCTTGCCCGTGGAAATCTTAGTCTAGGCCCCGTTTGGTAACAATTTTGTTTTTTTTGTTTTTGTTTTGAAAATTGAATCTTATAGACACTATTTCCACTTTTAAATTTCTTCTTTTGTATCTACTTTTAACCAATGGTTTAAACAACAAGCTAAAATTTCAAACTAAATAAAGTAGTTTTTAAAAAAATGTTTTTATTTTTTATGTTTGACTAAGAATTCAACCATTGTACTTGCAAAATATGCAAATCATTGAAAGAAATGAGGAGAAAAAATGTTTAATTTTCAAAAGCCAAAAATAAAAACTAAAATAGTTATCAAATGGGGCCAAAGAAAATATGAAAATGAAATCCATGACAAAGAAGTTGTAAACAACCATAATTTTCAACAATAAAAAATCGAAAACCAAATGATTAAGAAAACAATGCCGCCCTAGTATTTTATATTTTTGTTTTTTCAAATTAATCTTATGGACACTACTTTCAAGTTGAACCGCAAGTTTTGTTCGTTGGTTAACCAATTTTTATCAATGTTTTCAAGAATCAAGACAAATGTGAAAATTAAACAAAAAAAAAAAATCAATCTGTTTTACAGAAAGATTTAGAATTCAATGTCTCTTCAAGAAAAGACTAATCATAGTAAAAAAAAAGAAAATTATAATAAAAAAATAAGCATAGAAATTTCAAAATTATTACCAAAGCAACCTAAATTATGAAGAAAGATAATATTCTCATTTCAAATCTATGAACACGATAAAGAAGGAAGAATCAAAATCGAATCAAGAAAATGAAAACCACGAAAAATAAAAAGTTGTAAGAAAAACGAGCATAGTCTAATTAAAAATAAAAAAGAAAAAAAAAAAGAAAAAAAAAAAAGAAATGGTTATGAAATAGGGTCATCCTAGTTATGATCTAGTTCTTATTTTTGAAAATGTAGCTTATAAAACCTTCTTTCCATCCATAAAAAACCGTTTTTGTCAATAAAATTTGACCCAATTTTCAAGAACCAAACAAAATTTAGAAAACTAAAAAGAAAACTATTTTTGAAAAGACTTTGTTCTATGAATTCAATGTCTCATTCACCAATGTGAAAATCAAGAATTATATAAATTTCAAAAAATCAAATTAAGATAGATTCATATTTCAAAGATATGAAAATAATAACTAAAGAGTACAAACCAGGTACTTGGTCTGAATCAGAAGAACCGAAAGCCAATAAAGGAAAGCCATTTTGTGGGAGATGTCGAAGTACGGTAAAAGTGTTGAATGTAAACTCGTTTATAATAAAATTTGTTGCAATTGTATGCAGTGAAGAAATGATGGGATAATTTTAGTGCTAAGGTGATGTAGTCGCCATTATGGAAAACCTTGTCCGTGATAATTTGAGTTCGAATGTGTCATTGAAAGTCTCGGCAAGGACAGAGATGTCATCTACCAAATCATGCGGTTTTTTATTAATCACGAATGTTAACATATTTGGAAATGGGAGAATGATCAATAATGGTGGGGTTTCTCTTCACTCTCTTTTGAAGTTTAAACGACTCTTTACCTCGTTTTAAGTTTATAAAATCCTTCTACTTGCATGCATGTTATTGATAAACTAGACAATAATGTTGGTTTTAAAAAGCATTATATTGCTTAAAGATTTAGACCTCGTGCACTAATCCCATTTACTTCGAATTTTGATCGACTATTATTGTTGGGTTTTTCTTTTGATTTCAGGCCCACGAAGAGAGGAGACCAGCCCAAAAAGAGAGGTTGGGTAGAACGAAAGGCTCTCAGTGAACCTAGCCTCTCAACTGCCTCGACAACACGTGGATAACTCTACTATCAATGATTGGTGGGAATTGTTTGAAGCCGACCAAAATTCATTTGGTAAACAAATTTCCTCTCTCTCTTTTCACTCGAGTTTCAAAAAATCTCTCTAACACTCTCAACCTTGCTACTATGTTCTTGCATGAATTTTTAGAAAATGAAGGATCAAATCACGCATGCAAATTGAAGAAGAGAAAGAGGAAGAGAAGAGCAACAAAAGCATGTACGTGGTTTGACTTAATTTATAGCCTACGTCCACGGGAAGGGTAGATGATTTTATTGAAGTTATTATTCATAGATAATTTTTCTTTCTTACAGAATTTATAGTAGACTGAATGTAAAAACGAAACAAAATGAATGTAACAACTATATATATATATGTGTTTACAAATCTATTATTAAATCTGTTGAAAACAAAACTAGTCGTTGAGCTTTATTTGAGATTAACATCTTTCAATTACAATTTACAATGTCATCTCCTATATAAAGAAAATAGGCCAAATATCGAGCATACAATCCTAAAGGGGCGGCGATTACACCTCTAAGGGAATTATTTGATTTGAATAGCCATACCCTTTTAGATCGACCAATAAAATTGCAAAATAATTCCGTTGGTTGGAGAGTGATTGCAAAGATAATTTGATCATTTGCTTCAATGCCTCCAATAATGCATTGGTTTTCCTGCATAACATTACCAAACAGAATTTTTAGTTTTGAATATTATAAAATTAAATATATACCCCTAAACTTTGGAGAGTTATATTGATAAAATATTGAACAAATAATTGTATAGGTAAATTGTTATGTTTTGTTTCAATAAAGATAGTGTGGGACTTATAATTTTATCAATTGTAATAGAGATCTAAATTGGTTCGCTTATGACAATTAAAAGTTTAAATCATATTATAAATATATCACCCAATGTTTTTTTTTTCTTTTTGAACAAAGTACTAGCGGTTGAGGGATCAGTAGGCACACTTGGATACCTCAACTTGGTTGATACATTCCTAGCAATCTCATCACACCCTGAATCCAAAAGTAATACCTTGATATCCTCAATGTGTACAAATATCACATTGATAAGTATCTCATGATGCTATTTAAATGAAATCCAAAGAAGAAAGTAAAATTGATACATGTATAAAAGTTCATAGCTTAAATCAATACCATTAATCTTGAAACATGTCTATAAAATAAATGGTTCTAATTAATCATTTCTTAAACATGAAAAGAGACCCAATATTTACCTCTTTAGTTAGAATAATCGCTGTGCTTCCATAAGAGAACTTGACTTGTGAACTTGATAGAGTAACATACACTGAAGCAAATGACAAAAAGATCACAAAACATTGAACTACTTTAATTTCTTTGAAAATAGTATGTGGAGTTATAAATGTATTGTTACCATTATCAACATTACTAAACCCTCTAATAATGTTTATGAAATCTTGTGATTCAATGGAGACGAAATTTGCACAATCAAATTCAAGAACATCGTCCATCCTATCAGTCGAAGTACGATATGGTAGATCATTTCTCTCAGAACTACCTAAATTTAAAGATCCCGAAAAGAAAAATTGGAAAATTAATTAAAAAAATTGATTCAAATGGCTCAAGTAATTAAAATGAGTTGAAAAGATAGATATATAATACAAACCATTTTCACCATTAAGAAATATGCGGACCGCATTCCGAGCTAGGTATCCTGAAGAAAGATAACCAAGGAATAAAAAAAATTAAGCTCATAGACACTATTTCCATCCGTTTAATTGTTTGGTTAACCAATTTTCTTCCGTTTTTCAACAATCAAGTCAAAATTTTTAAAATTTAAAAATAACTTTTTTAGAAAAAAAAAAGGCTAAGAATCAAATCTCTCTCCATGAAAGAAAAGCAAGTACAAATTAAAAAATCATTACCAAGAAGATTGCTGTTTCAAATCTATGAACATTATATTATCATAAAGGGAGAATCCAAACTGAATCAAGAAAATGGAGTACAAACCAAGTTCTTGGTCTGAGTCAAAAGAACCGAAAGCCAAAGAAGAAAAGCCATTGCGTTGGAGACTGCTCATATTATCATAAAAGTATGGGATGTAAACGAGTTTATACTCAAGTTTGTTGCAAGAATATACAGCGAAGAAATGAGAGGATAATTGAAGGGCTAAAATGCAAGGAGAAGAAGGTGATGTAGCCGCCATTATGGAGAAACTTTCCGGTGAGAATTTTAGTTCGAATGCGTCATTGAATGTCTCGGCCAGGACAGAGATGACATCTACGAAATCATACAGTTGATTATGGAGGAAGAAATTTAACATATTGGAAATGGGAGAATGAATAATGGTGAATATCACTTCTTGTTTGTGGGGTCTCACTTTGTTTTAGTTTAAGCAACTCTTTGCCTCTCTTTCAGTTTAAATATATATATATATAAAGGAGTAGGTACAATTGCAATATAACAATCAAGTTCACAGTAATAGTAGATATAACATAATGCAAAGGAATTTATAAATATAGCAAATTTAGATCCAATTATCGTAGTCTATCAATGATAGGCTATATCACTAATAGGAGTTTACCAGAGATATAGTATATCATTGTTAGATTTTGCTATGTTTACAAATCTTTAAAAATTTTGCCATACACTTAATTATTAGCCCTAAAAATGCTACTCATTGCAATTATTCTTTACGAAAAAGCTTAGAAAGTTTTGATGTTGAAATGTGTTGAATATTTTATATGATACTTCAAATGACTGATATTACCCAAAATGTACTATCTTGCTCCGCTTAATTTGGGGTTGTTCCTAGATTTTACGTGTTTATTTGATGATTTTATATGTTTCGGACACCTAAGAGCCAGAATCAGGCATTTGAATGAAATGGTGCTAAAACGAACCAAAACAAAGCTTAATTATGTCGACTAGAGAGGAAAGTGTTGAAAAAAACCGTTTTGCCTCTCCTTGCATGTCACCGCTGCGCTCTATGGCACCATGTTGGATGTTGTAATACAAAATGACCCGTTTTCATGAAAAGTACACAACGCCACGGCGGGCTACCTTAGAGGGCCATGGTGCTACTAAGTATGTGCGCATATTTCAACATTGCAATGCTGCACCCTAGCACTGCGACACTATCTCGATGATCATAAAACCGTCTCCAGCTGTCTAGGGTTGGGGCATTCTGATTCTAGTCGAATTCCACTAATTTTCTCTCCACTCCCTGTTGTGTTTAGAGTTGTAAATGTATCACAATGATTTTGGGATGTTCATTATGTCAATTATGGGCTAAGGTAATGTTTTGTCTAGCTTAGTCGTAGACTGATTTTCTCCGTTTTGCACACTTGTGAGATTTAAATCGTTTTACATCAATTTCTTGTATTGTCTTTCGATCCATTCTCAGTTTATGAATGATTTTGGTAGTATTTATGCTTGAGGATGTATGATCAATAGCTAAAATTTAATTTGCAATACGTGACATTAAATGACATGTTAATTTGGTGTAGTAATAGGTTAAATTAGCTTGTAAGTTGTGAATTGATATCAACGAACATTGATCAATTGACCTAGATAGGACTCATATTGAATGCCTAATTAGGCGTTTCCAATTAGGAATTCATGTTAGTAGATTCTTTAATCTTAATGCGATCAGCCAACTAGTTAGGATATGTTTTGTCTATTAAATCAGTTAATTCGATAATTAGGACTCTCACCTAGTTTTTTTAGATGAGTTGGCTAAGTTCAGATAGTAAAGGAATTATTCGATGGACCTATGATCGAGTTGCAAAATTGGAGAATTAACTAAAAAACGTAGACTAGATAGTTTGATTATTTGAATTCATAATTTTTCTACAATTTATTTTTCGTGCAATTAAACAAACAAATTCAAAACCCCTCGTTACTTAGTACCGCAAATAGTTTAATTGAGAAATTTTTTGGTTCTCTTTGTACGACTCGTGTTACCACTACTACATATATCTAGTAGAAACAATTATTTATTTGGTCCAAAATTAAGCGACAAATTTCTCCGACAATTGACTAGATACGAGGTCTAAGCACATAGACAAAAAATATCATTTCTAGAGAAGTGAAAGCAAAAAGATAAGGTAATGAAAATTGGTAAATAATAATCCTGTTGATATATTCATCAAAATGGTTCCACATGGCAAATTTCAACATCGTTTGAATTTACTAAATGTTTTGAATTGTTGATGGTTTCTTATAGGGCGGTCTGATGCGTGAGGGAGAAGTTTGGGTACGTCTGACAATATGTTGTGTTGAATTCGGTAAATCTGTTATTTGTTGAAATGTTTTGAATCTGTTATTGACCTTTCGAATGACCATGTATGGGTGTCTCAGTAACCCTATGGTTTAGAGAAATACATTATATAAATTCTCTAATCCTAAAAGCATTGTTGTTCTGTATTTTGAATTATTTTCTGAAATAAATTTATTCTTTTTCCGTGCTGTAGATGTAATTAATACATCGTTAGTAAACCACGTAAAATTTATGTGCGGATTCTGTATTATTTTTCTACTAATCTTTATTTGTCGATTCCACAATATTTGCAAACGCGATGAGTTGTGTAATTCGGCTCATGGGGCTTTGTTTGGTGAAATTAGAAAGGGAAATTATGAAGAATGCCTAAAAACAAAATCCAATAACGAATGTAAGAACTCAATTGTTCTTTTCTATTTACTAATTAAAAAAATAAACATAATGTTTTGTATTAAAAAGGGATATATAGGTCTTTTTACTTTTTAAATTATAGGGAAAAAACCACACCGCGAAGCAGGAATTTGGATCGACTTTGGATTAAAGAAGAAAGGTGGGCATGTTTGTGCAAGTTTCGGAATTTTGTTCTTTTATCACATATTTTTTTTAAAGTATTGTAATTAAAGTGTAGAGTAGGAGAATCGAACTTCAGATCTCGAGGTCGATAGTATAAGTATTATGTAAATTGTCACAATTTTTCAGTGTCACTAATTTATGATATTTATTAATTATCATTAAATGAATTTAATTATTTACATTATTTTTAAAAGGATTTTAAAAGATTAGAAGAAGGAAGCCAGGCCTTTGAATTTTTGGGTTGCTGGAAAAAAAAATACCTACGTTTTGGAGAGATCAAAACCAAATGAAAGTGGAGGTGAAGCATGGAATCAAATGGGTTTTCTTTAGTGGCACTTATAACAATTGCAAAAAAAAAAAAAAAACAAAAAAACAAAAAAACAAAACAAAAAAAATTTACAAATTAAGCGAGGGTTATTCAAACTTTGCAAATATAGCAAGAAGAAAAACACAAAAGCATATTTCCGGTTTTAATATGTCATATTTATTATTACGTCTTGTTCCTTAAGTTCCTACTAATCCTCTAATGACAATTGGTTTATGATCTAATCACTAGGGTTGACTTACTGGTTATGGTTAAATCATGTAGACACAAATATATCTACAGTGAGAAGAGTGCAATTATCGAGATATAGTGGTGTGACTTGATAGTTAGCGAATAATGATTAATTTGGTCTAAAGTGTGTTAGCCAATTAATCTTAATCGTTGCAGCTCGATCTGTAGGTTCATAAGGTCCCTCTACTAGCTCGTAAAACTTGAACACCTTGAATTATTAAATTGAGTGAATTTGGAATGATATCAATTTGAATTGTTCAAATTGAATTAGGGTTTGAATTTTGATAAATTCAAATTCAAATTAGGGTTTGTATAATCTCAACATGTATATTAGTAGTTTATCTCATATACTTTATATCTAATATATCAATCATCTGATATACTTTATATTTAATATATTAATTTACTAATATAATAAAGATAAAGTATACAAGTTATAGAATAGATATACTAATTTATCATTCATAAAACATATATACCAGTCATGAAGTATTTATTCATTTACCATTATTCATTTGACTTAATTTCAATACTTGTTTGTCTATTATGATAGATCTGCTGGTTGTTAAATAGAGCAAACTTCCAATGATAGTTCTATACAAACTCTCATCGACTTGAGTGCCATCCAAGTCTTTTGACATTTTAGCATGATTGGGAGGGTTCTTTTAATACTAGCCTTCTCAAGGCCAAACTTCTTCACAATGTTCTAGGCATATTTACAAAATTTCCTCATTCATTTGTTTAATCTGAAACCCCAGAACATAGGACAGCTCTCCTATCATGCTCATTTCAAATTCCTCCTGCATTTGTTTCGCAAAGAGTTCCACCATCTATTGTTGTATTTAATTTGGATAATTGTTGTGTTGTATGCATTTAACATAAACTACACTAGAATGTCTATGCGTTGAATTGACTATTCGCCTAGTTGTATTTAATCATACGCTTGTCACAAGTTTTCTTATAGTTCGTCAAGTATAAAGAAACTACAAGTTTTTTGGTGTGATCTGAAGTTGGACTTAGGGATTTGTACTGATGGAACAAACACATGCACAACGGAAGAAATAATGGATCTAAAGTACTCAAATTATGCTAGTCTCAAAGAATAAGCATGCAATTAAATTAAGAATAAAGAGAAAGAATATATACAACCTTTGTACTCTCAAATCTTCTCCAAATTAGCTCCAATCTCCTCACGAACGGTTTGTAGACCACCATGAGAATCTTCCCGGCTATTCTCCGGCCTTAGAACGGGATGGTATATCTAGTGAGTGACTAATTTGGATAGGAAAAGGTTAAGGATTTTATTGAGAAAATAGGTTTTGAGATTATCAAATAATCTCATAAAAATCCACTTGGGCAAGAGTTGTGAAATTCATCGATCTCTTCTTTTTATAGGTCATTTCATGAAAAACATGCAATTTTGAGTTTGATGAGAATTTGACACTAAAAAATTCACTAACTCAAAGTGGGATTAGTGGGGCAAGTGTCTTCAAATGAAGACAACACTGAATGCAAATATTGGAATTTTCCACTCACAATTGTTGGATGTTTTCACTAACTTGGACAAAGGTGAAATTTTGACTCTCAAAGTCCAAAGTTAACAATTTTGACTTTTTGACTTTCAAAGTCAAAAGAAAATATTTTGACATTATTGCATTTTTTACCTAGTCAACAATTTTGACTTTTGATGCAATTTTGACCTAGTCAACTATTTTGACTGTTATTGCAATTTTGAACAATTTTATTTAATTTCAAAATTAATTCTGATAATTAATTTTAAAATTAAATTTATATTAAATAATTAATTAAACAATTTAATTAATTTAATTTAATATTAAATCCAATACTAATCCCAATTAATATCAATCCCTATTCATAATCTTGGTATTTAAATCTCATTTAAATATCTCATATTTTCTCTCTCTTTATGTTTAAATTACAATTAAACATTAGGTTAAATATATTTAAACAAGGTCCACTTGTATGTTTCTACATACTTGTTTAAATTACATGAAATTGAAGGAAATTGAACCCGAGATTTCCATGAGCAGCGGAACAAGACTATTCCAAATTACAATCATGAATCAATAAAACATTTACAGTCGACTTTAACACAAACGGTTATGTGATTCATATAGAAATTACAGCATGTAAAATACAAAGGAACAGAGAGTAAAATTGTACGCACGTAGGCAGAAGCGTCTCCACGCTCCGATGCGCACTCTGATCGAATAACAGCCACCACGAACACTCGATCTACACGATCGCAACACCGCACGAACGCAGCACGAACACTTCGCACTCATCCTCAAAGATCTCCTCGATCACGAACTCCTCAGCAACACGAACAAACTCCATAGCACCACGAACAGCCTCCAGAAAACCTCGACGGTGTCGAGTTGAGTCTAACACCACCAACAAGGCGACCTCGGTATTCTCGGTGTGAGAATCCAGAGGGTGGGCTCTGTTCGGACTTGGTATGAGGCAGATGAGCAGAGAAAACAACGATCGCGTACATGATTGAGCAAGTGGGAGATGGCTGAGACCTATCGTATAGGTCGATGCCCAATCGTTTAGATAAAGCTATGTGATCGTTTAGCTCTATCGTTTAGCTCGGTTTGTCGGGTACAGACTCTACACGATCGTTTTACGTTGGGCCAGCGATTGTCTAGCAAAGCTATGCAATCGTTTAGAAAATCCTGCACGATCGTTTAGCTCGCCTAGCCGTCGTTAGTAAATTTGTATTTACTTGATGACTTCGTGAGTTTCTTTTAGCAGAGAGAAAAACTAAAAATCCTTCAAACTTTTGAAAAACACTTCTTTTTCAAAATAGAAACCACTTTCCTTTATACTCACGGTTACCATGATCCAAACCACCCCACTACTTTGGTTATTTAAAAGAAAAAGAATTAATTATCTATATATAATATTATTATAAACATAAATGATAACCAACTTATCATACTATATTTATAACCTATAGTTTTAATATTTCATCTCATGAAACATATAAACCATAGTTATTTTTCTATTCTATGGTACTTAATGTAAATCTTATTTACATTAATCCTCCACTAGATGTATCTTATACATCATACCGATTATATCAAATATAATCAAAATACCTCTTTTCAATTTGAACATTTCAAATCAACACCATGAACTGTTCCTCAACAGAATCCAAGCTACCAAGGGGACCTCATGGACCTATAGATCCGAAGCTCCAACAGTACGTGAATAACGGACTAAACTCTTTAGTCACGGGATCCACTATCCATTAACTGCCACGCATTCCACTAAAGACCGACAACTGAGCTCTCCTCACTACAGATATATTACGTGTCCATCTTAACTAATTAGCAGTGTGATAACCCTTCATAGATCGCTCGTAAGTACAGCTGGGCCAATAACCGTTATGCCCCTTGATAACTAGCAGAAATGCCAGTTATTATAAGCCTTTTATTTAGAATCATGAGGGCTAATAAGTAGAAAATGCGGTGATAATACTTAGAATTTGCGAAAAATTGAG
The DNA here is from genome assembly GCF_009727055.1 of Benincasa hispida. Classification (NCBI taxonomy): domain Eukaryota; kingdom Viridiplantae; phylum Streptophyta; class Magnoliopsida; order Cucurbitales; family Cucurbitaceae; genus Benincasa; species Benincasa hispida. The sequence goes on along the minus strand of NC_052360.1, from coordinate 56,208,939 downwards.
TTTTGCTTCGATTAGCACCTAAATCCTCACTTACCCCAATATTATGCGTTACTCCATGTCAAAGTGTCTATTTTTGTGCTATCGCAGGAATCAAATACATGCGTTGAAAATAAGCAATCATAGACAAACACATGCTCTAAAGCCAGGCAATCGCAAAGACAAACGCATACGTTGAAAGTTGGATCGCATGCGTCAATCGCATAGAAGTTGCGGTGATCGAATGCGTCCATCGAATGGAAATTGCGTTGATCGAATGCGCCCATCGCATGAAAGTTGCAGTGATCAAGCAAATGCAGTGATCAATTAGAAATTGCGGCCACGGAGTGACAATAATAATAGAAGGACGATCGCAATATGGGTAGAACGAGTTGATACTTCAGCTGAATTAAGCTCGAACGCATACCTTGGGAGTATCAACAAGATAAGACGATATGACATTGCCCATACCGCGACAAAGGCAGCAGTGAGACATAACGCAATCATGATAGCTGTCGGCATTTAAACTCTATAAATAGTCATTTGAACCTTCATTTCAAGACATCAGAACTTCTGCCTCAAGGCAGAGGTTTGCGATCACAGATGTGAGCTTGAGCAAGATTTTCAATGAGAATTCTTCACCTCCCCGAATAATTTTCAATGAGCTTGAGCAAGATTTTCAATGAGCTTGAGCAAGGTTTTCAAGATTTTCAATGAGCTTGAGCAAGATTTGGCTAACGTTTGCCCTTACGTCTTCAACCTTTGTTTGTATTCAATTTTAGAGTTCTCCATGTATAATCTATAAGATCATGGCCAAATTCAACGCATAATCCACGCTTCTGTCCAAATCTCGCTCTCTCCAGCTTTCTCGCTGGTTTGACTCTTGTGACTCTCGCTCTCGCTCCCGCTCTCTCCCACTGTCTCGCTGAGAATCTTGCTCTCTCCAATTTTCTCTCCAATCTCATTAGTTTTCACGCGTGGGTTACCTTCACTGCTTGTGGATTCCACTTCCCCTTTTTAACTCTTTCAAATTTTAAGAGTATATGTGCAATTAATTAACCTCCAATTCTTCCAATGAGCAGTGCCCAAAGAAAAAGTCATCTACTGCCCTTTGTCTCCTAATTTAGCTAGCGTCCAACTTCTAATTAATCCTCCCTGATTCTGCCCCCGTGTTGGATAATTAATAAATTTCTTTTTTTTTCCAATTCTAAATTTCCACCCGATTTTCCTATTAAGTTTATATATTTTTCATTCTTAATTATATATTTTATTTATTTTC
>NC_052360.1:56204530-56206345 GCF_009727055.1 Benincasa hispida | reverse complement strand
CTGTTGACAAACCAAATATTTACTTACATAGTTGGCTATATCCTTTTTCATGTTACCCCACCAGTAATGTGCTTTCAAGTCTCGATACATTTTGGTACTCCCAAGATGTATTGAAAAGCATGATTCATGAGCTTCTTTCAATAGTTCTTTCTTGATTTCTTCATCATCTGGTACACATAGACGTCCATGATAGAGGAGTGCAGAGTCTGAGGCTGTAGAGAATTAACTGGTTTCTCCATTCTCTGGCTGCATTTGTTTGTTTAGGTATTTCTCTATTTATTGTGCATCAATTATCCTTTGCCTTAATGCAGGTCTTGCAATTAACTGTGTTATTTGAGTTGTGAAGGTTTCTGGTATTAGTGAGATCTCAGCTCTTTCAAGGTCATCCATTATGTATTTGAAGATGGTACTTAGAGCTGCTGTATGAGCTAACTTTCTACTAAGAGCATCAGCAACAATGTTAGCTTTTCCTGGATGATAGAGGATCTCACAGTCATAGTCTTTGACTAATTCTAACCATCTTCGTTGCCTCATATTTCACTCTTTCTGGGTAAAGAAGTACTTAAAACTTTTATGATCTTTATAAATTTGGATCTTTTCCCTATATAAGTAATGTCTCCATATCTTTAAGGCAAAGACTACAACAGCTAACTTCAAATCATGAATGGGATAATTTTATTCAGAAGGTTTTAGTTGTCTTGAAGCATATGCTATTACTTTCCATGTTGCATCAATACACAACCAAGCCCCTTCTTCGATGCGTCGCTGTACATAGTTAAACCCCCTGATCCGTCATGTATAGTGAGAATAGGGGTTGTGGTCAACTTTTCTTTTAGTACCTAGAAGCTTTACTCACATGCTTGATTCCAGACAAAAGGATTATTCTTCTTAGTGAAGTTAGTTAAGGGTAATGCTATACTTGAGAAATTCTTCACAAATCGTCTATAATATCCTGCTAATCCAAGGAAGCTTCACACTTCGCTGGCTGTTGTTGAGCGAGGCCACTTGCTAACTGTTTCAGTCTTAGCAGGATCCACTGAGATTCCTTCTTGCTTTACAATATGCCCTAGATAGGCGACTTGTCGCGTCCAAAACTCACATTTGGAGAATTTGGCATATAACTTTTCATTTCTTAGTATGAAAAGGATGTCCCTAAGATGTTTTTCATGTTCTGCATTAGACTTGGAATAGACCAAAATATCATCTATAAATACGATCACGAAGTTATCAAGATAGTCCTTAAAAATTCTATTCATCAAGTCCATGAAGGTTGCTGGGGCATTTGTTAATCCAAAGGGCATCACAACGAATTCATAATGCCCATATCTTGTTCGGAAAACAATCTTGGGTATATCAGACTCCTTGATTCGTAGTTGATGATATCCAGATCGTAAATCTATTTTGAAGAATACTGAGGCTCCTTGTAATTGGTCAAATAGGTCATCAATGCGTGGGAGGGGGTACTTATTCTTTATTGTTAGCTTATTCAACTCCCGATAATCTATACATAAACGCATTTTTCGACTAGGTGGTAAACTTGGTAGCTCTTTTAGGAATACATCTTCAAATTCTCATATTACAGGAATGGCCTTAATTTCATCCTTTTGGTTTCATAAATCCCCTACACTTGCTAAATATGCCCAAGCCCCATGGTTGAGCAAATGTTTAGTTTTTAAGGCTGAAATTATTCTTGGGGCTGATGGTATATTAGAACTCTTAAACTTAAACTTGGTTCCTGTTGGAAAGGTGAATATGACCTATTTATTATGTCAATCTATGCTTGCATAGTTTACGGCTAAGCAATCCATACCTAGT
>NC_052360.1:56199966-56201530 GCF_009727055.1 Benincasa hispida | reverse complement strand
ATGCATATATTCCAATATCAGAGTATAAAGCTAAGTGAATACTCATAATATGCATTTACTATCAAAGCAGCCTAACATTCACGATATATCGAAACTATAACGCTATAACACTCACAGTATGTTTTAATTATCAAAGCTATAACACTCACGACATATGTTAACTATCAAAACTATAACACTCACGACATATGTTAACTATCAAAACTATAACACTCACGACATATGTTAACTATCAAAACTATAACACTCACGCTATGTGTTAATGATCAAAGCTATAACACTCACAATATATGTTAACTATCAAAACTATAACACTCACCTTAATTAGCTTAGGAGCCTTTCTAAGTTCCCTTTTCTACCTCGGGCTCCCTTTTTACCCCTAGAATCCAGATCCAACTTACAGCTTAGATTACTCATAGTTCCAAACCTTATTTTGAGATACTTTCTTCTACAAAACTATTCTACAATGTCTCAAGAAGCTTACCAAAAAATATTAGCCGATAAAGCTTCATGATATAGCCGGAATCATCCAAACATCAAGACTGGCCCAGCTTACCCGATAACTCGACCCCTCTGTCTTTTTCTCATTCTCCAGCCCAATTCCTTAGAGCTTCTTCTCCGGCAGCCTTACCATGAAAACTAACTCTCTTATCTTTCAGATGGCTTTGGAATTACATCAAACGCTCAAGTAGATTGGGATATCTCCTCATCTCAAGTTGATGCATTCTCCTTCACCCTCACTGTCCAATGCATTCTACTCTCCCCCTCTTTTTACGAATTTTATGATTTGTGATTTGAAAATGAAATTCCAAAGGCTCTATTTATAGGCGTCCAAACCTTCTATGGTGTTGACACCACCTACTTAGCTGCATGGCCAAATATTTAATCCTCCCTTTTTCAACATAAGCTGACTTCACCTTGGTTCAATGTGTTCTTTTCAAACGCATCCAACACAGTTTCTTAGGGTTTAAGAATTTCTCTTAATCGGACACCTAGATTTTAATTGACGTTTGCCCTTACGTCTTCAAGCTTTTTTTGTATTCAATTTAGGGTTTTCAATGCATAATCTATAAGATCGTGGCCAAATTCAACACATAAATGCCCGACCGTTCCATGCGCAGGCGGTTTCCTTCGATCACGTGGGCGTGACGTTCGAATGAGGCGTTCAGGCTACTCTCGCTCGCTTTGCTCTCACTCTCTCCCACATTCTCCTGGTCTCGCTCTTTCCACTCTCGCTCTCTCCCACTTTCTTGCTCACAATCTCGCTCTCTCCAACTTTCTCGCTCAAACTCTCCCTTTCTCCACTCTCGCTCTCTCCAACTATCTCGCTCAAACTCCCGCTTTCTCCACTCTCGCTAAGGATATCTCTCTCTTCAATCTAGCCAGCATCGCTCTTTCCAATCTCGCCAACGTCGCTCTCTCATTCTTTCTCTCCATCCTTTCTCTCCAACATCACTCTCTCCCAGTCTCTCGCTTAGCCAAACTCGCTCTTTCTCATTCTCTCGCTCAAATCAATCTCGATCTCTCCCATTCTCTTGCTGCCTCCACTCTCGCTGGTGTTTCT
>NC_052360.1:56182305-56199426 GCF_009727055.1 Benincasa hispida | reverse complement strand
CCATGAGACTGTACCTTTGATTGTTCTTTGTGTGGATTCCCACCAGAACTTTGCATCGCCTCTTAACATGAAGGTGGCACAATTTACTCTCTGTTCTTCTGGGATGTTCATATGGCGATTGTGATGGTTTCACGTAGCTTCAGTAGTTCTTCCGCTTCCCAACCAATTCAACAAGTGCTAATGCAGTCGGTCAGAGACAGCAGCGGACCGAACAAATTCCCTAGGACTGCTATAACTCGTATGATATAGACCACGGAAAATATGAAGGTGAACCACAATGAGAAACATACTTGCTCTATTAGCATGCATATAATGGAGCAACCAGCCCCCTTCAACATCTCTCATAATGTGTTCTACCCTGTTGAAAGCTAGATCCACATGAGGTGTGTAATGCATAGCTAAAAAAACGCCACCAAACTTCTCAGCAGCTGAAGGTATATCATTGAAAACCTCAACCATGACCCTGCAAAGAAAGGAACGGGATGGGTTAGCATAATTTGTGGGATCAGCTCTACCCTTACGGTCCAGCCTAGTTTCTATTTCTGTTATCCAATTCTCTGCTATAATTGGATCCACAGATGATCTATCAAATGTTGAAGGATTGAACTTCCTGAATTCTTGAATGATCTTCGAGTCTTTTGTATCGTTGGTTATTGGTGTGGTGGACGAGGTTGTGTTTCCATTACTCATATTTTGTATTAGTATTTGTAGCGCCTCTGGTGTAAGTAACAAGTAAGGCGTTTGTCCATGTCCTTGATTTTGATCCCTTGTGGATTCACTTCGAGGTCTGCCTCGTCGTGTTGGAGCCCTTTGTGGTGGCATCTGGTACACACATTTTATTTTCATAATAAAGAAGCGATCTAATTTTAATTATTTTATTTATTTTTTATTTAACTCATACCTTATGTTTACTAAATTATTTACTAAATTACTTGTTTGAAAATTTCACTTACCAGCGTATTTGGCAGAACCGTGGGCATCACTTAACAAGCCGAACCATCAAACACTATGACTCTTCTAATTGGTAGAGCCTACTTGGCTCAAATGTTCTGATACCAACCTGTAACGACCGGATCCTTATATATTATGGTCCGACCGCTACGACATGCATACTTAGACTTTTCTATCATGAGATGAGTTTTGGCAAAAATCTCAAAAGAACATATCTAAGATTTTATTAATTAGGTAGAAAACTATATAAAATGTTTATTTTACAAAACACCAGGATCCATAAAATATTAGCGTAGTGATACAAAAATNCCCCCGTATTCATTATTTTTGGATAATTAATAAATTTCTTATTTTTTTCAATTCTAAATTTCCACCCGATTTTCCTATTAAGTTTATATATTTTTCATTCTTAATTATATATTTTATTTGTTTTCCTGCTTTCTAAATTAGGGTTAGGGTATTACATTTACCATCTCTTTAAATAAAATTTCGTCCTGCTTAACATTTGACATTTAATTTCCTATAGTGTATGCGTACAAATTTTGGTTGTTACATATAGTCGTGCGGCTGACCACCGAGAGGTGTGCGATGCATTAGTATGACAAGTTGGGATTACTCGAGCGATTTAAGATAATAAACATTACTATGCATTAATGGTTGTTGTGTATCTACCTATTCTCATCGCAAGTCTTCTATTGCTCAATCTGTTTAGTTAGGAGTAGAAGTATTGTGTAAATCCATTAAACTTTCTTCGTTTTATTTTTATTCATCGCCTTAAACGCATTGCTTCACAAGCATTATTAAGTGACAAGTCCCTGTGTTCGACCTCGGATTACCCGAGAAGCTTGCGTTTGCGTTATACTTGGCGCGAGCATAAGAAAACTTGTGATAAAAACGCGTGGTCATTGCATACTAGATTAACGCATTTTCATTTCGACGCATGACCTCAGACGCATGGGCGTAAACGCATAGCTTAAACCATATCTAACGCATGATTGCGTGCACAAATCCGTCCCTCATTCTCCTTCCAACACCCCTATAGTTACATCTGTCTCCTTAAGTATCACTGATCTCTCTAATGAACATAAGTTATAATTCTACTATGCCTGAGTCTTCTCTTCCAAAGAGAAGCTGTGACCACTATGTTCAAGCCCTAGAATCAGCCCTTAAGGGAGCAATCTCTCTACTTATCCCTACTTTGGGAAAGAATTGAATTCCATCTTGTGGATTGAGTTCCCAGCTCCCAAATCAGACAAGTCCCCAAAAATGTAGGCATGTTGAGTTGGCTAATCAAGGACCACCCTCAAAGGTAGAAGTTCACAAAACACTCAGGATTGAGGTCGTGTCATCTATGATCGTTTAGGTGAGATGCATGTCTCTAGTATCAACGACATTATATACAAAGTCTAGTCATCTCGTGGTCCAGGTCTTATACAAACTCTTTGTACAGGACACCCCTACTCCACATCTCCACACGAATGGTCAGGATCTACCATCTGTAGTAGTTTACAACACTTGTAAACCTCTACAATGCGAGTCGTATCCGTAGTGTCACCAGGATCAGGTATCCCACCTTAATCCTTATACTACAGATCGATTTGGGTTATCACTTAAGGCATGATCCACTTGTATATCACATATACATGTTTAAGTTCACATAAGATAACCAAGGATCTTTGTTTATTGGATATGAGTAAATGCCAAAATTAAATAACACTTATTTTATTCATTGAACAATGTGTACCTTTACAAAACAACGATACTCCAGGAGAATTAGGACACCAATCCCAACAATCTCTCACTTGTCCTAATGACTAGGGAGACTAATGTACAATACAATATAAAAATATACAATATATAATAAACTAGGGCATACCCCAGTATCATCTCCCACTTGCCCTAGACAAGATGCCGCATGTCCCACAGATCCAGACTCTCTAGGTGACCTTCGAACACTTTAGCCGTAAGGGTCTTTGTAAAGGGATTAGCAACGTTGTGCTCCGATGCGATCTGCTGGACTATCACATCACCGTGATGCACAATCTCTCTGATCAAGTGATATTTCCATTCTATGTGCTTACCTCGACGATGACTCCGAGGCTCCTTCGAATTTGCCACAGCCCCGCTGTTATCACAATAAAGAGTGATAGGCAAATCGATATTTGGAATAATGTCCAAATCTGTAAGGAACTACCTCAGACAAACAACCTCTTTAGCTGCTTCACAAGTCGCTATGTATTCGGCTTCCATAATAGAGTCCACAATGATTTCTTGCTTGATGCTTCGCCAAACTACATCCTCTCCATTCAGAGTAAACACTGACCCCGATGTTGATTTGCGAGAATCTCGATCAGTCTGAAAGTCAGAGTTCGTGTATCCTGTAAGGATTAGATCATTATCTCCATACACAAGCATGTAATCCCTCGTCCTCCGAAGATACTTGAGAACCGTCTTGACCGCCATCCAATGATAAAATCCTGGATTGGACTGATATCGACTGACAATCCCCACTGCACAGCAAATGTCAGGTCGAGTACATAACATTGCATACATTAAGATTCCTACAGCAGAAGCATAGGGAATCTGTCTCATCTCCTCAACTTCTTCAGATGTCTTAGGACATGAGACAGGGCTAACCATTTGTTCTTGCGATCCCCAATGATATGGATCCCGAGAACATACTGTGCCTCTCCCAAATCTTTCATTTGGATTTGGGCAACTAGCCAACTCTTAATGTCAGTTAAATATCCTACATCATTCCCAATGAGTAAGATATCATCTACATACAGTACCAGGAAAGCTACTGAGCTGTTGATGATCTTCTTGTAAACACAAGGCTCATCAACGTTCTGGTCAAAGCCATACGACTTGACAGCAGTGTCAAATCTGATNTCGCATCCAACATCAACCATTAACATAAACGTAGGATTGGACTAGAGGGGTGCAACCATACATACCCTGTTAGTCCCTAGCATAGAAGTGAGTCTAGAGGGGTGCAACCATACATACCCTGTTAGTCTCTAGCATAAACGTGACATAGAAGTGGGTCTAGAGGGGTGCAACCATACATGCCCTACTAACCCTAGAATAATCTTGCATAGAATTGGGTCTAGAGGGGTGCAACCATACATGCCCTGCTAGCCCTAAAATAATCTTAACATAGAATTGGGTCTAGAGGGATGCAACCATACATGCCCTACTAGCCGTAGAATAATCTTGACATAGAATTGGGTCTAGAGAGGTGCAACCATACATGACCTGCTAGCCCTAGAAGCATAACCTTTATCTAATTAAAATTTAATCTTATGAACAAACATAATGCATGAGGTCCCTTGTCGACAAACATATTTTAAACATTTAATGCAACATAACAATCACATAATTATGCAACATATTAAAGGTACACTACCATGAAAAACTTAAAGAGAGGGTGAGATAAACTACTTACCTTGACTACGATCCTAATTATTCCTTATTATTCCTTATGGTTTGATCAGTAGAGCTTTCCCTCTTAAACTAGAAGGAAATTTGGGCAGCACCTCACCCGAGCTTTATTTCTTCTAACCTCACAGAACTTCCTCACTCACACTTACTCTTTCATACGATACTTTGTTATTGAGATTTGTTTGAGAATGGGTTAAATCTTCAGGCAAAGGGTCCTATTTATAGTGGTTTTCAGCTCTTCTCAGTGTGACAACTCATCCTACAAATATCTTCTTTAAAATTACTTAGGTTTAAGAATTTTTCTTAATAAGACACCTAATTTTGGCTAACATTTACCCTTACGTCTTCAACCTTTGTTTGTATTCAATTTTAGGGTTTTTCCATGTATAATCTATAAGATCGTGGCCAAATTCAACGCATAATCCCGCTTCTGTCTAAATCTAGATCTTTCTGTTCTCAGAATCTCGCTCTCTCCAACTTTCTCGCTGGTTTGGCTCTCGTGACTCTCACTCTCGCTCCCGCTCTCTCTCTTGCTCTCGCTCCCGCTCTCGCTTTCTCCCACTATCTCGCTGAGAATCTCGCTCTCTCCAATTTTCTCTCCACTCTCGCTCCCGCTCTCGCTCCTGCTCTCGCTTTCTCCCACTCTCCCATTCTCTCGCTGAGAATCTTGCTCTCTCCAATTTTCTCTCCACTCTCGCCCTCTCCAATTTTCTCTCCACTCTCGCTCTCTCTAATTTTCTCTCCAATCTCGCTAGTTTTCACGCGTGGGTTTCCTTCACTGCTTGTGGATTCCACTTCTCCTTTTTAACTCTTTCAAATTTTAAGAGTATATGGGCAATTAATTCACCTCCAATTCTTCCAATGAGTAGTGCCCAAACAAAAAGTCATCTACTATCCTTTGTCTCCTGAATTAGCTAGCGTCCAACTTCTAATTAATCCTCCCTGATTCTGCCCACGTATTCATTATTTTTGGATAATTAATAAATTTCTTATTTTTTCTAATTCTAAATTTCCACCCGATTTTCCTATTAAGTTTATATATTTTTTATTCTTAATTATATATTTTATTTGTTTTTCTGCTTTCTAAATTAAGTTTAATGTGGTATTACATTTACCACCATCTTTTATAAAATTTCGTCCTGCTTAATTCATTTCATTGTAAAGTTTCCTGATATGTTTAGCGGTTACAAATAGGGTTGTATCACGTTTCTCAACTTCTTCTCTGTGTGACATACTATCCTACATAACTTCGTTTAATAAGTTACTTAGGTTTTGGATTTCTTTATAATGTACATCACTAATTTGGCCTAGACGTTTGCCCTTAACGGTCGTTCAAGCCTTCTGATTTTGTATTCAATTCGCGGTGACCTCCATGTGATACTGATCTAAAAAGATCAATGGCCAAATTCAATGCATAAATCCACGGCTTCTGTCCAAATCTCGCCTCTTTCCTGTTTCTCAGAATCTCACTCTCTCTAGCTTCTCACTGGTTTGGCAAGCTTGTGAGTCTCGCTCTGCTCTCGCTGCTCGCTCGCCCCCCCGCCCCCCCCCCCCCCCCCCCCCCCCCCTCACTTCTCCCATCCCCTCCCCCGCCATTCTCCCTCTTATCGTCTTCCCGACTCCTCCCCCCCTGCCGCGCCGACCGGCGTGCTGCGGTGCGCCTGGTCCCACGGATGCCGGGCGGCCGCCGCGGCGTGCTTCGCTCCCTTGCCAGCGCTCCCCCCGGCGGCGCTTCCCCCACGCCTGCCCCCGCTCGCCCCCCTCCGCCCGTAGGCCGCCGCCCCCCCCCCCCCGCCCCCCCGCCCCCCCCGCCCCCGCCGCCCCCCCCCCGCCCCCCCCGCCGCCCTCCCCCCCCCCCTCCCCCCCCCCCCGCCCGCGCCGCCCCCCCCCCCCCCCCCCCCCCCCGCCCCCGCCCCCCCCCCCCCCCCGCCCGCCCCGACCCCCCCCCCCCCCAGCGCCCATATCCGGCTCTCTCCCCACCTATCTCGCTGAGAATCTCGCTCTCTCTACTCTAGCTCTCTCCAAAATTTTCTCTCCCAATCTCGCTCGTTTTCAACGCGTGGGTTGCCTTCACTGCTTGTGTGATATCCACTTCCACCCTTTTTATAACACTTTCAAATTTAAAGAGTATATGGGCCAAGTTAAATTCACCTCCCAAATTCTTCAATGAACAGTGCCTAAACAAAAAGTCATCTACTGCCCTTTGTCTCTGAATTAAGCCTAGCGTCCAACTCTAATAAATTTCTCCCTGATTCTGCCCCCGTATTATTATTTTTGGAATAATTAATAAATTTCTTATTTTCTAAATTTAAATTTCACCACATTTTCCTATTAAGTTTCTATATTTTTTTATTCTTAATTAGTATATTTTATTTGTTTTTGCTCTTCTAAATAGTTTAGGGTATTACACTTTACCACCCCTTGTAAATAAAATTTTCGTCCTACTTAACAATTTGGCATTTAATTTCTGTAGTATATAAGCGTACAAATTAAGGGTTGTTAACAACCGTTTCCCAACTCTTCTCTGTGGTGACAAACTCATCCTACAAATGGCTTCTTTAAAAATTACTTAGGTTTAGGAATTTCTCTTAATAAGACACCAAAATTTTAGGCTAACGTTTGCCCTACGGCTTTCAAACTTTGTTTGTAAATTCAATTTATGGTACTTCCATGTAATATTATCTATAAAACCATGTTTGCCAAATTCCAATGCATAATCCACGCTTCGGTGTCCATAATCTCGCTCTTTCTGGTTTTCCGAACTCACTCTCTCTAGCTTTCGATCACACTGGTTTGGCACTGTGAGTCTCGCTTCCTGCCTCTGTCTCGCTCCCGCTCTCTCTCCACTATCTGCGCTGAGAAGATCTCGCTCTCTCTACTCTAAGCTCTCTCCAATTTCTCTCCAATCTCGCTCGTTTTTCACGCGTGTTCCTTCCCTGCTTGTGGATTCCAACTTCCCCTTTTTAACACTTTTCAAATTTTTAAGAGTAATAATGGGCAATTAATTCACCTCCAATTCTTCCAATGAAGCAAGTGCCTAACAAAAAAGTCATCTACTGCCTTGTGGCTCCTGAATTAGCTAGCGTTCCAACTTCTAATTAATTCTCCTGATTTCTGCGCCCCGTATTTCATTATTTTTGTGATAATTAATAAAACTTTCTTTTTTTTTCAATTCTAAATTTCACCCGAATTTTCCTATTAAGTTTATATATTTTTTTATTCCTTAATTATATATTAATTTGTTTTTCTCGCTTTCTAAATTAAGTTTTAGGGTATTAACTTTACCACCCCTTTAAAATAAAATTTCGTCCTCCTTAAACATTTGGCATTTTAATTCCTGTAGTAACTGTCGTACAAATTAGGGTTGTTACACGTTTCCAACCTTCTCTGTGTGAACACATCATCCTATCAAATGGCTTCATTATAAAATTACTTCAGGTTTAGGAATTTCTCTCTATAAGACCACCTAATTTTGGCTTAACGTTTTGGCCCTTACGTCTTCAACCTTTTGTTTGTATTCAAATTTTAGGGTATACATGTATAATCCTACAAGATCATGGCCATATTCAATGCATAATCCAACGCTTCTGTCCGCAATCTCGCTCTTTCTTGGTTTCATGCATCTCTAGTCTTCTCTTACTTTTCTTCCACTGGTTTTGGCACTCTAGTGGTAGTCTCGCTCTGCTCTCGTTCTCTCGCTCCCGCTCTCTTCTCCACTAGCTCTCGCCTGAGAATCTCGCTCTGTTCGTCTACCCTTAGCACCTTTCCTCCTAATTTTCTCTCTCCAATCTCGCTCAGTTTTCACGCGATGGGTTCCATTCTACTGCTTTGTGGAACCTCTCACTTCTCTTTTTACACCTTTCAAATTTTATAGAAGTTATATGGGCAAGTGAATTCATCCGTGCCAAATGCTCTCAATGGATCAGTGCCTAAAAAAAAGTCATTACTGCACTTTGTTCGCTGAATTAGCTAGCGTCCAATCTTCTAATTAACTTCTCCTGATCTGGACCACCCGTGTATCCATATTTTTTGATAATTAATAAAATTTCTTATTTTTTTCAATTCTAAATTTCCAACCCATTTCCTATTAAGTTTATTATTCTTTTCATTCTTTAATTATATATTATTATTATGTTTTCCTAGCTTTCTAAAATACGGGATTAGGGTATTACAATTTACCATCTTTTAAACTAAAATTTCGTCTCCTGCGTGTAACATTGACAATTAATTTCCTATTAGTAGTATCGCTACAAATTTTGGTTGTTTTACAATAATACGTCGTCGCGGCTCTGAACCGAGATGGTGTTTTAGCGATTTTGCATTAGTATGACAAGTTGGGAATTCCACTCGAGCGGATTTATAGGATAATAAACATTATATGCATTATAGTCTTTGTGTATCTACTATTCTCATCGCAAGTCTTCTCCTATTTGCTCAATCTGTTTTAGGTTACGCGAGTTAGGATAATTGTGTAAATCCATTAAAAACTTTCTTCGTTTATTTTTATACTCATCGCCTTACAACGCATTGACTTCACAACATTATTAGTGAGTCCTCGGGTGATTAGTTTCCTTTCGGATTACCCGACGAAGTTGCGTTCTGTCGTTATACTTGGGCGGCGAGCATAAGAAAAATACTTGTGATAACGCGTGGTTCATATTGCATACCTCAGGACTTTACTATTTTGGCTAGTTTCATACTAGTCGTATCGCATGACCTCGAGCGCACGTTTGCAGGGCGTAAACCTTAGCACCTTAGCTTAAACCATTATCTAGACGCAATGAAATTTATGCGTGCACAAATCCGTCCCTCATTCTCCTTCCCAACACACCCTATAGTTACATCTGTCTCCTTAAGTATCACTGATCTCTCTATGAACATAAGTTATAATTCTACTATGCCTGAGTCTTCTCTTTCAAAGAGAAGCTGTGACCACTATTTCAAAGCCCTAGATCAGCCTCTTAAGGGAGCAATCTCTCTATTATCCCTACTTTGGGAAAAGAATTGAATTCCATCTTTGTGGAATGAGTTCCCAGCTCCCAAATCAGACAAGTCCCCAAAAATGTAGGCATGTTGAGTTGGCTATACAGGACCACCTCAAAGGAGAAAGTTCACAAAACACTACAGCAGATTGAGGTCGTGTCCATCTATGATTCGTTAGGTGAGATGCATGTCTCTAGTATCAACAGACATTATATTACAAAGTCTAGTCATCTCGTGGGTCCAGGTCTTATACAAACTCTTTGTACAGGACACCCCTAACTTCCACATCTGAATAGTGATCTACCATCTGTAGTATGTTTTCATTGTAAACCATCAAAATTGCGAGTCGTTCCGTAGTGTCACCAGGATCGAGTGTTCCACCTTCCTTATACATCAGATCGATTTGGGTTATCACTTAAGGCATGATCCACTTGTATATCAATATACATGTTATTTAGTTCACATAAGATAACCAAGGATCTTTGTTTATTGGATATGAGTAAATGCCAAAATTAAATAACACTTATTTATATTCATTGAACAATGTGTACCTTTTACAAAACAACGATACTCCAGGAGAATTAGGACACCAATCCCAACAATCTCCTCACTTGTCCTAATGACTAGGGAGACTCAATTTACAATACAATATAAAAAATATACAATATATAATAAACTAGGGCATACACCCCAGTATCATCTCCCACTTGCCCTAGACAAGATGCCGCATGTTCCCACAGATCCAGACTCTCTACTAGGTGACCTCGAACACTTTAGCCGTAAGGGTCTTTGTAAAGGAATTAGCAACGTTGTGCTCCGATGCGATCTGCTGGACTATACACATCACCGTGATTGCACAATCTCTCTGATCAAGTGATATTTCCAATTCTTGTGCTTACTCTGCGACGATGACTCCGAGGCCTTCCTTGAATTTGCCACAGCCCGCTGTTATCACAATAAAGAGTGATAGGCAATCGATATTTGGATAATGTCCAAATCTGTAAGGAACTACTTCTCAGACAAACAACCTCTTTAGCTGCTTCACAAGTCGCTATGTATTCGTTCTTCCATAATAGAGTCCAATGATTTCTTGCTTTGATGCTTCGCCAACCTCAATCTCCTCATTCATTCAGAGTTAAGAACACTGACCCCTTGATGTTGATTTGCAGAGAAATCTCGATCAGTCTGAAAGTCAGAGTTCGTGTATCCTGTAAGGATTAGATCATTATCTCCATATCACAAGGCATGTAATCCCTCGTCCCTCCGAAGATACTTGGAGAACCGTCTTGACCGCCTCATCAATGATAAAATCCTGGAATTGGATCTGATATCGACTGACAATCCCCACTGCACAGCAAATGTCAGGTCGAGTACATAAACATTGCATACATTAAGATTCCTACAGCAGAAGCATAGGAGAATCTGTCTCATCTCCTAACTTCTTCAAGATGTCTTAGGACATGAAGACAGGGCTAACCATTTGTTATCTTGCGCGATCCCTCAATGATATGGATCCCGAGTAACATTCACTGTGCCTCCTCCAATCTTTCATTGATTGTGGGCACTAGCCAGACTCTTAATGTCAAGTTAAATATCCTAACAATCATTCCCAATTGAGTAAGATATCATCTATCATAACAACGTACCAGGAAAGCTATTCTGAGCTGTTGATGATCTTCTTGTAAACACAAGGCTCATCAACGTTCTGGTCAAAGCCATACGACTTGACAGCAGTGTCAAATCTGATTTCCAAGATCGATATGCTTGTTTCAGCCCATAAATGGACCTATTACGCTTGCAAACTCTTTGCTCTTGATTTAGAACTATGAACCCCTCTGATTGAGTCATATAGATGGTCTCCTCAAGATCACCATTAAGAAAGGCAGTCTTGACGTCTATTTGCCATATTTCATATTCATAAAATGTGGCTATGGACAGAAGAATACGGATATACTTAAGCATAACAACAGGTGAGAAAGTTTCCTCATAGTTAACTCCCTCAACCTGGGTATAACCCTTTGCCACGAGTCTAGCCTTAAAGGTTTGCACTTTTCCATCTACACCTCTCTTTTGCTTATAGATCCACTTGCATCCAATAGGTTTGACCCCATCATGTGGATCAACAAGCTCCCAGACGTTATTGAAGTACATAGACTCCATTTTCTGGTTCATGGCTTTAACCCATTCATCTTTGTCAACATCCTCTATTGCTTTCTTAAAAGACAACAGATCCTCGACCTCATAATTTGTAATGACGTTTCGGGCTTCAATCAAACCCATGTAGCCATCCGGTGGGTTCATAACCCTCCCACTACGTCGAGGCAGTCTCAACTCTTGAGCTGGTTGACTAGACATCCTGACCTCAACAACTCTTGTTGATCTGTCGGCCTGTTCAACAACTGTTGTTGAACCCTCAGCAGTCTCAGTCGCACTAGAGATCTCATGTAAAACGAGCTTACTTCATTGCTTATGATCCCTCATGTGATCTTCTTCCAAGAAGATAACATTAGTGGAAACAAACACTTTGTTCTCACCTGGATCATAGAAGTATCATCCTCTCATTTCCTTGGGGTAGCCCATAAAGAGGCAAACCTTCGAACGCGGTTCCAACTTCTTTGGGTTAGTTGCTAGCACATGTGTCGGACAACACTAAATCCTGAAGTGGCGTAAACTACCTTTATGGCCTCTCCATAACTCAAAAGATGTTTAAGAAACACTTTTCGAGGGAATGTTGTTCAGGATATAACATGCAGTCTGCACTGCATAACCCCAAAACGAGTCTGGAAGATGAGTATAACTCATTATAGACCGAACCATGTCTAACAACGTCCTGTTTCTCCTTTCTGATACACAATTTTGCTAAGTTGTACCTGGGGCCGAGAATTGGGATGCAATCCCATGTTCTATCATATAGTTCTAGAATTGGAGGTCCATATACTCTCCACCACGATCAGATCGTAATGTTTTATCTTCTTACCTAACAAGTTTTCAACTTCAGCCTTATACTCCTTGAACTTGTCAAGAGCTTCAGACTTACGTTGCATTAGGAAGAGATACCCAAACATTGAATAATCATCTATGAAAGAGATGAAATATTCATACCCACATCGGGCTCTAACATTCATCAGACCACAGAGGTCTGAATGTACAAGTTCCAAGGCTTCCTTGGCTCTGTAAACTTTTGTAGTAAAAGGTCATTTGGTCATCTTGCCTTCAAGGCATCATTCACATACCGACAAGGAGTTTTCTTCTAAACTCTTTAGAAGCCCACTTTTCATGAACTTCTCAATCCTATTGAGGTTGATGTGACTTAACCTTAGATGAAAAAGATGGGCGTTTTCCTTTGGAGAAACCTTTGGTCTTTTAGCTGTTGTCGTCGTACGGAATATTTCAGTGTTAAACAAGGCTTTTATGACTAAAAACGTTAGTACATATAAGTTATTTTCCATTGAATCATAACCAATCTCCATTCAAGTCTTGAAAATAAACACTTTATTCTAAAAAAATGAGACGGTATAGCCTTGTTCAATGAGACAAGAAACCGACATTAAGTTCCTCTTAATATGAGGAACTACAAAAACATTATCCACTAACAGATAACGTTTCTTGTCAACAAATAAATTTAGCCTACCTATATCAACAACTGAAACAACCTCACTATTACCGACTCGAAGAGTCATCTCTCCCTATGGCAACGTTTGCAAGGAACTAAATCCTTGGTAAGAGGAACTGACAAGATTGGTAGCACCTGAATCAAGGATCTAGGCAGAATCATCATTCTCTATCAGACATGTCTCCAAGACCAATAAATCATATTTACTGTATTGTCTCCTCTTTTGGAGAGTACTGGGATGGAGGTCGTTTGCCACAAAATTCATTTCACACGATTCTTTCCACTGTAATAAATCGGTCATTTTTAAAAGCTTTAAACGGAAATACTAACGAGTTGTTGAAAAGAAAAACACATTGACCTACGTTAGGTTTAAGAAAATACCCGTTGTAAAACAAAACAACATCCAATAAGGTTTTAGCAAAACTAACATGAACCCCGTGTGACATCTAGTTTCACGATGACGTTTCAAAAGTTTAGGACAAAAGCCGCCAAAGGGAGGTCAGTTATCCCTCCTCTGAATTTAGAAGATCTCAACCAGTCATTAATACCAGAACAACTCTTGCTCCTATAACGACTAGGCATCATTGATTTGGCCAAGAGATCATTAACTTACTTAACAATCTCCCGTAAGTGTGACCTGCCATTTTAAGCCCTAGAGGTCTGTCCCAAAAGGCCAATCCTAAGGGAAAAATCCGATTGGGACAAAATCTAAGACGACCCTACCTCCATTTGTGGAGTTCACCTTGATATTGACCAATTGCACAAAAACCCATTCCGAAGGGGCCACTCCGAAGGCGACACGAGGCGTACAGAATGATCTCAACGGTGTGAACCAATGACAGAGGACCATAGGACATGTTAACACACACCCTTCACCCACTTACTATAAATACTCTCTCTGTCCACCTTCATATTGACTCATGCAAACACCATCCTTTAAGGGGATGCATCCTGAGGAAACTCAAGGCCAAACATGAATCTCACGTGTGCACATACAGAGAGAAACGTGAGTGGAATCATAGACATATCTGATACGCCTCCTTCCTCCTAATAAGTATTTTAATAACCTAGGGTTTAGTTTACTTCCAAAAACACGGCTTGTAACCCCCGCACATTTTTCTTTAGTAATAATGTAATTTCAGTAACTTTATTATTGAAATTTCAGTAATTGTCATTAGTTGGAGGCATTTTTGGAATTTTTGACTTCAAGTATAAGTGCGAGAATTTAAGTGTTGGCGTGAAAATTATTCAATTTGAAAATTAAATTTTAAATTAATGGCAAGAATTAATTTTCTTTTGAAAATGAAAGGAATTAAATAGTATAAAGTGGAATAAGGAAATGATTTAAATATAATTATCTATTTCCTTTTTAGTTATTATAATTATTTATTATTTTATTATTATTATAAAACAAAACCTCCCTCTCTCATCCTTCCTCATGCCCCTACCCGAAACCCCTTTCCCCATATTTTTTCCTATTCGTCACGTGCCCTTCAGCTCGCAGCTTTTAGCCACGAGCGTTTCTGCTGTGTCCAGTCTGAGTCGTCAAAGACCATCGTTCAAACTGCCTCCCACCAGTCGTCGAAGGCTGTAGACCGCCATGAGCTAAGCCAGTGTATGTGATCCCTTGCCAACCACACATTCGCCCCTCCGCGCGTGTCGATCTCGACAGCTGATCTGAGTCGCCCGCGCCGCCGCCGCTTCTAACCTCTTGACTGCCGCCATGTCGCCGCCGATCTCGCCGAGCTGGTCTGAGTCGCCCATGCCGCCCGCCGCGTGCCGCACTGTCTCCCAGCATCTTGAGTCGCTGCATGCCTCCAGCCAGTTTACTCCACCGTCCATCGCCGGCTGCCTATCTTTCTATTGCTGGGTCTTCATCGGACTCTTAGATTTTGGTAAGAATCTATTTGTTGTTGGGATTTTTTGAAGGATTTTTGGATGCCCACTAAGTTTGGAATAAGATTAATTAGTCGCATTATATTTGATTTTAGATTTGAGCTTGGGAAATTACAGAAGCGGTTGTCCAGCGGATTCGAGATGGTTCTGGTAAGAGTTTTTGTAAGAGTTATGGTCCTTGTTGTTTGTTTGTGGGCACGCTTGAATTACTGAATTAAAGTTTGACTTAACCCTTGTATCTTTAAGGTTCCCAAGTCGTCGTCCATTGGGATTTAAAATCTGTTAGAACGAGATTTTTGGATCGAAATCTTGGGAGTGGTTGTTTGATCAAGTTCTTTGGGTATTTTGGATTTGAATCTGAGGTGTTTCACAATTATTGTTGGACTGAAATTTAATGGTTGTATTCGTATGTTAGGGTCGTTACTTCAAACCGCTGTCAACGTTTAGTTGTCTGATTTTATCTGTGGATTTTTCAATTAAGGTTAAGTAATCTTACTACTTGGAACTGCCCACGGGCCAAGCTTTAGTTGTATGCTAGCATGATAAATGTATTGTTTTGGCAAAATGTTAGCATGATAAATTTATAGTATGATCCTGAATCAAAGTATGTTCTGACACGAGATCTGAATTATTTAAATTTTGCACATAGAAACTTGAATGCTAGTATGAGATGGGTAATGTGTTTCCAAATGATTGTATCTGATCTGATGATGTTTGAGGTATACATGCATGTTGTAGAACTATTATGTTAAGGTATACATGTATGTTGTAGAACCATGTTGTTGAGTATATGTGTATGTGGTAGAGTCATGTATTTGAGGATTACATGTTTGTCATGGATTCGTACGATGATGATTTTGATGTTTGAGACTGTACGAATGTCCTTACTGATTAGTTAGATGCCCATTAGATTTTGTATTTCCTTCGGGATTCACCAGTTCGTGTTTTCCTTCGGGATTCACCCGTTTGTGTTTCCCTTCGGGATTCACCAGTTTGTGTCTCCTTCGAGATTTCACCAGTTTGTGTCTCCTTCGAGATTTCACTAGTTTGTGTCTTCCTTCATGATTCACCAGTTTGTGTCTCCTTCATGATTCACCAGTTTTTGTGTCCTTCGGGATTCACCAGTTTGTGTGTCCTTCGGGATTCACCAGTTTGTGTGTCCTTCAGGGTTCACCAGTTTGTGTTTCCTTCGGGATTCCCCAGTTTGTGTCTCCTTCGGGATTCACCAGTTTGTGTCTCCTTTGGGATTCATCAAAGGTAGTGGGCATACTTAACTACAGTAGAATAGGACTCAGTCTCCTTCATGTTTCATGTGTATATGTTCCAGAGGTGGGTATCTAGAGAACATAGATGCCTAGCCTGACCCCAGTAGTGGGGTTACTGACTGAGTATTTTATACTCATTCTTTCTCTTATTGTTGTTTTAGGTAAGGGTAGAGATGCACCAGCGATGGACAAGCAGAATTCGTGATCGAGCCACAGGGAGTAGTTTTTACGCTTTCGCATTATGAGATTTAGAATTCTTTTCATGCTTCTTCTAATGTTTAGTTTTGATGTTTGAAATTTATTATTAAGAATTGTTTTTCGTATGTGTTTATTAACCTTTACGATTTATGGGTACCCTATTAGTGTTTTAACATTTGCATTTAATAAAGAACTTTTGAACTCCCTTGATCTATTTAGCATTTATTTAATCATAAAGGAGTGTCGTTTTACGTTCCATGCATGCATATATTTTAATAACGGCCTAACTTAAGTCCTTGGGGGTCAGGTCGTTACAATTGGTATCAGAGCCTATGTTTTGTGTTCTGTAGACTGACTTACTATGTAAGTCTAGATAGTCCGTGTGGCCCAGTAACGGATCCTTCGTCATTGCCAGGTATGTTCTACTAATGAAAGTTTCAATGCATATATGAGATTAGTGATGTAATGTTTTAAATGCATGATGTCTGAGAAAGACCTAGAAATAGTTAGTTAACGTACGAAATTTATGACAGGATATGGCACCTAAACTAGAACAAGAAAGACAGTTAGAGAAGAAATGCAAGCAGAGAGAGCTGAGAGTAGGCAGATTGGTTCGACAGCTCCAATTCCATTTGTGACTCAAGTTGATGAAAAGGCGATGGAAGCAAGAATTAGTGAAGCTGTTGCATCTGCTCTAATAGGAAAGCTGCAGGAACTAATCCGTAGCACGATGGCAGGACAGCCTGCCCAGACCCAGGCTCAGGAGGAACC
>NC_052360.1:56049416-56181663 GCF_009727055.1 Benincasa hispida | reverse complement strand
CCGCCACCGCTCCAGCCTCTTGACCGCCGCGTGCCGTGCCGATCTCACCTAGCTGGTCTGAGTCGCCCACGCCGCTGCCGCACTAGCCTCTTAACCGCTGCGTGTCGCGCCGTCTCCCAGCAGCTTGAGCCGCCACCTTCTCCAATCCGTCTACTCCACCGTCCATCACCGCACTGCCTGTCTTATGTTGCGTGGGTCTTTGTTGGACTCTTAGATTTTAGTAAGATCTCTTTTGTGGTTGGGTTTCTTGAAGGATTTTTGGATGTCCACTAAGTTGGAATAAAGATTAAATTAGTCGCATTATTTTTATTTTAGATTTGAGCTTGGGAAATTACAGAAGCGGCTGTCCAATGGATTCGAGATTGTTCGGCAAGATTTTTGGTAAGAGTTATGGTCCTTGTTGTTGGTTTGTGTGCACGTTTTGATTACAGAATTAAAGTTTGACTTAACCCTTGTATCTTTAAGGTTTGAAGTCGTCATCCATTAGGATTTAAAATCTGTTAGATGGAGATTTTGGAGTCGAAATCTTGGGAGTGGTTCTTAATCAAGTTCTTTGGGTATTTTGGATATGAATCTGAGGTTTCGCAATTATTGTTGGACTGAAATTTAATGGTTGTATTCGTATGTTAGGGCCGTTACTTCAAACTGCTGTGATCGTTTGGCTGTTTCATTTTATCTGTGGATTTTTTATTAAGGTAAGTAATCTTACTACTGGAACTGCCCACGGGCCAGGCTTTAGTTGTATGCTAGCATGATAAATGTATGTTATGACAAAATGTTAACATGATAAATTTATAGTATGATCTGAATCAAAGTATGTTCTGGCACGAGATCTGAATTATTTAAATATGCACATAGACACATGAATGTTAGTATGAGATGGTATGTGTTTCCATATGATTGTATCTGATCTGATGATATTGAGGTATACATGTATGTTGTAGAACTATGATGTTAAGGTATACATGTATGTTGTAGAACCATGCTGTTGAGGTATATGTGTATGTGGTAGAGCCATGGTATTGAGGATTACATGTATTTCATAGATTCGTACGGTGACGATTTTGATGTTGAGACTGTGCGAATGCCCTTACTGACTAGTTAGATGCCAATTAGATTTTGTGTTTCCTTCGGGATTCACCAGTTTGTGTTTCCTTCGGGATTCACCATTTTGTGTTTCCTTCGGGATTCACCATTTTGTGTTTTCTTCGGATTCACCAGTTTGTGTTTCCTTCGGAATTCACCAGATTGTGTTTCCTTCGGGATTCACTAGTTTGTGTTTCCTTCGAGATTCACCAGTTTGTGTTTCCTTCGGGATCCACCGGTTTGCGTCTCCTTTGGGATTCACCAAAGATAGTAGGCATACTTAACCACAGTAGGATGGAACTCAGTCTCCTTCTTGTTTCATGTGTATATGTGCCAGAAGTGGGTATCTAGAGGACATATATGCCCAGCCTGACCCCAATAGTGGGGTTACCTACTGAGTATTTTATACTCATTCTTTCTCTTATTGTTGTTTTAAGTAAGGGTAGAGATGCACCAGCGATGGACAAGCAGAATTTGTGATCGAGCCACAGGGACTAGTTTTTACGCTTCCGCATCATGAGATTTAGAGTTCTTTTCATCCTTCTTCTAATGTTTAGTTTTGATGTTTGAAACTTATTATTAAGAATTGTTTTTCATATGTGTTTATTAACCTTTATGATTTATGGGTACCCTATAAGTGTTTTAACATTTGCATTTAATAAAGAACTTTTGAACTCCCCTTATCTATTTAGCATTTATTTCATCATAAAGGAGTGTCGTTTTACGTTCCATGCATGCATGTATTTTAGTAACAGCCTAACTTAAGTCCTAAGGGGTCGGGTCATTACACGGCTAAGGATTTTAACTAAATGACTTTTAGGTTTTCCCAAGAGTAACTTTTACCTTGGATAGTTGAACAACTTTTGATCATCATCCATTAAATTCTTTAACAAAGTCTTTGACCAAAACGTCGCATGCTTGTTGAAAATCTATCTAATTCACCTTTCCAGGTAGGTTCCCAGGTAGGGGTGTTATGTTTCCGTCAACTTAAGAACCCCAGCCTAGCCAGAACTCGCCTTAGATAAAAGGTCCCTTGTAGATAGGTTTACAACAAATTTATTCTTTTATTCCAACCAATTTAATCCTATTAAACCGATTTTAAAAGATTAATCTAGGTTACTAAACTCTTTAGAACCATTTGAACTTAGGTTTATCTCAATCCAATTTTAGAACCGTTTAAAAACTTGAGTTCCCCCTAAGTCCGCATGCAACTCTGAATTATTGATTTTAGGTCTAATTTCCTTTATAACACTTATAAACGGAAACAACCACAATGCTAAGCTAACACATGGAAGACATTCATAACGATTATAAACGACCTAAGTGTCATGCTCAATGCATTGTCCATTCATTGCTACTTCTTTTATATAACACGTATACAAAAGAACAATGAAACAACAAAACATGTTTCCATTCACAGTTAAACTATAACACTTATAATAAAAGGATGATGCATGATAATGCTCAATGCATGCAAAATATAACTCTTATATTTCATGATGCATACACATGCTTTTAAGTAATTTCTTCATGTAAGATTATAACAATTATAATACATGATGCATGAATAATTGCACAACATAAGGTGGGTTTTTAACTATATGACAAATACTTTGACATATAAGAACCATACATCACATGTATAAGCAATAAAAGTTGATGAACTGGGTAAAATTGCCTTAAAATACAAAAGAAAAGCTAACTATTACAAAGACAAAGAGTCTCCAATTCAAACAGGCGAACTGGGTCAAAGCATCACTTCTCTAACCATCTATCATGTACTAAGCACCCCGCGATCGTTTAAACGATAAAACAAACTCTTTTCTCTATCGCTTACCAGCACTCCCAAAGTTGAACGATCGTTTAGCTTTTACTATACGATCATCTAGAAAAATCCAAACGATCGTTTAGCTATTACAACACGATCGTGTACCTTTACTAGGCGATGAAGCCTGAAGTACACGATCGTTTAGCGTGCTCCGCACAACACCCTCATTCCACGATCGTCTAAGCAACTACAATGCCGCAAAGCACCATCACCTAAGTGATCGCTTAGCTAGCATCTCTGTATCGAATACGCGCGATCGCACGCCAACTACTAAATGACGAGCATCGCATGATCCCACTACGATCGCCTACCTTCAGCGTCTACGCGATCGCACAACCAACGCCACGCGATATGGTAAACGATTTACCCCATCGCTTAGCATTAACTAAACGATCGATTAGAAAATACTATATGATCGTCTAGAAAACAAATATCTAAATGGTCGCTTAGTTAAATCCCTATGATCGTTTACCTGAGGCCACACAATCCGACCAACGCTTGGTCTTCTTCTTCGTTGTGAACTGCATCGCCATGCACCGAAGCTTCATCACAAACGACTCGACGAACTCAAACTTTTCGAATTACAGACTCGATTGTAAAGTTAATTTCGCTTAAAAATGCAAGGGTCAATACAATTAACACTTTGTAATACTAAAAGTTTTAACAAAAAGGAAATTTAAACCCGTAACGTTCATCATATTCATCCACAAATGCAGAAGACGGTTAACAACAAATGCAAAAACCCACCGCGACTGTAAAAAGCGTTCAATTCAAATTTGTAATTTGGAATATCAGAAAATCTGTCTCTGATACCAATTGAAGGAAATCGAAAGCGAGATTTCCATGAGCAGCAGAACAAGACTATTCCAAATTACAATCATTAATCAATAAAACATTTACAGTCGACTTCAACACAAACAATTATGTGATTCATATAGAAATTACAGCATGTAAAATACAAAAGAAGAGAGAGTAAAAGTCTACGCACGTAGGCAGAAGCGTCTCCACACTTCGATGCGCACTCTGATTGAACAAAAACAACCACGAACACTCGATCTACACGATCGCAACACCACACAAACACAGCACGAACACTTCGCGCTCGTCCTCAACGATCTCCTCGGTCACGAACACCTCCACAACACGAACGAACTCCACAGCACCATGAACGGCCTCCAGAAAACCTTGATGGTGTCGAGTTGATTCTGACACCAACAACAAGGCGACCTTGGTATTCTCAGTGTGAGAATCCAGAGGGTGGGCTCTGTTCGGACTTGGTAAGAGGCAGACGAACGGAGGAAATAACGATCACGTACACGACTAGGTAAGTGGGAGATGGTGAGACCTATCGTATAGGTCGATGCCCAATCGTATAGATAAAGCTATGCAATCTTCTAGAAAAAGCTATGCGATTTTCTAGCTCTATCGTTTAGCTCGATCTGTCGCGTACAGATTTTACACGATCATTTACCTTGGGCCAGCGATCGTCTAGAAAAGCTATGCGATTGTTTAGTAAACACTGCATGATCGTTTAGCTCGCACCTGCATGATCGTTTAGCTCGCCCAGCCGTCGTTTAGTAAATCTGTATTTACTTGACAACTCCGTGAGTTTCTTTTCGCTGAGAGAAAACTCAAAAATTCTTTTCAAAAACTTTCGAAAAATTCTTTTTCAAAATAGGAAACCACTTTCAAAATCCTTTTCAACTTCGAAAAAACTTCTTTTTTCAAAATTAGAAACCACTTTCCTTTATACTCATAGTTACCATGATCTAATAACCACCCATAAATTTGGTTATAAAAGAAGAAGGTTAATTATCTAATAATTAATATATTACTAAACAAAATGATAAACTACACTTATGCATACTATATTTATTAAACCTAAGTTAATATTTCATCTCATGAACATATAAACATTGTTCTTTTTCTATTCCATTTGTAAACTTATGTAAAATCTCATTTACATTAATCCTTCCACTGATATATCTTATACATTTCCAACGATTATATCAATATAATCAAATTCCTCTTGTCAATTTGAACATTTCAATCAACACCAGAATGATCCTCAAAGAATCCAAGCTACCAAGGGACCTCATGGACCTATAGACTGAAGCTCAACGTACTAATAACTGACTAAATCTTTAGTCACGGGATCCACCATCCGTTAACTGCCAGGCATTTGCACATTAGACCGACAACTAAAATTTCCTCACTACATAGATATTAATTGTCCATCTTAAAACCCAATTAGCAGTGCGACAACCTTCATAGCATCGTTTGTAAGGACAACTGGCCAATAATCGTTATGCCACTGCAGTTTTCATTTGTCTCCTTAAGTATCACTGATCCTCTAATTGAACCATAAGTTCATAGTCCTTACTATGACCGAGTCTTCTCTTCCAAGAGAAAGTTGTGGCCACTATGTTCAAGCTCCAGCAATTCAGCCCTTTAGAGAGCAATCTCTCTACTTATCCTGCTTCAGGAAAGGGAGTGAATTCATCTTGTAGATGAGTTCCCAGGCTTCCGTCAGACAAGTCCCAAAAAGGTTTAGACATGTTGAGTGCAATCTGGCCACTCTCACCTCTAATCAAAGGACCACCCTCAAGGCAGGAGTTCACAAAAACACTCAGATTGAGGTTGTGTCACCTATGGTCGTTTAGGTGAGATGTAAGTCTCTAGTATCAACGGCGTTATATACAGAGTCTAGTCAACTCGTGGTCCAGGTCTTATACAAACTCTTTGTATAGGACACCCCCGCTCTACGTCTCCACAAGAATGGTCAGGATCTACCATCTGTAGTAGTTTACAACACTTACAAACCTCTTCAAAGCAGGTCGTATCCATAGTGTCACCAGGATCAGGTATCCCACCTTAATTCTTATACTACAAACCGATTTAGGTTATCACTTAAGCCATGATCCACTTGTATATCACATATACATGCTCAAGTTCAAGTAAGATAAACAAGGAGCTTTGTTTATTGGATATGAGTAAATTCCAGAATTAAATAACACTTATTTTATTCATTAACAATGTGCATCTTTACAAAACAACGAGACTCCGGGAGAATTAGGACACCAATCCCAACAGAATTAACCTTGGATCTTACTTTATTAGATTGAGTATATGCTTATAAAATAACACTTATTTTATTAACAACAATATATTTATACAATGTTTACAAACTACGAGATCACAAGAGATTTCAGACACCAATCCCAACAATCTTCCACTTGTCCTAAAGCTTAGAGAGCCTAATGTACAATACAAATAAAGTACAAAATCACTATAAACTAGGACAAACACTATACCCTAGTAACATTTCCCACTTGCCCTATACAATATGCCTCATATCTCGTAGACCCAAAATTTCTAGATGACCCTTGAACACTTTAGTTGTGAGAGCCTTTGTAAACAGATCAACAATGTTGTGCTCCGAAACAATCTTCGTGACAATCACGTCACCTCGATGCACAATCCCCCAAATTAAATTATATTTCCATTCTATGTGCTTGCCTCTTCGTTGACTCCTAGGCTCCTTAGAATTTTCCACAGCACCACTGTTATCATAATAAAGTGTTATAGGCAAAGACATATTTGGAACAACTTCCAAATCAGTAAGGAACGTTTTTAGCCAAATAACCTCTTTAGCAGCTTCACAGCAGCTACGTATTCGACATCCATAGTGGTGTCTATGATGCATCGTTGCTTGATACCTCGCCATACTATAACTCCTCCATTCAAAGTTAAAATTGACCCTGATGTGGATTTCTGAGAATCTTGACCAATCTGGAATTCAGAGTCTGTGTATCCTGTAAGGATCAAATCCTTATCTTCATACACGGGTATATAGTCCATTATTCTCCAAGGATACTTAAGGATCGTTACGACTGGCGTCAAGTGATCTAATCCTGGATTGGATTGATATCGACTGACAATCTCTACTGCATTGTAAATGTCAAGTCTAATACATAACATTACATACATAAAGCTACCAATAGTCGACGCATAGGGAATTCATCTCATTTCCTCAACCTCTTAAGAAGTCTTAGGACACTGTTCCTTAGACAATACAATTCCATGTCTGAAGGTAATAAATCCTTCTTGGAATTGTGCATCAAATATCTGACAAGCATCTTGTCAATATACAATACTTAAGACAAGGCCAACCTTTTGTTCTTACGATCCCTTATAATCTGGTTCCTTAGAACAAACTGCGCCTCTCCTAAAACTGTCATTTTGAATTGGGCGGCTAGCCATTTCTTTACATTAGTCAGAAAACCTACGTCATTCTCAATGAGTAAGATATCATCCACATACAACACGAAGAAAGCTACTGAGTTGTTGATGATTTTCTTGTAAACATAAGGCTCATTAATATTCTGATCAAAGCCATAAGATTTGATTGTAGTATCAAATCTTATATTACAAGATCGAGATACATATTTTAGTCCATAAATGGACCGATTAAGCTTGCAAACCTTGTGCTCTTGATCTTGTTCAATGAATCCTTCTGGTTTATTCATGTAGATGGTCTCTTCAAGATTACACTTCAAAAAGGCACTCTTGACGTCCATTTGTCATATTTCATTGTCATAATATGTGGCTATGGACAAGAGAATCTTGATAGACTTCAACATGACAACAGGTGATAAAGTTTCTTCATAGTCTACTCCCACAACCTAGGTATAACTCTTTGCCACAAGTCTAGTTTTAAAAGTCTGTACCTTTCCATCTACACCTCTTTTCCTTTTGTAAATCCATTTACAACCTAT
This sequence comes from Benincasa hispida, assembly GCF_009727055.1. Taxonomy (NCBI): domain Eukaryota; kingdom Viridiplantae; phylum Streptophyta; class Magnoliopsida; order Cucurbitales; family Cucurbitaceae; genus Benincasa; species Benincasa hispida. The sequence continues at coordinate 56,173,971 of NC_052360.1, read as the reverse complement.
AGGTTTTACCTTATCAAGTTGATCTACAAGCTCCCAGATAAAATTTAAGTACATGGACTCTATTTCGTGATTCATGGCTTTAGTCCATTCATCCTTGTCAACATCTTCTATTGCTTGTTTATAAGACAATGGATCCTTAATTCCATCATTAAATATGATGTTTTGGGCTTCTATTAAACCCATATAGCGTATAGGTGGGTTCACAACCCTCTCACTACGTCGAGGCAATCTCAACTCTTGAGATGGATGACTAGATGAACTAACATCAACAACCCTTGTTGATCTATCAGCCTGCAATAACTATTGTTGAAGTCTCGACAGACTCACTAGAAATCTCACTTAAAAAAAGTTTACTTTGTGGTTTATGATCCCCCATGTGGTCTTCTTTCAAGAAGATAGCATTTGTTGATACAAAAACTTTATTCTCACTTGGATCATAGAAGTATCCACCTCTCATTTCCTTGGGGTAACCTACAAATAGGCACACTTTTGAACGAGCTAGGTTCCAACTTTTTGGGGTTTGCCATCAGCACATGGGCTGGACATCCCCAAATCTTGATGTGGCGTAAACTACCTTTAAGACCTCTCCATAACTCAAAAAGTGTTTCAAAAACACTCTTTGAGGGAATGTTGTTCAAAATATAAACTGCACTATCTACTGCATATCCCCAAAACGAGTCAGGAAGATGAGCATAACTCATCATAGACCGAACCATGTCCAATAGGGTTCTGTTAGTTCTTTCTTATAAACAATTCTGTTGAGGTGTACTTGGAGTTGAGAGTTTGGAGGTGACTCCATGTTCTAGCATATAGTTTTGGAATCTTAAGTTCATATACTCTCCACTACGATCAAATCATGATCTTTTTATCTTTTTACATAACAAGTTTTCAACTTAAGTCTTGTACTCCTTGAACTTTTCAAGAGCTTCAGATTTATGTTACATTAGGTATAGATACCCAAATCTAGAATAATCATATATTAAAGAGATGAAATATTTATACCCACCTCGTGCTCTTACATTCATTGGACTACAGAGGCTGAATGTATAAGCTCCAAGTTGTCTTTAGCTCTATAACCTTTTCTAGTAAAATGTGGTTTGGTCATTTTTCCTTCAAGGCATGACTCACATATTGCTAAAGAGTTTTCTTCTAAACTATTTAGAAGTCCACTTTTCACCAACCTCTCAATCCATTTAAGATTGATGTGACCTAACCTTAGATGCCAAAGATGAGCATTTTCTTTGGGAGAAATTCTCGGTATTTTTTCAGTTATTGCTATTTTGAACATTTCAGTATTGAACATAGCTTTTATGACTAACGACCTTGGTACATATAAGTTATTTTTCATTGAACCAAAACCTAACTCCATTCCATTCTTAAAAATAAACACTTTATTCTCAAAGAAGGCTATGGAATATTTTTGTTCAATTAGACATGAAACATAAATCAGGTTCTTCTTGATATGATGAACTACGTATGCGTCATCTAATAACATATATCGTTTCTTGTCCAAAAATAACTTAAGCCTACCTACAGCAACAACTAAAATGACTTCACCAGTACCGACTCTAAGAGTTATCTCTCTAGCTTCCAACTGTTTTCAAGAATTAAATCCTTAATGAGAAGAACACAAGTGGTTAGTATATCCTGAATCAAGTATCCATGCAGAATCATCATTCTCTACTAAGCACGTCTCCAAAGAAAATAAAACAAATTTATTCTTTGGAGTTCTTCCTATTCTGGAAAGTAGTGGGATCAGCTCCAAAACCCAAGTCATAAACTCTAATTTCATCTCCAAGGACAATCCTCGTCTGTGAACTTTGTCAGAGTTGGCAACGATTGCTTTTTCTATTAGTCCCTTGACATTCAATATGGATTGGTGATTATCTTGGGAACTAACACTACTGGTTTCATTATCATCAATCCCGTTTTGTTTGAATCATGAGAACTTTGGTTCAAACAATTCTTGTATTGATTCGATGATCTCATGTGCAATGACCATGCTCTGAAACGTTTTGGCCAATATATCAAGTATGCTTGCAAAAATGTGAACTCGAGCGTTCCAAATTAGCCTTCATCCACACTTCATATGCATTATGAATGGACTTGAGGTCAATCCTCAATCATGACAATTTCGAGGTCGTTTACCAAAAAAAAAAACGTTTTAATGGATTCTTTCCACGTTGTGTAGTTTAAATCAGTCAAACTAGAAAAGGCAACTAACAGGAAAATTCTATTTGGCATATTTGCTAAAAAATAAACACATTGATTTGCATTAGATTTTAGCATAACTGTTAAAAAATCTAATCAGTTTTAGCAAAAACTAAATGAACCCCAATGAACATCTAATTTTGCAATAACGTTTCAGTGATTTAGGACAAATGCCACTGAAAGGTAGTCAGTTGTCCTTTCACTGAATTGAGACACTATCAACGAATCATTACACAAGAATAACTCTTATTCCTATAATAAGAAGTCATCATTTATTCGGTTAATAAATCATTAACTTGCTTAATAATTTTTCGTAAGTGTGATCCTCCATTTTAGATCCTAGAGTTCCACCCCAATGAGCTAACCAAAGGGATAGATTGATTAGGGCAAAAACTAAAATGATCCTATCCATTTCTTAAGTTCGCCTTCATATTGACCTACTACACAAACCATCTGAAGGGGGACGCTCCCAGGGCTCCTCGAGGCTGTACAAGAAGGTATCACTTTGCAAACCAATGAAAGAGACCGTAGGACATGTTGACACACATCCCTCTCCCACTTACTATAAATACTCTCAAGACCAAGCATGAGTCTCACGGTGTGAATGTTAAAGGAGAAACGTGAATGAACAAAAAAATGACGTATCATATACATCTTTTCCTCCCACTGAGTATTTTAACAACCTAGGGTTTAATTTACTTAGGAAAAATACGGCTAATTATTTTTATTAAGTGATTATTTAAGTTTGCCCAAAATTAACACTTACTTTGGAAAGTTAAACAATTTGATTAATATTCACTAAACACTTTAACAAATTTTAATAAACAATTGCATGCTTGTAGCAAATCTATCTAATTCACCTTTTCAAGTAGGTTCAGAGGTAAGGGTGTTCCGTTTCCGTCATCTTAAGTAGCCCAGCCTATCCAGAGTCTGCCTTAGACAAAAGGTCCCTTATAGATATATTTGCTACAAATTTAATCTTTTATTGAAATCAAATCTAACTAAACCGATTTTTTTTTAAAAAAAAAAAATATTAGTCTAATTTCTAATCTAATTAGAAATTTGTGAACTTAGTTCTATGTCAATCATATTTTAAAACTATTTTAAAAAATGATTTTACCTAAGTTTGCATGCAACTCTTAGTTATTGATTTTAATTTCTAATTTTATTTATTTATAACTCTTATAAAGTAAATGAAACAAATTAAAATCTACATTGCATCGATTGACATACTTTATAAAGTTAGAATGTTTATAAGATTACCTAAAGTAATGTCATGCATCATGCAATGTTCATTTCATTACTACATATACATAACACTTATATGTATCAAAGTAATGAAATTAAATAACATACATCACATGCATACATTCAAACTATATATTATAATGATTATAATATAAATGATGCATGGCTATGTTATTTATGCATGCAAGTATATATTATAACACTTATATTATATGATGCATGAGCATGCTATAGAAGTAAATAATACATATTCATATATTATAACATCTATAATATATATGATGCATGAAATTAAAAGCATAACCTACGGTGCGTTTTGATTCTATATGACATACAATATGAAATATAAAAAAAAACATACATCATATGTATATTTAATTCAAACAGTTAATGTGAAGGAACTCTATACAAACAGAAAACCAATGAGCGGAAGCAGAACGTTCTAAATCCCATTGTGAAATAACATGAACATTTACATTCTAACAGAACAGTTATGCATCAAATCTAAATTATACCCTGCTTCAAAAGGAAAATACAAGAGATCGAGTGAACATACCTTTGAAGAACTTTTATTCTAATACTCCCTCGTTCAATTAGTAAAGCATCCAACAGCACGAACGCAAGGCGAGCAAACCAGTGAACAACACGAATTGTAATATCCTCAATCGCAATCGAATAAAACTCGATACTTGACCCTCAAATGCATACTTGACACTACCACGAGGCTACCTTAGTATTCTTGGTGTGAGAATCGAGGAGGTGGGGGCTCTATATGCATTTGGTAGAGCGAAGGAGGAACTGGACGATCGGGTAAGTGGGAGAAGGGAGAAGTCTATCGTTTAGACTTGGGCACTCGATTTTTTAGCGCAACGAGTAGATATCGTATAGAATACTCATTCGATCGTTTACTTTTCTCTCTTGAAAACTTTCTTTGCATGCCCTAATTTGATAAAATGAAAACGATTTTCATTTTATCCATCAGTTACCAAAATCTGATTAAAACTTCCCACTAAGTCGGTTATTAGGAGAAAAAATCGAAAATCAATTATCTTATAATTAATTTATTATAAATAAATATAATAACTAATTTATCATATTATATTTATAACCTATAGTTTTAATATCACATCTCATGCAATATATACTCTATTTTCCTTTTTCTTCTTTATGGCATTCAATATAAATCATATTTATATTAATTCCTCCAATTAATTTATTAAATCTATTAAATCAATTATATAACATATAATTCAATCAATTTAATTATATCATATATAATCAAATGTCTCTTGTTAATTTGAATACTTCAAACTAACCCAAAAACTGATTCTCAACATGAATCCATTGAGCTACCAATGGAACCTTATGGACATGTAGCTTCAAGGTCTAACGATACGTGAATAACTAATTGAGCTCTTTAATTACGAAATCCACCATCCGTTAACTTTCGAGCACTCTAGTAAAGACCGACAGTTGCACTCTTCGGACTACAGATATATTTCTATGTCCATTGGATATAACCAATCAATAGTACAATGACCCTTCACAACTCGCTCATAAGTACAGTTGGGCCAATTTACCGTTTTCCCCTATATTTACATCTAACTCCTTAAGTACCAGTGATTCCTCTAATAAATAATACGTCATAGTCCCCCTATGAGTAAACCCTACTCGGGCCAAGAGAAGGTGTGGCGACACATTGTTCAAGTCCAGGAATCATCCTTTAAGGGAGTAATTATCTACTTACCATTGCTTCAGGGAAGAAGTGAATTCTATCTTGTGTAACTGAGTTCCCAGCTCCTCAATTAGATTAATCTCTAAAGTGGTAGGTTTGAGTCGGCAATCTGGCCACTCGTACCCATGCAAATCAAAGTACCACCCTCATAAGCAGGAGTTCCCAACTCATTTAGGATTAAGGTCATGTTACCTATAGTCATCCTAGTGAAATGAATGTTTTTGTCATGAACGTCGTTATATAAGGAGACTAAACATTTCGTGGTCCGGTCTTATACAAACTCCTTTGTATAGAGCATCCCCGCTCGCATGTCTAATACATGAATGGTCAGGATCATACCATTTGTAGCACTTTACAATACTTGTAACATCTACAAAGTGGGCCACACTCGTAGCGTCACAAGGATAAGCTTTCCCTTCTTTATCCATATACTACAGACCATTTAGGTTATCACTTAAAGCAAGAACCACTTGTATGTATCTACATGCATGCTTAAGTTACAACAATAACCAGGGATCTTAGTTTATTGATTTATGGTTAATGCAACTAAAATATCTCATATTTCATAGACTGAAGTGAATAAAATATCTCATATTATAAATCACAAAACTGTTTGTGTATATAGATGTTTACAAACTACAAGACCCTATGAGATTTAGGGCATCAACCCCAATATAATGGACCACGATAAGACACCTAAAAAGAAATTTAAAGGCTAACTATTACATAATCTTGAGCCATCCGGTTTGAAACAGGTGAACCAAGCATTGAACCGCTCGAACCGAACCACCCTTCAGCAAACTCTTTGCAGTGATCGTGTAGCAAACTGGATGCGAGATTTTGTAGCAAATGTTATACGATCTTGTAGCAAATGTTATACGATTGTGTAGCAAAGTCTACACGATCTTGTAGTATTAACTACACAATCGTTTAGCAAATGTTACACGATCCTGTAGCAAAAGCTAGAAGATCGTTTAGCAAAAGCTGCACGATCGTGTAGCTACATCTACATGATCTTATAGAACTGCTTCTTCTTCTTCATCGAAACAGTGCTCTACAACTCTTCTTTGAAGCTCCCCGGGAACAAAACGAACAACTCAAACTAATGAATTACAGACTCTATAGCAAGATTAATGCCCAAAAACGCAGGGGCCTTTATAATCCAAATTTGTAAACAAAGAAAGCCTTAAAACAGAGTATTCTATCTCAAAACATCCATCAACAAAATCACATTCACAACCATTCATCATATGAAACAGAATGCAGAATATATAAAACCCACCATTATTGTAAAATTGATTCAACAAAATGAACGAAATTTTAGATCAGAAAGCCTACAACCTATCTCTGATACCAATTGAAGGAACTCTAACTGGAGAAAATCGTGAGCAGAAGCAAGATCAACCCAAATTCCATTTTTCATTGAATATAAGTTTTATGGTAAAACAAGAACAAGATATATATTTACATAAATTATAGCATGCTTTAAATAAAGGAAAAACTTAGGGTTTCAAAAACTCTTACCTTTGAAGAACCCTTTATTCAAGAACTCCCTCGAATAAAACGCGAACGGATCTCCTTCTCCACATGGATCTCCTTCTTAAAAAGGGACACCACCACTTGAGAACGCCTTGTATTCTCTTAGGACAAAGGATTCAAACAAGAGTTGGGGGCTTTGCTTAAATCCTTGGAAGAGGGAAGGAGATGGAGAGGAGGAAAGGAAGGTGAAGAACTTTTCTTCTCTGTTTTTAGTTTTTCTAGAGAGAACTCTTCCCTCAGAGAGAATTGACGAAGAAAATGAATCTCCAGCACCTCAATCTTTTACAATCCACGTAAATTAACTGAGAGAATGAGGAAAGGAGTTGTAACTCCTACCCTTTAATTAATTTCAATTAAATTATATATATATGTATATATATATATATATATATATATAAAATAACTACTTTATTATATATATATATATATATATATATATATACTGTATGTTACATAAAATATAATATATATCCTATAGTTTTACATTGCATCAAATACAACATAACATATAGATTTATTTTCTCTAAAAAATACATGACATTTAATATAAATCACATTTATATTAAATTCACTTATATGAATCTCATCCATATAATTGATATTTGAATCATATCCAAATATTTAATTCCTCTCAATATAAATCATATTTATATTGACTTTAATTACATGAATCTCATTCATATAATTAGTATTTGAATTATATCCAAATTCCTCTCATATTATTATAAATTATAATGTATCAAATACATTATATTAATTATATCACATATAATCAATTTAATTAATTATATCATATATAATTAATCGCTTCAATTAATTTGAACATTTTAAATTAATCCAAAATTAATTCTCAATTAAATCTCTGTTGAGCTACAAAGGGGACCTTATGGACCTGTAGATTGAAGCTCGAATGGTACTCGGATAATTAATTAAACTCTTTAATTAAATTATCCAACATCCGTTAATTGTCGGTCACTCTATTAAAGACCGATAGTTGCACTCTTTGCACTACAGATAAATTTATTTGTTCATTGGATATAACCAATCAACAGTGCATTGACCCTTCATAAATTGTTCGTAAGTACAGTTGGACTAAAATTACCATTTTGCCCCTATAGTTACATCTAACTCTTTAAGTACAACTGATCCCTCTAATGAACAATGAGTCATAGTCCAATGACCATGTCCCTCTCGAGCCAGGAGAGGTTGTAGCCACTATGTTCAAGACCCAAAATCAGCCCCTAAAGGAGCATTTTATCTACTTTCGTCTGCATCGGGGAAGAGTGAATTTCATCTACTTCGATGTTCCCAGCTCCCCAGTTAGACAAATCCCCAAAATTTTTGGCTTGTTGAGTTGGCAATTTGGCCACTCTCACCCATACAAATCAAAAGACTGCCTTCATGGGTAAAAATTCACAACTCACTCAGGATTCAAGTCATGTCACCTATGGTAATTCTAGTGTAATGTATGTCTCTATTATTAACAGCATTATATAAAGAGACTAATCATTTTGTGGTCCGGTATTATACAAACTCTTTGTATAGAATATCCCCGCTCACATGGCTTTACATGAATGATCAAAATCAGATCATTTGTAACACTTTACAATACTTGTAACACCTACAAAGTGGGCTGTATCCGTAGTGTCACTAGGATAAGGTACCCAGCCTTATCAATGTACTACAAACCGTTTAGGTTATTATTTAAACAAGATCCACTTGTATGTCTCTACATACTTGTTTAAATTACATGAAATAACTTCAAGATCTTAGTTTATTTGATTGTGTATACGCTTATAAAATAACACTTATTTTATTAACAATAATATGTTTATACGAAGTTTACAAACTACGAGATTATAAGAGATTTAGGATACCAATCTCAACAACGAATATAAGGATGCCCACCTACTTTCTTTCCTCACCAAACAAGGCACTATTATCCAACGTTCATGCCTTCATACTTCTCAACAAAATGGTCGAGCAGAGCGAAAACATTGCCATATCCTTGATTCAGTCTGTGCTCAGTTTCACTCTGCGTTCTACCTTGAGAAGTTTTGGGGTGAGGCTACCCTTACATCTATTTATGCCATTAATCCTCTGCCCTCCACAATTCACAATTTGTCTCATTTTTAACAGTTATATGGTACCCCTTCTTCTTACTCTCATCTTAAAATCTTTGGGTATGCGTGTTTTGTCTTTCTCCATCCTCAGGGACGTACTAAGCTTGAACCCAGAGCTCATCTATATTGTTTCCTGAGTTATGGTTCTTAGCATAAAGGGTTCCAATGTCGGGATCCTATTTCTAAAAGTCTTCGTATCTCTGGTCAAGTCGTATTTTGAGAACATTGTATGTTCTCCAATATATCTTCTTTTCATACTTCTCTCACTAGTTCCTACCCATTCTTCCCTGATCCTTCTATTGATCTCTTCCCTATCTACGATTCTTTACTTAACTTGTCCCCTCCATCTGTTCCTGAGCTTGATTCATCTTCTTCCACTGATGCAATCTCGAATCTGCCTTCCGCCCCTGATACGGAATCAGAACCTACATCTGTTCGCTGATCCAGTCGGGTAAGAGAAACTCCTCATCATCTCAGAGACTATCATTTTTATTCCATTATCAAGTCTTTGGTTGAACCTTCCTCTTTTGAGAAAGCCTGTACTAACAATCTTTGGCAGCAAGCGATGAATGTAGAACTTCAGGCTTTAGATAAAACATACCTGGGATTTTGTTGACTTACCTCCTGACAAGAAGCCTATTGAATGTAAGTGGATTTATAAGATGAAGACTCATTCCGATCGGTCTAATGAATGGTACAAGGCTCGTCTAGTAGGCAAAAGATGTTCTTAGGAGTATGGTATTTACTATGAGGAAACTTTTTCTCCCTGTTGCCCGAATGACATCTGTTTGAAGTTTTTTAGTTGTGGTCGCTGCTAAACAATGGTCCCTTCTTCAAATGGACGTTAAGAATGTTTTCCTCAATTGTACTCTACCTGAAGAAGTTTATATGATGCCACTTATGTCTTCTTCGACGTGCTTTGTATGGACTTAAACAAGTGCCTCGTGCCAGGTTTGCAACTTCTAGTATCACTGTCACCCAACTTGGGTTTGTCTCCAGTGCTACAGACTCGGCTCTCTTTACTCATAAGACTCTACATGGTGTTGTTCTTCTACTATTGTATATGGATGACATGATTATCACTGGTGATTATCCGCATGCTATATCAGATTTACAACGTTATCTAGGAGAACAATTTTATATGGAAGATTTGGGCCCTCTCAGTTATTTTCTTAGTCTTCTAGTCTTATCGTGTTCTGAAGGGTATTATTTATCTTAGGCGAAATATGCGTCTAACCTTTTGACGCGGTTTGGCATCACTGATATTGCCATTGCACCTACACCATTGGACTCCAATGTCTGCATAACCATTTTTAATGGTGTTCCTCTCGAGGATCCCACTTTGTATCAATAACTTGTTGGTAGTCTCATCTACTTAACGGTGACACGTCCAGACATAACCTATGTGGTCCATGTGGTGAGTCAATTCATGTCTACTCCTCGCACTATTCCTTTCATTGTTGTTCTTCGTATTCTTCGACATGTTAGAGGCACCTTGGGACTTGGTCTTCAGTTCTCTTCTCATTCTGCCTTGGTTCTCTCCGCCTATACTGATGCTGACTGGATTGGTGATCTTACTGATGGACGGTCCATTAGAGGTTAACATTTTTAATTGGGTGATTCTTTCATCTTCTGGCAAAGTAAGAAACAAACTGTTGTTTCTCATTCTAGCATAGAGTCGAAGTATTGGGCCATTGTTGATGCTACTTCCGAAGTCTTGTGGCTCGTTGTCTTTTTGGCTTATATGGGAGCTCCCGAGGCTTCTGCCACTATTCTTCATTGTAACAATCATAGTGCTATTCAGATTACTCATAATGATGTGTTTCATGAACGGAAGAAGCATATCGATGCTGACTGTCACTTTGTTCGTCGTAATCTTCAAAGCTCCACCTTGCGTCTTCAAGCCATATCTACAACTAAACAACCGGTTGCACTCTCTCCTACACGCTTTGGTCAGTTATCTTGCAAACTCAAGTTGGTCTCTACTCTACCATCTTGAGTTTAAGGAGGGATGTTAATTGTTATTTATTGTTATAAGGATTGTTGGGTTGTTGCACCTTTCTAGCCTTAGATTTTGTACCTATCTTTAGGTATAAATTCCTACGTATTTTACCTTTCAGATACACAATACATAGTAATATGCAACACACTTTTACAGGATGTAGAGTATGAAGGGTTATAAACAGGTGTATTTATAGAGCGATTGTCGTGCTTAATGCTTCGATAAGGTGGTTGAAGTTTCTACAGGTGGTATGGCTTGGTTGGTGGTGATGAAGAGAGGCTAAGTAGAGTAGAGAGAAAATGAGTACTGTAGCAGACTCTCATTTCTCTTTTTAAAATCTTATCTAATGATATATATTACTGATACACTGATAGAATAATATTGGTCATTTCAGTTCATCTTGGTTGCTTGTGATTATAAGAAGCTGTTTTTTTAGCCTCCACTTGATAGCTATTTCATATATATTTTTTTTAAATAAGCTTATTTCCTCTCCATTTTTTTACAATAAGCATCTTTATCAAGTATAATAGTTGAATTTTTAACTAAATTTCAACCACAAAAACAAGTTTTTACAACTTACTTTTTTAATTTTTAATTCTTGGCTTAGTTTTTTAAATCATTAATAAAAAGTAAATAACAAAAAAAAAAAGAAATTTGGAGGGGAAGTAATATCTATAACCTTAATTTTAAAAAATAAAAGTAAAAACTAAATAATTATAAAAAAGGGACTTACCAATATTAACATAAAATACTTTTTTTCAAAAGTACTTACTAGAAACATAGGCCAAAAATATTTTAAATTTAAAATGGCATACATCAAGATTTTTGAAGACTTGAGGCTGTTTCCCATGTCATTCCCTACTATAAAAATAGGCCAAATATCGAGCCGACAATCCCAAATGGACACAAATTACACCTTTAGAGGAATTGGTTGACTTGAATAACCATACTAATTTCGATCGACATGCCAATTTTAAAAAAGTTGTCATGGGTTTCAGCGTTATTTCAAACTTCATTTGATTACTTCCCGTAACACCTCCAATAATGCATTGTCTTTCCTGCACAACAATAGCCAACAAAAATAATTAACCACCACTTTAATTTTTATTTCATTTGGTTATTATTTGATTTTTTTTTCTTTTTTTTTTTAAATGATTAAGATTATAAAGCATCAATTCCATTTATCAATTTTTATATTTTGGTGTCTATATTTTAGAAGTATTTTTAAAATAATTGCCCAAATTTTGACAAGTAAAAAACATAGGACTTTTCAACACTTATTTTTCTTTTTTAAATTGGTAAAGAATTCAAAATGTTTATAGAGACTATGAAAAACATGATTAAGGTTTGGTTGGGGATTATGTAGTATGTAAAATAATTGTTGTGAATGGTACTTTTAGAAAAAATCAAGTGTAAAATGAAGTCAATTAGTTTTTGATAAATTTCAGTTTGTAATATCTCAAAAAGTAAGTTATAGTGTTTGATAAACAAGTACTAAAATATTTTTAGAAATAATAACTAAAATATGCTTATTATTAACTTTTTTTTTATATAATTTATAATTTTAAATAATGGTTTAAAATTATATATTTTGTTTGCTCTAGATTAGTTTTTAAGTATTAAAGGAAATAGCTTTTATTTTTTATATAAAAAATCAATATGGTAATTTTTTCAAAAAAAAAATAAAATAATAATAATGCATTCAACTTATAAAAAAAAAAAAGATAAATTTGATTAGGTGAGAGAGATAGATATATTAAATAAATTTTAATTTGGGTTGTTATCGAATATAAAAAAATGAACCAAAATATTTACAAAATATAGCAAAATTTTAGAACTATCAATAATAGAAGCTAATAAACACTGATAGTTTCTATCAGCGTCTATCAGTAATATTGATAGACACTAATAGAAGTCTATCAATGTCTATCATTGATAGTTCTAAAATTTTGCTATATCTTGTAAATATTTTCAATAGTTTTATCATTTAAAATAATTTTTCTTTTAATTTTAAAGGATAAAAATAAATATTAAATATTAATTAGAAACTGTACCGAATTTTAACAGAATCTAAAAGTTGATAGGATACTAATTTTAAAACACATGTAAAATGAATGTGTTTTAAAAACTGATTTTAACCGACCAATTTATTTTATTAAACACAAAAAATAGTTATGATTATTTTTATAATCACTTCCAAACTCCCAAAACCGACGCCAAACTCACCCTAGGAAGTTGGGTGAAGAAACAAACACAATTTTAGAAAAAACTATGGATACAAAACAAAGCCTTCATTTTCTTAAAAATTGTATTTATTTTCTTACAACTACTTTACCATTGAATTTTTCATAAATCTTAATTAAACACTTGAGTTTTAATCCAAATTAAATTTTTTTTTTTAATTTTCAAGACTTGGTTTGATTTTCAAAAATATTCTTAAAAGTAGATAACGAAACAAATGAGTGGAAGTAATATTTATAAACTTAATTATCAAGAACGAAAACACAAAATGGAGGCCACATTTGATAATGACTTTGTTTTTAATTTTCTATTTTTTGAAATTTATGACTTGTTTTCTCTCAATGATTTTCACGATCTTTAAAAAGCACTTGAATTTCTAGCTAAATTTTAATAATAATAACAAAATTTTGAAAACTATTATTTTTAGTGTTTAGAACTTAAACTAAAATTTATGGATGAAAGTATTGTGTTTATAAGCCCTACTTAATTTTAAAAAAATTGACTTGGTTATCAAGCAGGTTTTTAGCTCTTATATGTTGTGTATACCTTAATGTATACAGTTTTTTAATATTCTACACAGAGTCTACTATAATCTTGAATATATGACATCCAAAAACATCCAAAAGACAAATATAAATACCTGTTTCGTAAGAAGAATCTCCCTCATTTCAGAAGAGAACTTCACTTGTGAATTCGTGAGTGTAACGAGAACTGTAAAAAAATAACACAACAATTTATAAGTTCATTAAATAGAGAGAGAATCAAGAAGAAGGGTTGAGTAAATTATTAATATTATTATTACCAGAATCAAAATTCATGAACACCGAGAGAATCTTTATGAACTTTTGTGAGTCAATGGAGACAAAAGTTCCACAATCATATTCACAAAAATCCATCAAATCATTTGAAGGAAATAATGGGAGCTTAAATTCTTTCTCACGGCCTAAAAGGAAAAACGAAAAAAGTAAATATATATATATATTATATACCATTTATATAAGATCTTTTGAAGGTATCCAAGAAATGAGAGATCAGTATATTAATTAACCATCTGGATTCTTGAAAGTGAGGTGGGCAAGATCTTGATTTTGAGAAGAGAATGTCAATGAAGAGAAGCCTCTACTTTGCGACACAACCATGACAGGGTACAAGTAGTCGAAGTAAATCCATGAATATTGAAGTTTGTGGCAATAATATGTTTGAAAAAATTGAGGGAAGAGTTGAAGGGCTATATTGCAACGACAGAAAGGTGAGGAATTTGCAATTATGGAGAATATTTCCGGTGATAATTTGAGATCGACGACTATTTCTTGGAGGTCGGCGATGATAGAGATGACTTCTATTAGGCCATGAATTTCTTCAACCATGAAACTCAACATTGTGTGTTAGATGAGAGAAAAATGTGCGAATTACACAAAGTATGGAGAAAATGGCAATTTCATTTAACTATACAATCTCAATGGTTAAGAAACCATAAATAATACTAAAGGCTCATAACTTCTCACATAAACAACTCCCGAAGAACTCAAGAGTCACTAAGGTTACAAAACACAAAAAGTTATAAAGAAAGTTTAATGCTAAAACCTTACATTTTCTCATTGTTAATGACACATTTTAGCATTTTCGATAACTATAAACATTTGCCATCTTTGTAATTTTTTAAAGATGTTGTCCTAGACTTAATTGTGAATCATGAAAGTGCTATCCATTGTAATTACCAATTTGCACGACTCATTCGACATTTTAGCTCGTGTTTATATCCTTATTTTCCGCTTGCTGGTTGCTCTTGACTTTCAACTAGAGTTTTTTCCTTTTTTTTTTTTTTGTGAAAGGAGTATTAGATGTAGAGAAAACAATAGGTGTACCCAGATATCTCAATTAGGTTGACACATCTTCAGCATCTTCATCAGCCTTGACACAAAAATATCATTAATATAGAATAATGTATAAAGACAAGATAGCTCAAAGTGAAGTCACACTACAAAGAGAGGAGAAGCTAGAGAAAAGGCATCCAATTGAGAGCAATATAAGCAGTGTTATAATTAAAAAAAATTTAGCATACAATTTAATATCAGTAACACAAAATATAATACAAACACTGAAATACAATAAAAAAAAAAAAAAAAAAAAAAAAAAAAAAAGTTTAAGATTTTGTTCTTCGTAGTGGAGCGAGGTTGAGCAGATCTTCCCATAATCTCACTTAATGTTCTATTATTTTGTTCCAGCCAGAGACACTAAAGGCAAGCACCAATCAAATTGCTCCAAAGGACCTTCTTGTGTACTCAGTTTTATATGGGTTAACAAATATAGCATATCATCTAGAATGTCCGAGAGAGGACTATTGCAGCAGAGTTAAGTTTGGTCCATAAGAAATTAGAGTTGAGACATTGTATGAGGAGGTGTTCAACAGTTTCACCATCCTTTTTGCAAAGAATACACTAATTCGGAAAAAGCACCATATTAGAATAGTGAGCCTGACGTTTATCCCTAGTGTTTAAACCCTTGTTGTTATTTGTTGTTATAAAGATTGTTGGGATTGTTGGGTGGTTGCACCTTTGTAAGCTTAGATTTGGCTTAGATACAATTCACAGTGATATACAATGTACATTCACTTGGTATTAGAGCTTTCCGTCCATGTCGCCGTCTGTGAAGATCGTCTACTCTCATGAAACTTACTGCCTATCGAAGACGTCCGCGATTCAGGCCATGCATCCGTTGTGAAGACCCCAACTGTTGCAGATCCAGCCACAGTTCAGATCTCTTAGACCCTCTCCATTTCAAATCTCAGCGGAGATCCGTTCGCCCACCGTGTTTCCTTCACATCCATCTATGCCAATGTCGATCACCTCTGACCAGCTCATCTCTCCACGAGTTCGCCCCTTTAAGATCCTTCCACGATCCTTCCCGTTTCAAGTCTAAGCAGAGATCCATCCGCCCAACGTGTTTCAAATCTAGCGTTGCATTTTAGATCCAGCGTTTCCATAGAGAGTTGAGCCACTTGCAAGCGGAGCCAAGCCGAGTCGAGCCAAGCTATTAGTTGAGCCGAGTCGAATCATCTAATGATCCGAGTCGAGCCATATGTTGATCCAAGCTGAGCCATCTGTTGAGTCGAGCCGTCTCTAGAACCAACCATAATTTGAGTCGAGCCATTTTTTTAGAGCCATATTTTTTCTTGTGCTTCTGTTTGTCTTTGACCAGTTATCATTCTAATGTAAAAAATTGATGTTTTTGTCCTAGAGTTTCTTTACTGGGTGCAAGTTATGGGGAATTATTAACAGAGATGTCACCCAAGCTGTCCAAAGTGGGACTGAAGACAATAGCAAATTTATTGAGAGGTTTGAGGATTGTGATAGCAAAAATCATCATATAATCACCTGGTTGGGTAACACTTCCACTCTAGCCATTCATACTCAATTTAATGCATTCAACACAACGAAAGATCAATTATGGGATTTTCTGTCTACACAGTTCTCAATCATTGATCTAGCTCACTACTATCAGTTGCACTCTACTCTGATCAGCACCAATTAAAAGGTCGAATAATCTGTAAATGAGTACTTGGCTATTCTTTAACACATTTGAACTCAGATAGATCAGGCCAAACTTAGCCGGGATCACCTACGACTCATCAAGGTTCATTCATGGGGCTCCAGCCAGAATATGAATCTATTCATGCTGCTTGATTGCATCGTAATCCCTTGCCTTCTCTCGATGCTACAATTTAGGAAATACTCTTTGAACAAAAAAGGCTAAGGTTGTTTTCCTCTCTATTGTTAGAGATTGCTCTCGCGGACACTCATTCACGCTCTTTCACTAAGTCCTCTTTCTGCAAAAACTGAAAAATCGTATGGTCATAAGTTTTCCAATTATCCTACAATTGAGTGTAGGTATTGCCATAAACGTGATCACATTTTGGACAGTTGCCCTACCAGACCGCCTCACACCCTCAGTTATGCTACTAACTCAAACAATTCTACCAAGTCTGGTGTTCCCCCTGTTGTTGCTACTACAACATTTGCTAATGTGACGTTTTCCACCCCTCTGAGTCTTCAGCTTAGTGACGTTCAGGATTTTCTCAAAGAGGTGTTATCTTCTAGTGCACCTACTCTTGCTATCGCATCAGGTACATCTTGGCTTCTTGATTCGGCTCGTTGCAATGATATGACCTACAACATTGTTATGTTATCTTCCTCTACCCCTATCAATTCACTTCATCCTATTCACTTTGCTGATGGTAACCATATGACCATTTCTCGAATTGGTACTATTAATACACAAACTATAACCCTCTCTGATAATTGTCATGTCCCCAATTTAACCTTTAATCTTGCTTCTATTGATCAATTGCTTCGCCCCAAACTTACTATTTTCTTTTCCTCTCATGGTTGTCAAGTTCAGGATCCACGGTTACGTCAGATAGTTGGTACGGCTCGCAAAGTGGGAAGATTATTTGAGCTCACAGTCTTTGAGCCACCTGTTCCCCCACCTTTTTCTACTGTTGTCACTGATATTGGTACATTTGAGTGGCATCTATATCTTGGTCATGCATCATCTAACAAGATTCGTAATTTAATTTCTATTGGTAGTCTGAATAATATTTTGCGATTCAGTTCTTTTGACTGCTTACATTGCAAACATGCAAATCAACTTGCTCTATCTTTTTCTACTTCCGCCTCACTCTGTGATACTTCATTTGGTCTGGTTCATTATGATATATGGGGCCTTTCATGTACTTCTACTGTCAATGTTTTTCAATGTTTTGTGTTATTTATTGATGTCCATTCCCGCTTTACCTGGATTTACTTTCTGAAACATCGCTTTTCCCTAACCCAAGTCTACAATAAGTTTGCCAAAATGGTCCACACTCAGTTTTCACGCACTATCAAAGTTCTTTGAACCAATAATGCAATGGAGTATAAGGATGCCCACTTACTTACTTTCTTTCTTCACTCAACAAGACAATCTTATCCAATGTTTGTGCCCTTATACTTCCCCGAAAAATTGTCGAGCTGAGCAAAAACATCGCCATATTCCGGATTCTTTTTATGCTTAACTTCTCTCTGTGTCCTGCCTTGAGAAATTTTGGGATGAGGCCGCACTTACGTCTATTTTTGTCATTAATCGCCTACCCTTGCAGTTCATAATCTGTCTCCTTTTGAACTTGGTGTATGGTACCCCTCATTCTTACTCTCATCTTAAAGTCTTTAGAGTGCGTGTTTTGTCCTTCTCCATCATCATGAACATAACAAGCTTGAACCCAGAGCTCGTCTATGTTGTTTTCTCGGTTATGGATCCGAGCATAAAGGCTTCTGATGTTGGGATCCTATTTAAAAAATGTTCTGTATCTCTCATCTTCTCACATTTTGGGAACATCATATGTTCTCTAATATGTTCTGGAGCTTGATTCATCTTCTTCCACTGATGCTCTCTAGGATCTACCTTTTGACCCCGATGCGAAATCAGAACCTGCACCTGTTCACCGATCCAATCGGGTAAGAGAAACTCCTTATCATCTCAAAGACTATCACTGTTTTTCCACTGTCATGTCTTTGGTTGAACCTTCCGCTTATCAAGAAGCCTGTACTAACCCTCTTTGGCAGCAAGCGATGAATGAAGAACCTCAGGCTTTGGAGAAAACGCATACATAAGATTTTATTGACTTACCTCCTGGTAAGAAGACTATCAGGTGTAAGTGGATTTATAAGATCAAGACTCGTTCCGATGGGTCCATTGAATGGTACAAGGCTTGTCTAGTAGCCAAAGGGTATTCACAGGAGTATGGTATTGATTATGAGGAAACTTTTGCTCCCGTTGCCCGAATGACATCTATTCAAAGTTTGTTAGTCGTAGTCGTTGCTAAACAATGGCTCATTCTTCAAATAGATGTTAAGAATGCTTTCCTCAATGGTACTCTGTCTGAGGAAGTGTATATAAAGCCATCGCCTGGTATTTCTTCCCTATCTCAGAAAGTATGTCTTCTTTGACGTTCGTTGTATGGACTCAAATAAGCGCCCCATGCCTGGTATGCAACTTTCAGTGCTACAGTCACCCAACTTGAGTTTGTCTCCAGTGTTTATGACTCAACTCTCTTTACTCCTCAGACTCCGCATGGCATCGTTCTTCTGCTATTGTATGTGGATGACATGATTATCACTGGTGATGATCCTCATACTATATCAGATTTACAACAGTATGTAGGAGAACACTTTGAGATGAAATATTTAGGCCATCTTAGTTATTTTCTTGGTCTTCCGATCTTATCATGTCTTGTAGAGTATTATTTATCTCAACCGAAATATGCATCTGACCTTTTAGCACGGTTTGACATCATTGATATTGTCATTGCACTAACACCGTTGGAGTCCAACATCCACATGACCTCTTTTGATGGTGTTCCTCTCGAAGATCACACTCTGTATTGTTAACTCGTTGGTAGTCTCATCTATTTAACCCTGACACGTCCAGACATTGCCTATGCGGTCCATGTGGTGAGTCAATTCATGTTTGCTTCTCTCATTAATCATTTCACTGTTGTTCTTCGTATTCTACGGTATGTTAGAGCACCCTGGGATAAGTTCTTCAGTTCTCTTTTCAGTCTTCGTTTGTTCTCTCTGAATATACTCATGTTGACTAAGTTGGTGATCCTACTGATCGATAATTCACCACCGGTTAATGTTTTTATTTGGGTGATTCTCTCATCTCCATGTGAATTAAGAAACAAATTGTTGTTTCTCGTTCTAGCATTGAGTCAGAATATCGGGCCCTTGCTAATGCTACTTCCGAAGTCTTGTGGGTTCCCTAGCTCCTGGCTGATATGGTAGCTCCCCAGATCTCTACCACTATTCTTCATTGTGACAATTATAGTGCTATTCAAATTGCTCACAATGATGTGTTTCATAAACGGATGTAGCATATCGAGACTGACTGTCACTTTGTTCGTTATAATCTTTGAAGCTCCACCCTGCGTTTTCAAGCCATGTCTACGGCTGAACAACCGACTGATATCTTCACTAAAGCACTCTTTTCTCCACGCTTTGGTCAATTATCTTGCAAACTCAAGCTGGTCTCTACTCTACCATCTTCAGTTTGAGGGGGGATGTTAATTGTTATTTGTTGTTATAAAGATCTTCGGGATTGTTGTGTGGTTTCACCTTTGTAGGCTTAGAATTTGTATCTATCTTTAAATAGTTTTTGTGTGTAAATACTTATGTATTTTACCTTTCAAAGATACAGTTCACGATAATATACAATTTACATTCACTCTTGTGAAGAAGGGTCCATATAAAAAAGTGTTGGGTTTTATGTCTTAAAACTCGCAATTTTTAAAAGATAAACATATTCTATAGTCAATAAACTTATTATTGATTATATTAAAATGCATACGTAAAAGTCCAAATCCGATAAACTAAGATCCATGACTATCATATGAATACTTGAACTTTATGTAGAGACATAGAGATGGATCAAGTTCGAGCAAATAGCTAAAATGATCTATAGTACATGATTAAGGTTGGGTACCTTATTCTGGTAATATTATTGAATGCGGCCTACTCTGTAGTTGTTAGAAGTTTTTGTATAGATACTACAAACGAAGTGATCCAAGTTCGTTCATGTATTGACATGAGGAGTGGGGGCATCCTATGTAATGAGTTTGCATAAGATAGAATCAAGAAATAAGTCACTTTTACTTTATAACGTTGTTTACTGTATAAGACTGACTATTTCACTTAGATGACGTAGGTAACTCGATCTTAATCTTGAGCTAACTATAAACTCTTGTTTATTCGGGATTATCATTAGATTTTCATAGGTGAGGGTTGGCTCAATAAGTCTCCCATTTCAGGGGTAAGACTGGGTAGATAGCTGGAGACATAAGGTGCAAGACGAAATTCACGCCTACCCGATTTAGGGATAGGAAAAAGGTTGTTCTCTTAAGTATTAAATCTCAGGTCTTGAACAAGGGGCTCCACCCTCTCACTGAGCTGAGTGGAATCTAGTTTAGTGACTGGATCATAAACCAATTGTTCATTAGAGGATCGGTAGGTACTTAAGGAACAAGACTTAACCTCGGTGGGTAAAACAAACATTTGACCCAACCGTTTTTACAAATAACCTGTGAAGGGTCGACTTACTAATTATGGTTAAATCATGTGGACATAATATATCTATAGTGAGGGGAGTGCAACTATGAGTTTTAGTAGAGTGACCAACTAGTTAACGAATGGGAATAAATTTGGTGTAAAGAGTTTAGCCAATTAATCTCATATCGTTGGAGCACATGATCTGTAGGTCCGTGAGGTCCCCCTACTAGCTCGTAAATGGATTAGCTTTAGAGTAGCGTGATAAGCTAATTTGAAACGTTTAAATTAGAATTAAACGGAATTGGAGAATTAATTAAATATTTAAATATGATTTAAATATTAAATTCATGTATAGGGATTCATGAATGTGAAATTTGTGTAAAATTAATTTAATATTTGATATTATAATTAGAATTAATTAAATTATTTAATTAATTATTTATTATTAATTTTATTAGAAAATCAATACATGAATGTTTTGCAAAATCAATAATAAATTCATTTTTGAAATTAAGTTGATGATGGAAATCAACTTGAAATTAAAAATTTTGAAAAACAGAAACTTTGGAAATTTGGATTTCTCCACCATCATTCTAGTAGCTCACTCAAAACCCACTTAACTTTTTTGCTTCAAACTTCCAAGCATGATGTGCTCTCCATGCAGCATTCTTCATTACATGATTATCCTGCAATAAATAGTGAAGATTTGAAGTGGAAATCCGACATGCAAATTGTTTGAAATTGCTGAAGTTCGGTTGAAAACTTAAGAGGTTGGAGAAGTGTTCTTCAAGCTTCTGCAGTGAGTTTCTTTTCCAAATTCCCTTCATTCAAACTTATTTTGAGTCCCACAACTCAATCTAAAACTCCAAGAGAATAGTTGAAAGATATTGAGGTGGTTCACAAGAACAATTGGAGAAGATTTGCAACTAAATTCGAGTTTTAAGAGGTTCTACAAAGGTATTACTTGAAACCATTTTATTATTGTATGAACATGTTTTATTTACAGCCAAAATTAATAAATTAGAATACTTATTAATCCTTGTTGCATTTGCTGCATGCTGATATACTCCTTCAAAAAGTACATCTCTTGGGAAGAAGAGAGGACCATAGACTATAGAGAGTCACCTTCCATGTTAACGGCCCCAAGGGTAGATTCAGTGATGGATTTTTTTCATAGCTTTTACGTTATGAATCCCATCAGC
The DNA here is from genome assembly GCF_009727055.1 of Benincasa hispida. Lineage (NCBI taxonomy): Eukaryota > Viridiplantae > Streptophyta > Magnoliopsida > Cucurbitales > Cucurbitaceae > Benincasa > Benincasa hispida. The sequence goes on along the minus strand of NC_052360.1, from coordinate 56,151,589 downwards.
TGACAGTCTCCATTTGATTTGATCATCCCCAATGTCTGGTCTGGGATTGATCCACTCAGCAGATACTTGGTTCCATAAACTTTCAACCATAGTTAGGTTGTTCAATATCTTGCACCAGTCTCACCTCTTGTTACAAATCATCTTTATGTATGTATATAAAGCTAAACGTGAAAGTTTTGTAAGGGATGTATTTATGGTGCATTTTGATTGTAATGTTCATAAATGATGTTATGGTCAAAAAGAAAAAGAAAGTTTTCTCGATAATAGATTTCAGTACATACTCGATGTCTAATGTCGTCACAATCCGGCTTCGATTCAGTATGATATTTAGTATGCCTAGAGCGAGGTGCAACATTTGTCATCATCAAAAGAGAGAGATTCTTTGCCTTTTGGTCTTTAATCTCAAATCAATTAATTAATATTTTGATGATAAAAATAAGATTTTATTAACTAATAGTTTTAGTATTATGAAGAGTTCATAGCATAGAGCTTAAAACAACTTTTAAGTGCTTAAATTATATGTGTGTATTATAGACAATTGAGAGACATTTTTTTTTGTTGTTGTATTGAGAGGATAAATTTGGTGAATACTTAAAAATTTGTAAATAAGCAAGAGAGTTGTTATGTGTTCTTTAAAGCTTCCAATAGTTGTAGTCGTTTGATCCCTAATTCGTGAAAAAGATCGAATTTAGCCTTAATTAAACGTATAAAAAGAGCGATGTAGTGGCTAGACTTTAATTTATGTAAAGGGTCAAGAAAATTTTTAGTCAAATTTCCAAGAGATGCTTGGGAGTGGAGAAAGTCCAGCTTTACCTAACCACTATAAAAATAATAATGTTTTATTCTCTACTCTATCCTTTCTAATTTTATAATTATTTTTACTAATTATTGTATGCCTAAAATTGTTATAGAATTCAATTTTCATATTTTTTTTTTTATCTCTCTTGTTTTTAGCATAAATGAGAGTTTTCATTAACGGTTTATATATTTAAATAAAAAAGAGATAAAATGAGAATATAAAAAATTTCTCCCTTTAACCTCTCAATATTATATCTGTATTTTCCATGTCATGTCCCCTTATTAGGAAAATAAACCAAAAATCGAGCATACAAAGAAAGAGGGGCACATATTACAGCTTTGGAGGAATTATTTGACTTGAATAACCAAATCCTTTTTGATCTTCGTGCCAAGCTACATAAAGTTACTGTTGGTTGGAAATTTACTACAAATTCAATTTCATTGCCTGTCCCAACTCCTCCAATAATGCATTGTCTTCTCTGCATAACATTATGAGCCAACAAAACTTTTTAGGTTTAAATTTTATTTATTTTTTCTTTTCTTTAATGAGATTATATATATATATATATTTAGAGTTCTTTAATATAATCCACACACACTTGATTTTCCTACTTCAAAAAGAAAACACAGAGACAAATATTTCCATACACTTATTTCTTCTCCCAAACACTTGTATATAGACAATACAAACCAATTTTAGATTTATAACTTTCATCTTAAATACATGAAACATATACTTAAAAAGGATTATTTCGTTGACATTTAACAAAATATTATGAGATTTATTTAATCGACATTGTAAAAGGTGTCATAAAATGTAATTTTATGATAGCAAATAGGCCTTGTCATAAGATATTTGATGACTTACAATAGTTTCTTGGTCGATATTCTTGGTAATAAAAGAAAATATGTTTTATTGACTTATTTTCACTATTTATTTTTTTAAAATAATTACAAGAGGTAGATAGGATCAATATAAGCATTCAGACATCTCAACTAAGTTAACACACTATTAATGTCTTCATCATACCCAAAAACCAAAAACAAATATGACAATTTTTTAAACTACTAAAATATCAATGGTACAGAAATATCATAGTATGTTCCCTATCATTAATACCCATAACGTTACAAAAATATCAAAATCTTGAGTCAATTATTAAAAATGATAAATTTTCTTTGTACACTTCACAGTGACTTCTATAATTGTCAGTGTTAAGAAAAATATGTTGTTATCATTAAATTAATTATGAAAATTTCAGAAAATGTATACTCATGAAAATAATTGCAATAGTTTTTAAGGGTCATGGGATCCCATTTTTTTACTATATAAGTATATTCGAATATTAATACAATTCAAATATGTTTACTCTAAAAAAAATACTATATATATATATATAAACTCTGCAATCTTGAAACTTTGCCTATAAAATTAATGGTGTAATTAAAAATCTCGACCATGAAAAAAAAATACCTCTCGAGTAAGAATCATATCTGTCCTCGCATAAGAGAACTTGACTTGTGAATTCGTTAGTGTGATTACAACTGTATGAAATATAACAAAAACTTTTACAAACTTTAGACCATGCACTTTCTTTCAAATAATATGTGGAAAGAGAAGAAGGGCAGAATTCTTTACCAGGATCAAAATTATTCAATGTTACAATGTTAATGAACTCTTGCGAAGTGAAGGAGACGAAAGTTCCCCAATCGAACTCACCGACATCCATCGACTCGTCGGAATGATACATTGGGAAATCAACTGCCCGAATACGGCCTAAAATTTTGAATGTATGTAGTGACATTAAAGAACTTGCAAGAACATATATATATATTAAAGAAATAATGGAACTAACCATCTGGACTGCGAAATGTGAGGTCGGCACGAAGCAGATCCGCAGAAGAGAAAGTGAGGGAAGAAAAACCGGTTCGTTCCAAATGGAACATTTCGGGGAAGAACTGATTGATGTAAATCCATGTATAGTGAAGTTGTTGGCAAGAATACTCTTGATTGAAAAATGGAGGGAATAGTTGAAGGGCTATGGTGCAACGAGAGGAAGGTGAGGGGTTGGCCATTATGGAGAACATTTCCGGTGAAAATTTCAGATCGAATATGTTGTCAAGGCCGGCCAGGACGGAGATGGCGTCGACGAAGTCGTTGATTTCGTCGAGCATGAAGACGAACATTGTCTTATTTTCACTACTTCTGCCTCTTCGGGTTTCAATTTCTTGGTTTTTAAAGGCAACCAGCTTTGGGGATCTTTTATTTCAATGTTAAGATTTTGCAATTAGATTTCTTCTCACAAATTATAACGATTTATTAGGTAATTCTCCTTATAAATACTTATTGTTATAACTTCATTGGGTACCTCAACAGTCACATGCACTTCAACCTCAATAAACTTACAAACCAACATTTAGAGTCTTGTACATGCATGAAAATCAGTACTCTTCCAAACAAAATTTGAAGTATTGTGTTATTAGTGTACCATTAATATATCAATATCCATTTAAAATTTATTTAAAAATGTAATAGATAATATATTAATACTCATTAAAACTTTATGATTTCGAGTATGTCATTTGGGTCTCATTAGTAAATCGACAACCTTTCCAAATATAATAGGTAGAATATTGGTATATTAGTAGTAGTGTATTATAGCACTCATTGATGATTCATTTCAACAGTGAAATTGTTGTATCAATAGTATATTACTTATTATGAAGATATTTTTTAAGTATATCATTAGTGCATCAATATAATGTCATATACACATTTGTTTAAATTATTGTTGTAGAATGGAATTATAGAGTTGAGAGGGGCCTCCACTAACGAAGTGTCTGAACGAATATCGGGAGAAGAGATATGAGACTAGGTATTCGGCACACAAGCGGGTTGGGGGCCAAAGCCTAAAATATCACGAAAAGAGAATTCATTACCGATTGCATCCTCCTTTAAAATTATAGAGGAGCAACGAATTGAGTTACAATCCTTAAAAGCTAGAGTGGATGAAATAGAAAAAGAAGACAAAGTGAGGTAGATGACTTAAAAGTCATGGTCTTACAACTCATGGAATCACAAGAAGATAAATGGAAATAGGTATGAACTCTTCAACTTTGGTGGTAAACTAGTTAGAAATATATTAAATATATATGTTGTTATTCTGTAGTTAATGTAACAACACCAATGTATAGTTATATTTAAGTATGAGTTGAATTTTAATATTTTTATACGGATAAATGCATCTAAATTTTCTTAGGTTAAGAATTGAGTTTTTTTTTTTTTTTTTTTTTTTTATTGAGTTTAAAGTTGGTTTATGTTTATGTTTGAATTGGATTTAAGTTTTATATTGAGTTTGAGATTGCACTATGGATAAATACATTGAGTTTGAGATTGACATATGATATATATTGAGTTTGAGATTAAAGTGTATTTATGTGTGGGGAGGCGGGTAGAGATTGCCTAAAGTGCATTTTGAATTTTCTTAGGTTGAGCATTGAGTTTTATATTGAGTTTATAGTTATTATAAGGCTAAATGCATAAATATGTTTAAGTTTTATATTATGTTTTGAGATCGGTATATGGATAAATGCATTGAGTTTGAGAATGTTATATGGTATATATTGAGTTTGAGATTAAAGTGTGCGTGTGTATGTGTTGGGGGAGGAGAGGGATTGCGAAAATTGCATTTTGAATTTTCTTAGGTTGAGCATTGAGTTTTATATCGAGATTAAATACGGTATAGGGGTAAATCCATGGTTATGTTTAATTTTGAGTTAAATTTATGTTTTATATTACATTTAAGATCGACATATGGATAAATGCATTGAGTTTGAGATTAGGTTTAAGATTGGTATATGGTATAATGTTACTAAATTTAAGTTTAAGTTTTATATTAAATTTAAGAGATTAGAGTATAGATAAACGCATAGTTATATTTAAGTTATATATTATTATTGCTATTAGTATATAGGTACATGCATAAAACTTATATAATAGTTCATATATTTATATAAAGTTAATTTTTTTTAGCATTAAAACTATTTAAATATGTATTTTCTAGGTAGCTCGAAGAGCTAGCTTCAAGATGCATCTTTGGGCGAAGATAATATGTAATGTTATTTTGGTGTTAATCTTTCGTGGATATTATGTAATGTTCAAGACTACAAGAATATGTAATGTTGAAGATAATCTACAATATTTTTTTGGTGTTGATGTCTTAAGTAATGTTATTTTGGTGTAAATGTTATGGAAGAAAAATAATTAAGGATTGAAGGTTTTGGTTTATTTGACTATATTGGTAAGATTTAAACATGTTTGATATTTAGCATATTTGAAAATTTTAATTTGAGAAAAAGACCTCTCCTGATGCTAAATTTCAATGTTTCGGGAGAAACAACATTATCATAAAATATTTTTAAGACTTGTTCCAATGTCATGCCTATATGTCGTTGTGAAAGGTAACCTCTACCGACGAAAACTTAAAGATTTTGTGTTGGCGTTGGGAGGCATATAGCCTCTCCCGACGAAAACTAATGGATTTAAGCATCGAGATGAATATCATCCACACAATTTTAGTTTCTCTCGATGGCCATAGTCTGGTGTTGGGAGAAGCACTTCTCCTAGTGCCAAAAACCCATTTCTAGCTTCAGGAGAAGTGCTTCTTATGACACCAAACTATGGGTATCGGGAGAAAGCCTCTCCACTTTTTTTGTCACAAAATTTTTTTATTCCAGACGATGTAACTTTATTGCATCGGGATAAGACTTTTCCGACCAGACTAGCCCGATGACCTTGTCCATGGTTAAAAAAAAGGCATTGAGAAAGCCTTTTCCGACACTTTTATGACTTTTTTCAACGGTTTTGACTGTTGGATAAAGACAATTTCTTGTAGTGATAGTATACCAATCGTTCACTCAAATATGCTTTTTCAAATATATTATTAGTGTATAAGAAGTTTATAAAAACTAATCATTCAAAATTCATGTAAAGTATAACGTTACAGGTGTTTTAATAGCTAGTATATTAATACTCGTTCAAAATGTATTTTAAGTAAATAATTATTTATCAATAGTGTATTAGTAGAAAGAGCAATTTCAAGTATAGATTGCTATTGATACATTGTCACAGCTCACACATTCCCAAAAAGAAGCCAGAAATGAATTAGTATTTTAAGAGGAAGAGGGTTATATTCCACTTGAAATGAATTTGTAGTGATTATTGATATATAATTTGGTATATATAATATATAAAGTATATCATATCTACAACTATGCAAAATATAAATTATATTATATATATTACAGATATACATTGAAATACAAAATTTAAAAAATATATCATATATATTATATATTTGATATAAAAGTATAGAATATATTATGTATAATACTAATATTTACGTGGTTACCTAATATCAAGTGTATATACAAACATACATACATACATAGATATATGTATCTATGTAAGTATGTATGTAAACACCGACAAGATTAAATTTGGTAAAAAAAAAAAAAAAAATCTCGAATTTAAAATTGTTGTTATATTTTCTATTCTGAAAACTATATTTGAATATACAAATATTTTTTAGGACAATTCCTCTTAAAATATCTTTATCTCATGTTTTGATGTTCTTCCTAGTTATATATTGTATCAAAAGAGTGTCAAATATGCAGTATCAAATATATTATTAGTCTATAGGAAGTTCACGAACACCAACCATTCAAAATTCATATAAAGTATAACGTTATAGGTGTTAATAATATATTAGTACTAATTCAAAATGTTTATTTTAAGTATATAAGTATTTATCAATAGAATATTACACATATTGGAAAAGGAAATTTCAACTATTTATTGCTATTGATATATTGCAATGTTACACTTGAAATGAATTTGTAGTGAGTATTGATATACACATTGGTTATTCAAGTGAATGATATATAATATATAAAGTATATCATATATACAATTGTGCAAAATATAGGGTATATTATATATATTACTGATATACGATTGATATATATGATTTAAAGGGAAATTTTCAAAAATAGAAAAATAAATGAAACTATTTACATAAAATTGTCAAATTTTAATCTTTTTTGATAGACATTGATAGAAGTTGATAAAAGACTATTAGTACCTATCATTGATAGTAACTGATAGAAGTCTATTACTTATAGATGTTGGTAGAAATCTAACAATTCTATCAGTATTTTTTTTTTGTTATTTTTGTAAATCGTATGACATTTTTTCAATCTATGAAAATTATTTTATTTAAAATATATATCATGTTATATATTTGGATATACAAATATAGAATATATTATGTATACTATTAATATTTACGGCTTGATACCTAATATAAAGTATACGTACGTACGTACATATGAATGTACATACGTACACATGGATAGAGTAAATTTGATACTACAATTCCATGCTCTCATGAATAGTCTCCTACTTTCCCCCTCATTTCTTTGTACCCTAAAGTTCAAACCTTCACTCTTCTTGTGTTATTTACAATTTTAGTATTCCATTGAACAAACTATGCTATTATCTAAGACGAACATAGATGGTTCTTCATTGTTCTTCATTCCTTGAATTTCGCTATTCTTGCAAGTATTGCTAATTTTTCTTCCATCTCCGCGTTGAATCTTGGTTCTTAACTATAACAATTTCTTCTTCATTCATTGACTAATATTTTAATTATTATGAATTTTGGCCATGTTATTTGGTACCCATTTCGTTTTAAATTTTCGGTATTTAATTTTTTTTTTTAAATTTACTATGGCTAGAAGAACATTTGAATTTGTAGACATTAAACTCTAAAAGGAAAACAAAAAACAATTTTTTTAGTTTTCATATTTTGATTTGGTTTTTAAAAAATATGAGTAGTAAGGGGATAATAAAGCATATAGAATTACAAATATATAACATGATATAGTCATGTTATATATTGTTTATAAGTTTAATTTTTAAAAATAAAAATAAAAAATTATGTCCCCATTTTGCAACTTTTGTTTTTATTTTTATTTTTAGATACTGAAATTCACGCTTGTTTTTCTCCCATTTTTCTTACCATATGGTTTTCATTATCTTGGTATAGTCACCTATTTTCGTCGGACTTTATTTAAATAAATTTAAGTCTCGTTCGGCAACCATTCATTTTTTTTTTTTTTTTTTTGAAAACTAAATCTATTTCATCCACATTTTTTTGCAATCATTTACATCTTTCTTTAATTACAATGGTTGAATTCCTAACCAAATTCTAAAAACAAAAATAACTTTTTGAAAGCTATTTTAGGCTTTGGCCGTCCATGCAGCACATACGCCTCCATCCACGCCACCCATAACAAGCCAGACTTGACCAGAAGAAGCCAAAGCTACTTCATAATAGCAGCCTGGTTCCATGAAGCCACATGTTTTAACACCCAACTCCCCATCACCCTTCGGCAAGCATACCTCATCCCAGGTAACCAGTACACCACCCCGCTTGACCCCATTACCCCTTCATAAGTAACTCTGTAACAGCCGATCAACTTCATGAGTGACAGCCGCAGGCAAAATGAAGATGTTGCACCAAAATACCTAAAAGGACTATAAGTCAGACCTGACTAGCTGCAACCTCCCACCAAAACACATGTTATAACCCTTTTAATCAAAGGAGCACAATTCACTGCCTTCAACTGACAAGACATTAACGGCAACCCAAGATACCTAACAGGTAGTAGACCAAGGGTAAACCCCATAAAAGCGACAAGCTCTTCAGCCTCACCAGAATGAACACCTGCAACAATCATGGAACTCTTCCCCACATTCACCACTAATCCAGACAACTCCGCAAACTCCCCTAGGACCCACTTCACAAACTCGAAAGAACCCCTCCCAACTGCACAGAAAGTCATTAGATCATCTGAAAATGCCAAATGAGTAAAGCCCACACTCTTACACCGGTCATGGAACCTAAATTACTCAGGAGGCTTATTTAACAACTGGGACAACACCTCCATCACCATCACAAACAAAAAGGGAGACAACGGATCCCTCTGCCTTAAACTCTTCCTACCTGGGAAAAACCCCTCAAGGGAACCATTGATCATCACAGAGAAATTTGGCGATATAACAAAAGCCCTCACCCAACTAACAAACTGAATAGGCGTAAACCTGTCTCTTATACACATCTAGATGTGTATAAGAGACAGCTCTTACACCGGTCATGGAACCTAAATTACTCAGGAGGCTTATTTAACAACTGGGACAACACCTCCATCACCATCACAAACAAAAAGGGAGACAACGGATCCCTCTGCCTTAAACTCTTCCTACCTGGGAAAAACCCCTCAAGGGAACCATTGATCATCACAGAGAAATTTGGCGATATAACAAAAGCCCTCACCCAACTAACAAACTGAATAGGCGTAAACATAGCAAGCAACACACAAAATAGGAAATCCCAATTAACCTAATCATAAGCCTTTTGTAAGTCAACCTTCAACACACATTTTGACATCCCTCTGTCTAACTGATAACACCCTACAAGCTCCTGACACAGTAAAATGTTATCACAAATAGATATGCCTGGAACAAACGTAGAGTAGTTACCACTTATGAAAGAAGGTAACCACAACAATAATCTCTCAGTAAGGATCTCCGAGATACACTTATACATAACATTGCAACATGAAATAGGACGAAAGTTCACCATACGTTCAACACTAGGCCTCTTTTGTATGAGAGTAATAGCTGAAAATAAAGCCTCCTGAATCTCATCCCGACCCACTGGACCAAGCGCCTCCACACACTCCACAGACCAGCAGAACTGTAGAATATCCTCAATCTGAGCTCTAAGATCCCTATAGACCACAGACTAAGTCCCCAAACTTCCATGAAGGAAACCCACTGCCACCGTGCCATTCGATCATGAACTGTTTGGCTAACACCCGCAACATCCGCAACCGAAAACAAGCCAGTGCTATTACGACGAGAGCGAACACAGCGATGAAAATACACCGTGTTTTGATCACCCAACTCCAATAATCTTACCTTAGACTTATGCTGGAGAGACGCCTCCTTTAATCTAGCCACTGACCAGAAAACCTTAGTGTCCCGAGCAGCCTCCAAACAAACAGTCTCAGATGAGGAATCCCTCTCAACAGCAGCCTGAGCAGCCTCTATCCTCTGCCTAGCAACTCGCACCTCATCGTACAACACAGAAATACGTCTCCCAAATTTCGCACGTAAAACTTGTTTAAAAGCCCGTAAGTTTCGCACAAAACACACCATCGGGGAAACATCCGAGGACCTTCTCCACACATACTTAATCCTATCTAGAAAACCATTTGCCTCCGCTAAATGGCTAAAATAACGAAACGAATCAGGCGGACAACACCTCACCTCACCCGTAGAAACCATAAGAGAACTGTGATCAGAAATCCCCCACTGACCAACCCTAACCTCTGAAAAGGAAAAAGCCACCTTCCACACCTCATTCACCAAACAACGATCCAACCGACATAGAATACCACTCCCCTGAACATTACTAGTCCAGGTAAACCAGTTACCAACCACATCAAACTCTACCAGATCAGCCTCCAAGATGCCCTATTAAACTCTTCCATCTCACCTAAGCTAGGACATCCACCATGAGCCTATGAACTATTACGAATAACATTAAAATCACCCATAACAACTCTGGAATAATGCGAAACAGCACACAATTCAATCAATTGGGACCACAAGTTCCTCCGATCACTCACCAGATTAGAGGCATAAACAGTAGCAACATACACTCGAGTATTCGATACAATATCCACCAAGGACCCAGAAATAAATTGATCCCCCCGACATCCAGATAAAAATCACAAGCACTCTTTCGCCACATCACCCAGATCCTCTTTACTCCTTGCACATAATATAGGTACTCATGCAACTTCAAGCGTCAGGAAACCTACCTAATACCATATCATAATTCTCCCGACGTACCCATATCTCAAGCAAACAGCAGAAAGTAACAAAGGAGGAAAAAAGAAAATCTACCACCACCCTACACTTAACAGGGTCATTCAACCCCCTAACATTCCAGGAACACCGAATCATAATACTGATAGGATTACCACCTACCACCTCCCACTGGGCTCTTACTCGAACTTCCTATACTCCCATCCATAAAAAGTAATGGGAGAGGGTTAGGAAGCACTACTTCCAATGCCAATGAATCCCCTCCCCCTATTCCTCAGAAAGTATAACGGATTCTACTTATCCAGATGCTTCACAAACTCCGTTCTCCTAGGGGAACCACGAAAAACTCTACTACTTGGGGGCGAAGAACCCAGAGACCCACTCCCAGCTCTACCACCTACCACTCCTCTATCACGCCTATGACGACTAACCAAAGTAAATGCATCATCACACCTTGCACCACTATTCCCACCCGCTGGACCGCCTCCTCTACCACAAACACCTTCGCCCATCCCTTCACACCCAAGGGCACTTTTAACCCCGAACACCCATCATTAATCACTACAATACTTAAATTTGAGCCTTTGGCACACTCTTTTTCTCACACACAGCCCCAGAATGACCAAACGAGCCACAACTACCACAGTTATGTAGTTTCCACTCGTACAACATAGAGATAATAAACACCTGGCCTTGCCTTCTAACAGTTATTGAAGAAGGCATAAAAAAATCCACATCCACCTCTACACATACTCTGGCATATGATAACCTGTGCCTCTCTCTCGTAGCAACATCAAGAGAAACAGGTCGCCCCACAACACTAACCAACACTGCTAAACCCTTATCCGTCCACAACTCCAAGGGACACTTTCCATACAAAAGTTTCAGGAACAATACCTAGAGACCACTAACGCAATAAGATGGGCTTATCGCCCAAATTTCATGAACCATTCGCCAATAACCAGTCTCGGGATTCTCTTTTGAGGAATTTAAAAATCCTCTGACCAATCAACATCAAAGTAATCGATGACACCTCTACCCGTCCCCAAATTCTCTAGATAAGGCGGTAGATCACAACATACAGAAACTTTGCATCCACAAACTGACATACAAAAGATTTCTCCTATAAACTAACATCGGCATCAAAATCCTCCTCACAAGGTTCAACAATAATCCTATCATTCATAATCAACAGTGGGGTAAACTCAAGATAACTCTTTAAATTCGACCCAAACAAGGTCGCCCATGATTGCTTCCTTTGCCCAACCCAACCCCTCTCGGCCTATCCACCTTACCTTCTACCCTACCCAGCTCAATCTCAAGCCCAAACTCTCCCTCCTCCAGCCCATCTTCATCCCGCAGCATCCCCATCGTGGCCCAGACTTCACCCCAACCTCAACTACCTTAACGCCTTTCTCCTCCTCTAGCTGGCCTTCCCAAACCCAATAAGCCCAAACAAACCCAAACCCTTCTTCAACACATCCAGATCAACCCCTACAGAAGACCCCCCTCATCTAGTTCACTCGATATTAAAGTAGAGTAAATAAATCTGCTATATGCATTTATTAACCAAAAGAGGCCTATAAATAGGCATATTTACAATAGTGACTAACCATTTAACTACCCTTATAACAAAACTTATAACAGAATATAAACTAATTTCTAATACTCCCCCTCAAGATGGTATGGTTATATCAAGAATAGCCATCTTGGATAGTAAGAAGGAACACAAAGTTTTGGGCAAAGCCTTGGTGAAGATATCAATAAGCTGCAAGTGAGATCGGATGGGAAGAAGTTTGACATTGCCACGAACAATGTGATCTCGGACAAAATGGCAATCAATTTCAATGTGCTTTGTCCTTTCATGACAAACCGGATTTTCAGCAATATGGACAATAGCTTCATTATCATAGTAGATTAAAGAGGGATGAATAAGAGGTACCGAAATCTCGTGAAGAAGTTGTTTAACCCATAGCAATTCACTTGTAGTAGTAGTTAAAGCTCGGTATTCAGCTTCGGCAAAAGAACGGGATACCATAGACTACTTCTTAGCCTTCCAACTAATTATAGAATCACCCAAGAAGATGCAAAAACTGGTTATAGACTTCCTTGAATCAGGACAAGATCCCCGATCAGCATCAGAATATGCCTTCAATTGGAATGTATGAACAGGTTGTAGCAGAATACCTTGGCCCGGAGAAGCTTTCAAATACCTAAGTAAGGACATGGCAGCATCAAGATGAGGCTGTCTAGGTTGAGCAACAAATTGACTGAGCTTATAGACAGCAAAAGCTATGTCGGGCCAAGAAACAGTCAAATACAGCAGTCTTCCAATGAGTCTTCGATACAATGTTGCATCAGGAAGGAGGGTACCAACATCAAATTGGAGCTTTAAAGCCGGATCAAGAGGTAGAGGAGCCGGTTTACAAGCGAACAAACCATGATCTTCTAGGAGCTGCAATGTATAATTCCGTTGTGATAGAAGAATACCCTGAGACGATCTTGCAATTTCAAGGCCCAAGAAATACCGAAGAGACCCTATGTCTTTGAGCTTGAAGGCCTCGTGCACATGATCTTTGATCTCATGTAGCACAGGAAAAGAAGCACCGGTAATGACTATGTCTTCAACATAAACAAGCAAAGCAACAGAGGAATGAGCAAAGCAAAACCTCGAGTGAATAAGGAGTAATCAGAATTGGACTGAGAAAATCCCAAGTAAAGGAGTGCCTTTGAGAACTTGTCAAACCATTTGCGTGATGCTTGCTTAAGGCCATATATGGATTTATGCAAGCGACAAACAAGATGCTCCCCCTGTTTGTGAACAACATTGTGCTTGTAACCCAAGGGTAGATCCATGTATACCTCTTCGACTAGATCACCATGTAAGAAAGCATTATTAACATCTAGTTGAAGTAGAGACCAACCTTTTGAGACAGCAAGAGTAAGAAGTACTTTGACAGTAACAAGCTTGGCAACAGGAGAAAATGTCTCAATGTAGTTGAGGCCTTCTTGCTGTGTGTATCCCTTGGCTACTAACCATGCCTTGTAGCGGTCAATGGTCCCATCTGCACGATACTTGATTTTGTATATCCATTTGCATCCAATAGAGTGTTGGCCTTGAGGTAAGGGCACAACAGACCAAGTACGGTTGGTTTCCATTGCTAGAAGTTCATCTTGCATAGCTTGACACCAATGTTCATGAGGGACAGCCTGGTGATAAAACTGAGGCTCATATGCGGCTGAGATATTGAGGGCAAACATCTTGTAGATAGGATTCAGTCTGTCATAAGATAAAACAGCTTGCAAAGGATACTTAGTAACTGTCTACTGAGAATGATTGTGTAAAAAGAGGTTGCAATGATAGTCCCTGAGATATGAGGATGGTTTAGTCGTCCTTGTACAACAACGATAGTGAGAAGAATTGTCAAGTAAAGACATATAGGGCTGATCAGTGACTGTAGCATCATCATCAGCAGGTGCGAAGGGAACAAAGGGAACAACAGGTTTAGAAATGTCATGTGAAGTAGGCTGGTCAGAAATCTCAGGAGTAGTAGAAGCAGATGATGAAGAGGCTTCACTGCTGGATAAATCACCTGAAAATGGAAGTGATAAGGGTAAAACTAGATCAGGAAAAGGGTCAAGTACCTCTGCTTGAGAACTGATTTGATGAAAAGGGAATATGTCTTCATGAAACACAACATCCCTTGAAATAAAGAATTGCTTCTTCTCAATGTCATATAAGCAATAGCCCTTGATACCAGTGGGATATCCCAAAAAAACAGAGGCAATGGCCCGAGGCTGAAACTTGGTCCTGTGAGAAGGCAAAGTAGAGGCAAAAGAAAGACAACCAAAAGTTCGTAGTGAAGTATAGTCAGCATGTTCATCATTCAAACGATAGTAAGGTGTTTTCCAAGACAAAATATGAGATGGAATGCGGTTGATCAAATAAAATGTGGTCAATATGCACTCTCCCCAAAATAAGATAGGTAACCTAGCTTGAAATAACAGAGATCGTGCGACATTTAATTTTTTTCTACTACCGAATTTTGTTGAGGCCGTTCAACACAAGAAAACTGATGGAGAACACCTTTGGCAGCAAAAACATCAGTAAAGGCCAGTTCTGGTGCATTATCCGATCGAAAAGCTTTTATGGAAAGACCATATTGAGTTTCAATCAACTGAAAGAAACGAGGGACAATAGTAATAGCTTCACTTTTGTTCCTCATAAAAAAAACCCAAGTGTACCGAGAATAATCATCAACTAGTGTTAAAAAGTAACGATATCCAGCATAAGTAGGTTCATTGTAAGGGCCCCAAATATCATAATGTATAAGATCAAAAGCATGAGCAGCAAGTCTATTATGGCTTTGAAAAGACAGTCGTTTTTATTTTGCTAGAGGACAAATCATGCATTTATTACAAGTACTATCCATGTCTACATGTAAAATATCTTTTAGGAAACTAAGATGTTTATATGATGGATGTCCAAGCCGATTATGCCAAGTAGAAGCAGAGAATGTAGTAGTGGAAGAACAAACAAGTTCTATAGTATGTGAAAATGAATGTAAGGACTTATCAACTAATGCTTGCAACAAGTATAATCCATTCCATTTGTTAGCCTTGCCAATCTTCTTCAAAGAATATTTGTCCTGAATGAGGCAAAAATCACTAAAAAAAGTTACCATGATGGGTAGATAGGAAGTTAAAGAACTTATGGAAATTAAGTTGAAACAAAAATCTGGTATATATAACACATTATGTAGCATGATATCTGTATTTTCTTGAATATCCCCAATAAATTCAACCAGAAGCTGAGACTGATTAGGCAAAGTAACAGTTGTCGGTTTAATTTGACTTAGAGTAGTGAATAGGATCTTATTATAACAGATATGAGCTGATGCACCAGAATCAAGTATCCACTGATCAGAAGATATATCAGAAAGGGAACAAATAGCTGCAACGTGAGCTGTAGGAGTGATAGAATCTACCTTATTGGACGTTGCTGCTATGGTGGCTGTTTTGGACTTGTTGAGATGGGACTGGAGCATAGCCAATAAGCCTTGGTATTATTCAGATGTTAAAGAGGATAGAGAATCAAAATGATCTACTCTTGCTGATTCGGGAGGTTTGTAAAGCTTGTGTCCTGGTGGATATCCATGGAGTTTGTAAAATGATCAACAGTATGCCCTTGAATATTGCAGTGGGTGCAGATTGGTCTATCCTTCTTCTTGTTTTGATTAGTGTTGCGAGAATTACTTGGAGCAGGCTGGTGGGAAGCAGAAGAACCATTTTTCACAAGGAGGGCAGTGGCATTAGATAAAGATATCGCATTGCCAAGGGATGAAGAATAAGCTTTCTGGTCAATCTCTTGTGCAACTAGAGAGAAGGCCCAATTGATTGATGGTTCTGGTTCCATTAGTAACAACTGAGATCTGATAGGAGCAGATGAATTGTTTAAACCCATTAGAAAAGCCATAACATACTCTGTTTGGAAGTAAGTCTGTAGGTTCTTGACACCACCAGAAGTGCATTTTCCACAAGAACAAGATGGGCGGTAGGAGATGAGTTCATTCCACAACGTTTTCAGCTTGGCATAGTATGTGGTGACATAATCTTGATTTTGGGATAAGTTGGAAATTTCACGGCGTAGTAGGAAGACTCTTGGTCGATTTTTACGTTGGTACCGTTCTTGCAGATCAGCCCAAATTTCTTGAGCGAAATCGGAGAAGTTGATGCTAGCAGAAATCTCTTTGGAAAGAGAGTTAAGAATCCACGCGGTGACAATGCCATTACATATGTTCCAAGAATTGAGTAACTCTTCGGAAGGTCGAGGGATTTCACCATTGATGAAGCCGAGTTTATTCTTGACAGTGAGCCCGATCTTCATCGCCTGACTCCACGAGTTGTAATTCGATTCCGTAAGAAGATTGGAAACGAGAACAAGGCTGGTGCTGTCTGAGGGATAAAGAAAATAAGGGTTCTGATATTGTTCAAGAATGGAAGATGGGGAAGCTCGAACATTCTCCATGGAGTTGGAGTTTTCGGATGAGGTTGGGTCGTCGGATCTGGTCATGATCGCTGTTTTGGATGAAGAAGGAGAACGAAAAGTCACGAGGAGTAGCGGCCGAATGGAGGGAAAACGAAAAGTCAAAAAAAAGGTTTTAATTTGCTCTGATACCATAAATAAATCTGCTATGTACATTTATTAACCAAAAGAGGCCTGTAAATAGGCATATTTACAACAGTGACTAACCATTTAACTACCTTTATAACAAAACTTATAACAGAATATAAACTAATTTCTAATACTTGACACCTGGTTCTCCACCTCCCAATTTGACACCGGTTCCAGGTTTGAGCCCTGAACCTTCCTGAACCTATCGTTCGTCACTTCACCTCCCTTCAGCTGCACCTCATTCGAGCCACCCACCACATCTCCGGCAACAAACTCCTCACCAGATCTCTCCACCTCAACTCGAGCCACCCTGACTCCCTTCATCTCTAAGCTCGAAGCATTTCCTCCAGGCACAAATGACTCAACCTCAGGCTTCAAAACTCGATAAGTCTGACGCACCACCCTTGATCCAGACTTCTCCTTTAGATGTAATGGGGAATGTATACGCACCATCAAAACAGCTATCAGCAACCTAACGCAATTTCAGATCTGGTCGAATCACAAAATCGACTCCCAAAGCCAGACGAAACCCAGCCATAGACCCAAACAACCAGAACCAGACACTACCAGATCCAAACAAAATGAAAACATATCTTAAATCACCCTCACACATCATCATTAGCTATTAATTGCCTGGGTGAGATGAACCGAGGCTCCAATCGAATCTCGTGAATTGCCTGAGAATCACCCAATAGATGAGACATGTATGTTGTGCACGCGCATGTTCACTTTTAAAATCCCAAAACATTTTAATTTCATGTTGACTTTAAAAAGAAATAAAAAGAAAATCCTTTTAAATTTAAGATTCTCCTAAAATAAGGATAAATTTTTAGTTAATATTTAGTTTCCAATTTTATACTTTAAAAAGTAGATTTATTTTATATATATCTATCATTTTATCATCTAATCAAATCTATTTTCTATTTTTCAAGAGTTAACTGGTTAAATGCATTGTTTTTTAAGTAGAAGGATATATTTTATACTTTGTTAGCTTTTTAATTTTTCAACTAGGAATTACGTTGCTAGATTTGCAAAAGGAAAAAGGTTAAGACATGCTTCCAATTTCCATTTTCTCTTTTGCTACTGATGCAACTGTCCCAATATAAAATCTATGACATATCCACATAACAAATCATAATTGAAAAGAGTTTTAAGAATCGAAACCCAAGAGACGATCAAGATCTGATCGACAATGTTGGTATGTAGGGTTGAACACATCCCTCGTTTCTTGATAGCAACCTCCCTCCTCAGTCACCTTAGTGAAACAGCCCATTTGCAATGCACTAAATCAATGCTCTCATTAACAATCTCCCAAAATAATTCCCCTCACTTCTTGCTTGTTGCTTTAAGGATCTCACCTCCATTCTTCGTTCATTACTTTGTTGGATATCCATGGATTTTCAATTGGAGGATTCCCCTTAAGAAAATTTGTGATATTCTCTTAGAAGGCGTACCTAATCCTTTAATGGTGTTGATTATCGACGACGAAAACCCGCCTCGTGTTACCCTTACATTTCATGATTCTTGTAAGTGTATATCTTTCTTTTATAATTTCTTCACTTATTAATTCACTTCATTCTCATTATTTTTCATTATCCAACAATTATTCTTGTACCAACTTTGTTTCTTTGTTCAAGCTTTCAAGTCCATAAAAGGATATTTTATCATGGTAATAGACTGTTGGAAATCTAATTTTGCAATTAATATTGATTTTCACATATCGGGTCTCCTACCAATTTTTAAGTCAACAATTGAGGGGAGGGTTGAAGTGTAAATATAATTAAATTTACCATAATTAGCCCACCTACTTAATTTTTTTACTGATTTAACATAATCTTTAAAAGCTAGTTAATAATTGATCTCAACTTTTGTCTAGAGAATATCATCTTAATGTAGCTTATGCTTTAGAATTTCAGTTTGGTTGTGTACCCTTTAATTAAATTCAGGTATAAGGAATATTAGTCGGAAAGTGTTCTATCGTAAAAGGACATTGTCACACGAGGAAGATCATCAAGAGGATTTAGGTAACATTGACTTAGCAACTTTTGTCACAATTGATTCAGAACAGTTCAGACGCGTTTCAAGAGAGTTAATATGCATTGACAAAGGTGATACATATATTATCAAATTAACCAACTCTATTACATGATAATAAAAGAAATCTTGTTGTTCTTTGTTACATGCAGTTCTTGTTACTTTGACAAATTCACAAGTGAAGTTCTCAAATACATTCAAAGAGATTAGTTGTACAAAAAGGGTATTGTCCTATATGAAGAAGCTTCATTTAAATTCAAACCAATAAAATATTTCGTGACTGATGAAGTCGTTTAATTTGGTATGATGTTGTTGTGCAGAGGGGAGAATGCATAATCGGAGGAGTTGAAATTGGAGAAGAAATTGAATTCATAATCAGTCTGAAGCCAGAATGTTTTAATGGTCAATTGATATATAGGTCGAATAGGGTATGGATGTACAAGACGAGTAGAGCCCGAGGTGTGATCTATGCCGTTCTTGACTTGAATGCTCGAGTTGAGATCTATTTTCCCTTTCTAACCATGTAATTTTTACGTTGTAATTTTCAATGGGATAGCTTATAGGTTAGATGGATGAACTTTTGTTGACTTGAGTTGAGATCTATTTTCCCTTTCTAACTATGTGGCTAAGGCCAATCCTTGAATTTGATGCTCAGTTTTGTAAACCCGATAAGGGAGCTTCTTCATGACAGTTGGTTTCAGTTTAAAAAAAAAAAAAATTGGCAGTGAAAATAGATGCATATAATATTCTACCTGTTATTTTAGTTGTTAAAAGATAACTATGATTCATGTACTGAATATTTAATAGGTTAATGATACGTGCAAGCTCATGCGTTAAGTAATAATATAATTGAAACGGTCAAGAGATCGAGTATCGTCTTTTAAAAATCAAATTGATGTTCTTAGCTATTCAAAGATTCTTCTAATTTTATTTTGAGATCGACTAATGATGCAAATTAATTAAACTAAATTAAGAAAGCAATAAAAGTGATCAAATATGAAAATTATCAATAAAGAGATAATTTAGGGAATAAATTTCATCAATAACATCACTAAACACAATTGCTTTTATTCCTAAAGTAATTAACACAAAACCTAGATCTAGAAGTCTCTTATCTGGATTATCCCTATCGAAATCAATCTTTCTTTCACTTAATTACTATAGTAATTTATAGAAACTAAAAAATCAAGTAAGACATTAAGACTTTTCATCGACAATCTCTAACGTTATCCGACTAATCTAGTGTCTTCAAATGATAGTCTAGCATGCATGATAAAATTTAAAGCCTTCTTTTCAAGCAAGATTTAAATCATGAGATTATTTAAATATTGGCCAAACATTTAAAAGCATTAAGATAGATCATACTAGAAAGCATTAATGCTAATTAACATTTAAGAAAAAAAAATGTTTAACAACTAAAGTAAAGAATTTATCTAACCCTAAAATTATGAGAAATTCACCCTAATATGGAATCTCCATATTTTTCTCAGAATACCCCCTCTTGGCTTCGGGCTTCAAAAGCTCCAAAATACGATGATGAGAATTCTTGAAGACTATCCTTTGTACAACCAAACATTTTTTCAAATTGTGTAGAAATTGGATAAATAAAAGATAAAACTCGTCAATATTTGACTTAATTACAGAAAATAGATTAAAGAATCTTTAAACTCTATGCTATAGATAGATAGAATACGAAGAAACATAGAGAACGTGTGGTCATTCGCCTAAAACGACTATCTGGATCATAAGTTATGACCTAAATTATAAAGATAGAACATAAAAGACGAAATTGTAACTAAACTTAGCATAAGAGGGGTCATTATATGAAAAATGACCTAAGGGATTGAGTTGATTTGGAATCACTAAGTTAATTTTTTGAAAAGTTGAGTACGTCGAGGGGTCAATAGACGCACCAAGATATCTCAACTCGGTTGACACATCCCTAGCACCCTCATCATGTTCCGGTCCAAAAGGATGTATTGATTGAAGAAAATGCTAGAGGAAAACCTCCCCATTAATAGTAATACAAGAAGCATCATAACTACAAAATAAATTTGATGAAGTAGTCCACATGGCAGAAAGGTTGATATGATCTTCCTACAAGTGACCCGAAGATATAGCTTTCTCATTGAAAGTTCTCATATTACATTCCATCCAAAGAGACCACAGGCAAGCACCTATAAGATTGCTCCATAACATTTTCTTCTTATTATTTTGTTCCGATTGTGTAATGATATATAAAATTACCTCCAGATTGCTTGGCAAAGGACTGTTTATGGCATAATTTTGGATGGTCTAAATATATTTAGCATAGGGGCATTGTATAAAAATATGTTCCGCAGATTCACCATTCTCTTTACAGAGAATTCATGAATGTGGACTAAGTGTCACATTAGGAGCTCTCACCTGTCTTTTGTCCCTTGTATTTAGACCATTATACATTAGAGTCCATATGAAGAAGATGCATTTTTTTTTTTTTCTTCTTTTGTCCCTTGTATTTGGCTATATGAAACCAAGGGGCCTTGGAGCTAGTATATCTACAAATGGTGGCTTTAGCATATTTGTTCTCGCTCACAAGTTTTCAAATGTTATCAAGGTAGGTGTGAGAAGTCTCCAAAGCCATTTTTTGAGGAGGGCTTCATTTGTGATGTTGATTCTGTCAATACCGAGACCTCCCTTATCTTCGTGAAGGGTAACATAATCTCATCTAAGTGAGACCCACCAAAGGAAATTACGCATATATTTCTCAATGCCTTTATAAACCGAGCTGGGTGCTTTCAAACCGACAGATAATATGCAGAAGATTTGAGAGAACTTGTATCAGCATTAATCTACCTCCTTTTGATATGTATGAATACTTTCAAGACTCAAAATTTTTTTCAATATTATTCATAACAGGAAACCAGAAGGAGTTAGTTTTGATATCATCACCCAGAGGCATTCCAAGATATTCAATCGGTAGGCGAGAAGAGCTACATTCCCAAATGCATTCAGCTTGTTGAAGTATTGATACCAGCAATAGAGGATTTTTGTAATTTGATCTTAAGGCCCGAAGAGAGTTCGAAAGTATTCACAATTTGTTTAAGATTATGAAGGTATCCCATATTGGCTTATGAGAAAAGGAGAATATCATTCGCGAAGAGTAAATGGGAGATTTGAAGCTCATTTGTACCAACGGTTGAGTGTTGTAAAAAAATACATAGTTGAGGAAGAAATCATAAGTGGAGTGTTGTTTAAAAACTTAATGTTAAAATATAGATAATAAAAACCGATGTTACTTTAATGATTTACAAATGTATTTAATTCTTTTTTTTTTCTGGGAAGATATGTATTTATTATTTAAATATTTTTTTATATTAAAAGGCCTTGATTACTAACTATGAAACAGTTCATCACATGACAAATAGTGAAGAAATATGTACACCTCAGCGGGTTCCACTGACATCAATGTTGTTATCGTCAATGGTATTATTTTAGAAAAATTGTATTGGGTGTCAATTTGAGTTTAAGGGATTTGCAAGCATCTCTTCAACTTTTTAAATATTTATGTCAAAATTTTCAACTTTTCAATTTTTCTAAAAATAGAACAATAAAATACATTTTAAATTTTTCAATAGTTTGACCTTTTCAACTCTTCAACTTTTCAACTTCAGAAATAAAATGCATTTTAAATCTTTGAATATTTTGAACTTATGTTGGAACAACTATTTTATAAAATATTAAAAATTAGCAAAAACGATATTTTTAAGCCAAAATTATTATCTTCCAAATAAGTTTAACTATCATAAGAAGTTATTTTTAATTGAAGAAATAGATTTTCTTTTTTATAAAAAAAAAACTTCTAAACAAATTTTCAACAATAAAAAGGTATTTTTTATCTTCTAAACTCCAAAAAATTGAACTTAGAGCACTTAATTGAGATTTAATATGTGCCTTATAAAAACAAAATTAATATGCCCCACTAAATTAAAGTCCAATAACAAACAAATGGAAATCTAAAAAATATCGTGCATTTTTTTTTTTACGATTTAGAGAGTTTTGCCCGTGTTCATAGATTGGGAATGTCCATATTTGAAAATTTCAAATGTCCATACTTAACTTTTCAACTTTTCAAACCATCTATGCAGTTGCCCACCTTTGACATACCGTTGAATACTATTCATGTCACTCGTTGATTGTCGATTGTCATATTGCCAGTAAATTTCTATGTGATTTTCATTCTGTGCGCCAACCTTCCAATTCCCAAAATAAAGTAACTCTAATTAAAGAGATCTAATAGCAAAATTTCTACAAGTCACTATTTACAAAAATGTCATTCAATTTACAACACTTAGAATAACTAGTCATTTTCATTCGTGTATCAATGATACACCAAGCATATTAAGGGTCAATTAATAGTTTATCAAGCGTGTATCAACATTGTATCAAGTATATCAGGTGTATACTAGTAGTTCAAGTTTATCAAGCATATCAAGTGTATATTAGTGGTGTATCAAGTGTGTATCAAGTGTGTATCAGGTGTATCAGGTGTATCAGGTGTATACATTATTTTTCTCATATTAAGTGAGTTGGGCTTCTTTTTTGTCGTTTTTGGAAAAGTAACAAGTTTGGGCTACGAGCCTAATTTTTAAAACTTAATTGGTCAAATCTACAAGAAGCCCATTGTTTTATTGGATTTCTCATCTTAATAAGTGTTGTTATAGTGACTGTTATCTATAGATATGAACAATAATTAGGTACAACTTAGATTTCACCTAACCATTGTGCTTCCTTCTTTTCTACTACACAAATAAAAATAATACTTTTGTTAAAAATATGAATTGTCAAATGACAATATTTCAAAGTGCAACTCAAGATACATGTAAGGGTGCATCCTAGGTTGCACCCAAATCTTTTTCAAATATATATGGGTGCTTTGAGTGACTCTTTTGTTTTAGTAGTTATGGATATTTGTATGTAATCTCAAGTATAGGTGAATTGGATATTCCATATGTTTATTGGCTACAATTTAGTTGTTCTTAACTAATGATTTCTTCGAACTCCAAAAAAAGAAGAAGAAAGTAGAAGACTAATGATTTCACTGCTTCATAAACAATTATAGAAGTAATCAACTAAATACAAGATAGAGAAAAAAGAGTATATTCAATTACAAGTTACTATCCCTATTTTTTTCAGCTATTTGTAAAAAAAAAAAAAAAAAAAAAAAAAAAAAAAAGAACAACAACAACAATGACTAGATAAGTGTTTAAAATTGATGCTACAAATACAAGTAAAATAGAGAAAAAGAGTATATTCAATTACAAGTTACTACCTTTAGTTAAACACACTAATGTAATATAAAAAGTGTGTTTTTTTTTTTTTTTTTTTTTCATTTCTTTCCTGATGCATTCATTTTAATAATTTGAAAATAACATTTGAATAAAAGAAGAAAAATGTTGTTGAAAATGAGCTAAGGTACCATTTAGAAGATTCAATTAGGACTTCATTTTAGTCAATGACACTCTAATATCCCACATTTAACTTGTTTTTTCAAGAAAAATTAATGTTAATCAACAAAAAAAAAAAGCATTATGTTAACACAACAGGTAATCTTATAGCATACGATTGTCGAAGTTGAAGGAGCATGTGGCTGTCAACGTCGGAGGAGCATGCGGCCACTGGACCTCCAAGCTTGCAATGAAAAAAGTGAACGAGGGAGATGGAAGAAAAAAATGTGGGGGCGGGGGGTGGGGAGGGATTGGGGAGAAAAGCAAGAAAAAGGGGGAAAGGAAAATAGATCAAAATGGGGAGAAAAATGCATTGTGCGTCGAGATAAGTTTCTAATTGTGTTGGTATAAATATGTAAATCAAAATGAAGGTGTTCCTTCATTTTGGTCCACAAATTAAAACTATGTGGGAAGACACCAGTCTATGCCGATGAAAACTGATGCGTTAGAAAAAAAAATGTCGAAACATGTAAAAATTCTTGTAGTGATACATTAATCCCAAAAGTTTATGTAACCAACATTTTCATGCTCAAAAAACATGTATGAGTAAGCTCCAAATTCACACGATCCCATAGAAATAGAGTTCATATAATAAGAAAGTGACCTTCACATGACCAAAAGTTCCCACCATCAAAAGTATATCCTAGTTTTCCTATTTTGGAAAACATCGAATACAATTATGCTTCCCATTATGTGTAGTTCTTGCATTTTCCACCACTTCATTCACCTAATAAAAAGAAAGACATCATGATTTTTATCATTAATAGTATTATTCACATAAAGTACTTCAACCATGTTGAAAAAAAATTACCTACATTTTTTACTTTATTAGCCGATCAAGCAATAGTGGTTCCTAATGTATCATCAATGACAAGCATGTCAGAAGTAGGCCATAAATATGAATCGGGCTTTCTTAACGTATCAGGCCATATGCGCACTACATTTGGACCAAAAGGGATATGATGAAAGGCTAACAAGAGGAATAACATATTTTAACTTTTTATTTATAAAAATAGCAAATCAACATTTCATTCATAAAAATAGCAAAACAAATTAAAAATAAAATATAAACGAATTTATAAAAGTTTAAATACCCCAGCCATACAAATGAAATTGCAAATGACTAATTAAGAAATATTGATAATTACATTGTAATTAAAACAAACATCTACAGGCTATTAGTTGGAAAAATTCTAGTACTACATCGACTTCTCTTCCAACCAAGTTTCCGCCATTTTCCTCTCCGAAACCGGCTCCTCATCAGCAATGGTGCACTCATGAATAGAATCCCTAAGGCAAATTGGTGATTGCCAACACCTTCCATATGTTTGGTATACCTTTTCACAATGGCTCGATAGGAATCACTTTGGAAAGAAGAGATTTTGGGACTTGAACTCTTGGCCGATGATCAATTAAGTCAGCTTTTCATCTATAAACCAATGAATTTGATTGGTTAAGTCAAGTCTTTAAACTATACTTGTCGTCAATTGAGAACAAAAAATGAAATCAGTAAGAAATAAATGAAAATTGAAAAATTAGATAAAATAAAATAAAAAAAACGAAATTAAACATAAGATCAAACATGATATTTGAAAAAAAAAATAATATTCGAATTTTGAAAAAGATTACATCCAATTTTTAAATTGGAAAGTGTAGAGAGATAATTTAGGAGAAAATCAGTATTTATGCTAGTGTAACTGAAAATCTAGACGGGACATTTTAAGGTTAAAAGAAAATATAATTACACTGTAATTCTGATGAGAGTTTGTAGTCATCAAAGGTGTTTTGAAAGTTTTTGTATGTAGATTCCAAACTAGGTCCAACAAATACAATAATCTTGAAAACAAATACACTGCAATTGACAATCACTTAACCAAATCATGTACATCGCTTTTGAACTTATTCAAAATTTGGTAACAATACTTTTTTTTTGTTCTAGACCAACTACATTACATGATAATTAAAGAACTCTTGTTTTCACACTACAAGAAAATTGACCTTTTTCAAATGTCAAAACCTTCAAAAAAATATTTAATAGGCCTTCCATACATCTTTTTTCAAAGGTTATCTCAACCTTTGAAAAGTGTTAAAATAGATCCCGTCGAAAAAACTTTTTCAAGGGTTTACTAACTTTCAAAAAATATTATTTTTCAAAAATTGATTAACTTTCGAAAATTAATATTTTTCAAAGGTTATATATCTTCGATAATTGTCAAATTATTTATCATTATCAAGTAGTCGTTTTTTGAAGGTTTTCATTATTTTTAAAGGCTTATCATGTTATTTTCAAAATTTTTAAAACCTTCGTAAAAACTTATTTATCAACAATTGTATATACTTCAAAAATTCTCTTACAAAACCTTTTAGTACATTTATTGACAAATCTTGGAAGGTTGTTATTTTCAAATTTATTAAAACCTTCATTTATTGACAAACAAGATGTTTATGGAGTTGAACGAGATGGAGAAAGGTAATATTGCCTTTGGAGACAATTCTTTGGCCTCCATCAAAGGAATAGGTAAAATTCTCATTCGGTTAAAAAATGGAGAAAATCAATATATCACAAATGTTTATTACATTCTCAATGTAAAAAATAATATTTTGAGTGTAGTACAATTGTTAGAGAAAGGTTTTGAAGTTCAAATGAAAAACAATTGTTTGTATTTGAGGGATAAACATGAGAGACTTATTGCTAAAGTCTCCATGTCCAAAAACCGAATGTTTCCTTTGAATTTATATAATGATGTTCCAAAATGCTTGAAGACGTGTTATGAAGATCTCTCTTGGCTATGGCATTTACGGTTCGGGCACCTCAATTTTGGAAGTCTAGAAGATTTGTCAACGAAGAAGATGGTGCAAGGTTTACCACACATTCACAAGCCAAACCAAGTGTGTGAAAGGTGTTTGCTTGGCAAATATCATCGAAATAGTTTTCCGAAGGAGTCTATGACAAGAGCAAAGAAGCCTATAGAGCTGATCCATGCCGATGTGTGTGGAATGATCAAAACAGAGTCTCATGGTAAAAGTAAATATTTGCTTCTCTTTATTGATGATTTTATAGAAAAACATGGGTGTACTTTTTTAAGGAAAATCAGAAGTATTTGAAATCTTCAAGAGATTGCACGTGTGGAGAATGAAAACAACCTTACAATCAAGGCCATGAGAACCGATCGAGGTGGTGAATTCACATCAAATGAGTTCAAACAATTTTGTGATGAAAAAGGAATCCGAAGTCCGTTAACAGTCCCAAGGACACTGCAACAAAATGGCGTGGTGGAAAGGAAGAATCGGACAATCTTGAACATGGCAAGAAGCATGCTAAAGACAAAGAAGATGCCGAGGAAATTTTGGGCGGAGGCCGTAGCTTGTGCAGGTTATTTGACAAATCGAGCACCAACCAAAAGTGTGTTTGACAAGACGCCTCAAGAAGCATGGAATGGAAGAAAGCCCAGGATTGGTCACTTCAAGGTGTTTGGGAGTATTGCATATGCTCATGTGTCGGAAGAAAAAAGGACCAAGCTCGATGATCGAAGCGAGAAACTCATCTTCATCGGCTATGATGCAAGTTCAAAGGGCTATCGTCTTTACCATCCTTTGAATGGGAAAGTAATTATTAGTCGTGATGTTGTTTTTGATGAGGAAACTTCTTGCTTGTTGCCTTAAGGATCTCATCTCTATTTCGTTCATTACATTGTTGGAAATCCATGGAGATTTTCAATTGGAGGATTTCCCTTAAGAAAATTTTGGATATTTCTTTAGAAGGCATACCTCATTCTTCAATGGTGTTCACTATCGACGATGAAAAACCTCCTCCGGCTACTCTTACATTTCATGATTCTCGTAAGTATATATCGTTCTTTCCATGATTTCTTTTCTTGAGATATTAATTCACTTCATTCTCATTGTTTTTCACTATCCAACAATTGTTCTTGTACCAACTTTGTTTCTTTTCATTTCAAGAACCTACTTTGATTTTCATTTATTCAATAACATCTCTGAAATGCCATTGTTTATATTCTGTTAAAGTATAAACATAATTGCCGAGCTTGAGAGTGTGGGCTTGTTATCGGGTGAATTCAAATCTAAAAAAATGTGTATAAACATAATTAAGTTTAAAGATAAATTTTTATTTTAGTCTATGTACTTCCAAAATGTCCAACTTTAAATTAGGTTATCTATTTTCAATAGATCTTAAAATTAATTATTCCACTCAATAAAAAAAAAACCTTAGTCTTTACCAATTTAAAATTGTGAAAATATATTCATACAATGTCACCTCTTGTATAAAATTATTATTGGGAGAATAATGTTTAGAATATATATGAAGAACTAGAAAGAGCTCAAAAGACTGAAAAAAACAAAAACAAAAAACAAATGCAATTCAAGTCTAGAAGATAGTGTTCCAATTTAACGGTATAGTATAGGCATCTTAATTATAAAAGAGGGCGGAATTTAGTACTCCAAAGGGCTACCAACGAGAAAACATAATCCATATAAGTGAAAAGGATGTTTTTCATCTATGAAGCACAGACACAAATACGGCTACATGATACGAATACAATCAGATACAATGCTTCGTCAATTTTAAAAAAAACTAAGATACGGATACGTATAAGTATACGTCTAAGGATGCGTCCTTTTTTTAATATATATATTTCTAAAAAACGAGGATACTGATACGTTGAAGATACATTTTTTTTTTCTTTAAAAAAATCTAGAATATAGGTAAATTTAGCATCAAGTTAATAACAATAGCATAAAATAGAATACAAACACTGAAATACAATACAAAAACAGCAACATCTAAGATGTTGAAGTACAATAGTTAATATGCAATAAAAAAAGTGACTCATATTGCAAAAAACAAAAAGAAGATTAGATAGAGAAGTATGAAGATAAACAAATAACTTCATTGAATTGTTAAAGATATCCAAATGGTTTATATTTTTGTGGACTTTATGGGGACTCAAATGTGAAGTTGGAGATTAGATGATTCTAATCTAGGGATTGATCCGTTATTTATTTATTTTTTCCTTTTAATTTTGGACTCGAGTAGTCTAGGGATTAGATGATTGTTTTTGTAACACCTCATACCTTTATATGGAGGTAGTTTAGTAGCTTTAATTGAATGGTTAGAGTAATAAATATTAATTACCTCAGTTGTGTTTTGAGATTTTGCATATTTGTTTTAATGATATGAAAATGTGACTAATTGGGTTGCTTTTCTTTTCTTTTTCACATTTTCGCTCTTATTTCAATTCTTTTTTAATTGACACTTTTAGTTACATTATTAAAAACTTATATAGCTTAAGTAATGTAACTAAAAGTGTCAATTAAAAAAATTGAAATAAGGAAAAAAAATTTAAAAGGAAACAAAGAGGAAACATATACAAAATTAAATGGCAAAAAAGGTGAAGTTGAATTGAATAAGAAAAATTCAATACTTTTATTAAAAATCGCTTCGAGTGCAACGTAGCACAGTGTACATAAAGAGTACATTCTCTAATCCACATCCGATTATTCTCCAAATCTCTCCAAATCCATTGGTCATATACGTTTATAGATAATAAAATGATAAATTCTATTAAACTTTGTGTCCCATTTGTCGATAATAAAAATTACGAATTCAGTCAAATATGACTTATAAGAATTTTTTAGAGTTTGAGGATTTGACTTTTATATTTATTTAATTTTAAGGTTCAATTTTTACATTTGAAAGTTTTGAGGAATAACTTTTATATTTTTGAAAGTATGAGGATTTGATTTTTCCTACCGAAAGTTTAGGGGTTCAATTCTGTTACCAATTATTACCAACGTCGTATTTCATGGGTGGTGACTCATTTTAGGATTTATTAAAGGGAAGAATATATTTTTAGCCCTTCAGCTTTCAAATTAAACAATTTTACTCCTCAATTTTACTTTTGGTAATGCCCTTAATCTTGGTCCCTTTGTCAAGTTTTCCGTTAAATCTTAATACAAAGCTGATGTGACATTGTCTTTTATTAAAATATATATTTTTGTAATTCTTTAAAATAAAAAATGCTTTTCTAACCTCTTTTTTTCTTTCATGGCATTTTCATTCCCTTTCTTCTTTTTTTTTTTTTCTTAGCTGGAAATGACTTTTGGGTTTAGGCCCATAGAAAAAGTTAAAGAGCGGGAAGTTGGATATACTTTGAATTGTCTAGAGGGTATAAGTATCAAGACATTCTAGATGAGAATTCAAAGTCAGTTTGTCAGAAATACTTTTGAGTTTAGGCCCATAGGAAAAGTTAAGAGAGTGGGTAGTTTTTTCCCACATGGCATTCTAGATGAGAATCCAAAGTCAATTGGTAGAGGAAGTATAACCGTTTCACCATATGTGTATTGTTGTCGCCGCCTGATCGGTCAGACGGATGGGTTTGGGTAATCGCACTTGTGCAAAAAAAAAAAAAAAATTTTATTACTTATCCTTTTATTCATATATAAATTAATTTTTTATTGCTTAATCATCCAGACTGTTTGATATTCTGACCATTAGAATTTATGTCCATTGGAGTTTTTGACCGTTTGATTTTGTCTGTTGAGTTTTTGACCGTTGGTTTTCATCCGTTAATGGACCTTTCTATTCCATCCGTTGGTGTCCTCCTCTCACACACTATATAATACTATTCAGATCTGTGAGAGAGGTCACACAACTTAATTTCATTCCTTCCTCTCCACTTATTTTCTACTATTCTGAGCAACCTTCTTATCGGTTTTAGTCATTTTGCCAGTGAGTGCACACCTGAATTTGGAGGTTGTGTTAACCTTGGGAGCATCCGACATAAGTGATTACCACCGAGGTCGCACCGTATTTGCTTTTAGGACAGTAGTTCTTCCACGACGCAACAACTTTCATGACATCTGTTTCAACATTCTTCTCATTCTTCCTTTTTTCTTTCCCCCTTCCTTCTGATCCCTTCTTACCTTCTTCCCCCATATATTCGAAATAAAAAAAAAATACACACACATCGGTCGTCAATCGTCATCGGTCACCATTGAAAAAGAAGGAGAAAGGATGAGTAGGAGGGATAAGAAGAAGGGTAATTGCAATATTGGGTAGTATTTTTAGGGCTAATTATTAAGTGTATATCAACATTTTAAAAAAATGAAAATATAGCAAAATATATTAGTGATAACTTATCACTGATAGACTCTTATTAACGATATTATTTATTATTAATAGAATCATATTATCGACAACTATCAATGATAGACATTGAGAATTGAATTTAATTTTTGTTATATTTGGAATTTCTTTTACATTGTGTTATATCTATATATATTTTGAGTCTGATTGCTATATTTGCAACTATTTCGAAGAATAAAGAAGAGATCGAAAGAGATGTCAAAAAAAAAAAAAAGTAGAAAGAAAAAGTAAGCCTTCCTTTATGTAAACCTTCCTTCTCCTCTTAATAATCATATATTCCTTCCTCTTAAAAAATGAGATTTGAATTAAAATGAAATGAAGCAAAAATCACAAACACAAGTGCATTGGGTATGCGATATAATGGCTATAAAAGGAGGCAAAATTAAAGGTATGATCAATTGAAAAAGGGCATTGCAGTTGGTGAGTATGTTGGTTTTGAACATTAACAACGTACAAAATCTGTTTGATTTGACCAATTTCATACACACTCAAAGAAAATATTACAACAGAATGATTTTCAAATACTCAATGAACAATTTCTCCATAATAGTCTCATCCTCTTCACCAACTTGCATTATGGAGCTTCAAACAATGCCTCGATTCTTCACATTTTTCTTTTGCACTAATCACATCTTGCAATATTCCACCATTTCCCTTAGCCAATTTTACCCTACTTTGTTTCTTATGAGACACAATGGTTTTCCTTCTATGGTTTTCCGTCTTTGTGAAAGCCTTGATCATCTCCTCGATCTTACATTTCTCACTCCTTCTGGTTAGTGTATCAAATTTATTATTCTTGGTTCTTTCTTGCAATTATTTTTTCTGTTAATCTAACTTGGTTCTGTCATTTCATTAATTTAGGAAATGATCAATGGCAAGTTTACTTGCCTTTATTGTTATCTTATCAAGAATTCCATGTAGAACTAATTAATCTTGGAAGCTTTGTCTCAATTGAGTCAGTACATTTCCGAGCATGTTTAACGATGTTCGATGATATTACTCATGGTAATATTCTCTAACTTTAACCAACTCAATCTTTTTTTCTTTAATTTTCTAACGTCTTCTTTTGAACTTTGGTAGTTTGAGAAATTTCAAAACAGGGTCGATTTCAAACAAACTCCATTGTTTGTTAGCATGAGAAAGAAAATGATTTGAAATACTTTTTTTAGTGTAAAAGGTTTTCTTGACTGAAGCCAAGACTTCGTGTAAATTATTTATCATGATTTAAAGTCTATGTTAGTAAATTTTTAATTTTCTTTTAAATCGTCTTTATTCGAAACGAAGAAAAAATTAATTTAAAATCATTTCTCAATTTTCAAATCATAAAGTTTAAGATCATTTTGTGATCTTTCTTGAAAGTGAATACTAAGGAGAAGGATGACTAGGAAAACGGTAAAACCAATCTTTTTATTTACGTTTTATTTCTATTTTTAAAAAATTAATATATTCTTTAATATTTATTTTTAATTTTTAATTTTAACTTTAGAAGAAAAAATTAAAGACAAATCTTTTTATTTACCTTTTTAGATTTTTTTTTTTTAAATTTCATTAACAAAAAATAAGGATAAAATAAAACATAATCGAGTCGGATCAAATACAGTATCTACAATGTACAAATTTTCACAAGTCATAATCGAGTATAATATAATCGAGTCGGACTAAATACCCTTTCAATACGAGGAATTGAAAGAGAAAGATCAAAAACATCATATTGGAGAGACAAGGATTTATTTCGAAAAAGTGATAGAACTGGCTTAATAAAAACTTTGTTTTTTCTTTTTCTAGAACCCCAATCTCGAATTGTCTTGAAAGTGATCATCATATTCTAAGTATAAACTTGTTGTCATCTCTATTATATAGTTACTGTTACTCTATCCAGTTCACAAGTCAGGTTGGCTTCAGGAGGAGAGTACTTTATTCTTTTCCAAGAGGTATCATATATATTTTTTGTCTCATTTTTCATATGTAGTAAAATCAAAATACGAAAAAATCTAAAACTATTTGAAAATAGACGGTTGTAAATATAGACATTAAACCCAAAATATTAATAGATATAACATAATGTAAAAAAATTACAAATATGGCCAAATTTGTATAGTTTATCAATGATAGACCATATTACTGGTATTAGTCTATTAGTGATAGACCATATAACTGATAAGAGTCTATCAACGATAGAAGTCTATATAGACTTTTGTCTATATTTGTAATTTTTTTAAATGATGTTATATCCTTAATTATTATTCCTAAATATGTTACCAATTGCAATTATCCTTGAAAATACAATAAAATCTAACTCGTCAATGCAAAAAATCTAAAAAGCTCATTATCTGCATATAAAAATTATCACTCATAGACTTTTAATAAAATTGATAATCTATCGTAGATAGACTTCTAAATACAAGTAAAATAAGAATATAAAAAAAATTATCAATTTTTTTTCAGATTTGTCAAAATTTGTAAAACCATATATAATTTATTATATTTACACAATTAAAAAAAGAAATAATTGCTCTCTTTTAAAAATTTTCGATCTTTTAATATGTTAAAGATGGTTAACGATAAAATATTAAATTTATAAGCACGTTTCATGATCGTAGTTCATGAAATAGACAATTTGTTAGTTAAATGTAAAAGTTTGAAAACAAAAATTAATTATAGTATTTAAAGGGTAATTACAATGGGTAGCATTTTTAGGAATAATAACTAAGTGTATAATATCATTTAAAAAAAATTGCAAATATAGACAGATCTATAGGCGATAGACTTTTATAGTTGATAGACCCCTAAATCTATCAGTGATAGACTTCTATTGTTGATAGATTATTCCAAGTGATATGTCTATCATTGATAAACTCTTACCAATAATATAGTCTATCACTTATAGACTATTTCAATTTGACCATATTTATAATTTTTTTTACATTATGTTATATTTGTTAATACTTTGAGTATAATGTCTATATTTGCAACTGTTCTAGATTTGAATGTAAATATAAATGTTATATGAAAGGATTTAGGAATAATATTTGAATGCATGAGAGTGAATAAGTTGATTGTAATGTTGTGTATAGAGAGGAGAATGCATAATTGGAGGAGTTGCAGAAGGAGATACAACTGAATTTGTAATCATTATCAAACCAAGGGCTTCTTTCTTTAGTTTGATAAATAGCCCAAGGGCAAAAAGAGTATGGTTATTCAAATCAAATGATAATGTTCATGGTATCATCACTATACCTATTTATTTGTATGCTCAATATTTGGTCTATTCTAATTGAAGGAAATAAGGTCTTCTTTCTACTTTGTTGAATATTATTTGACATTGTTTCTTGTCTCAATAAATTTCAATGGGATGAAGATTGTTGATTGTGAAAATGTACATTTAATATACCCATGCTTTGGAGTTAGGACCGTTGAAAACTTTGTTGATGAGAGAGAGATTATATCATTTACATTTTATTTGATTATCATTTAATTTTTTATTTTTAAAATTTGTAATTGTTTGTATAAAATTTATTTACAATGATGTTCATCATTCATAACTAAAGATTTAAATTTTTAGTCAAATTCTAATTAAAAAACTATCTTTTTAAAAGTTTACAAAACTTTATATGACCTTTGAAAACAATAATAAAGTAGATAACAAGATAAATAAATCAATAGGTAAAAGTAGTGTTTCTAAGTCTAATTTTCATTACCAAATGATTGCCCTTAATTTCCTAAATGAAACAATTCAAGATCTCTAAATGAAAAAGATTAAAGCTTCATTTAGGATTATTGCTTTTGAAAATGTTAAAAGTGATTATGTAAAAATCTTAATGGGTTTGAGTGTGTGTGAAATTGGAGCTTGAAACAAAATTGAAGGTAAAATTTTGATGGGCAACTCACATATCAAGGATTGAACTAAAATCTGGTAAGTAATTTCAAGTTTAAGAAGGGAAATTTTGTAGGATTATGAAATCTAATGAAGGATTGTATTTGGTGAGTAAAACTATCTTATATGCAACAATAATTCTTTTATAAAGGGCATAAAATCTAAAAGGAACAAGTAACTAAGAGTTATAATGTTTAATTTTGTGATATATTTCATGGATTTTAAGCTACGATGAAAATTTCTGTTGTGTTTAATCTGTGGTCGATGTTCATATAACTTTAAAAAGAAAGAGAGAAGAAAACCCTTTGAAAAAGAGGATGAGGTTTTGGTTGGGTTTTGTACTTGTTTTGGATTTTAGGAGTAGAGTGCAAAACTGTGACTCGAATATATTTCAGCTAATTTAGTTTACATAACAAACTTTATATCATGTAACTGATAGATGGTATGTATTACCTACAGATCAGAACAAACAATGTAGTATTCATCATACTTCATATTTTTCTGTAAACTACAACTACTGTAAGCAATCCTTAAGAGAAAAAGAAAAAGAATCTTCTCATGGACGTAGACTTATTGGCTGAATCACGTAACTCTGTTTGATCTTTCTTCATCTCCTTATCTTCTTCTCCAATCTTCATTTGTTTCTCTGTAAATCAACAAAAATACCATTTCATAATCAAATCACAACGTTTTCAGAGCATCGAGTTGCATCGAGTAAAGAATAACACTCATCGAGTAACATTGATTAAAAAACAACACTCATCGAGTAGCATCGAGTAAAGATTAATACTCATCGAGTTGCATCGAGTAAAGAACAAATACTCATCGAGTAAAGAAGAACAACTATCAAGTAGAGAGGAAAAACAGGGGGAATTACAGTGAAGAGAGAGAGAGTATTCTTACCTGAATAAAGAGTTTTTCCTATGCATTCTGATCAACACAACCTGAAAGAAATTATGTCATACACTGTTTGAGGATCCCTTCATAATTGTGATTGAACCTCAGCTTTTTCTTCCACCAACTCATGTTAATCTTGTCTGGGTTTTTGAATTTGGCCTACACAGGATAGAATAACCCAACAAAACTAGTATCAGAGCATTTGAAGATCGTCAAGATTAGCATTCTTGAAGCATCAAGATTCTCAAGAAAACAGTTCTTGGCATTCTTTTCAGGTTAGTGATGGATGTTGCTAGATTAGAGATAGAAAAGTTTGATGAAAAGGGTGATTTTGGTCTGTAGAAGACCAAAATCAAGGTTATTCTTGGACAACAAAATGCCCATAGAGCCATTTTAGACCCATTTATTTTGCCATCTATGTTAACAACTCAAGAAATGGAAGATATGGAACTTACTGCCTATGAAACTTTAGTTTTTAATCTTAGTGATAGAATTTTGAGACGGGTAATCGATCAAGACACAACTTACAAAATGTGGGTCAAGCTTGAAGGTCTCCATACAACTAAGGATCTGCCTAACAAGATGCTTTTAAGAGAAAAGTTCTTCATATTTAAGATGGATTCTGCTAAAACACTATCAGATGATTTGGATGAGTTTAAAAAGATAGTTTATGTGTTCAAGAGCCTTGGTGAAAAATTGGTGATGAGAATGAAGCCTTTGTTTTGTTGAACTCCCCACCTAAAGCCTATAAGAAGGTACAGAATGCCTTGAAATATGGCAAAGAATTAGTCACCGCTAATGCCATTATTTTAGCATTAAGAGCTAGGGAGTTATTTGTTAAGGAACAATCTAGTGCAGAAAAGTTATTTGTTAAGGGCAAAAGTAAGCAAAATCATTCTAAAGGGCTAAGAATCTATCTGGTGAATATCATAAACCAAAAACCGAACTAAGATGTAATTACTTTAAGAAGAAAAGACACTTAATGAGGGATTGTTGCAGTTTAAAGTGGAAAAAAAAAAAAAAAAAGAATGATCAGAAAGGAAAACAACCAGAAGCCTCAATGGTTGAAGGGTCATATTTCTATTCTGATGCTTTAGCCTCTACTAGAAATAAATTCAACCAAATTAGTCCTTTAGGGAAGCATGACTGGGTACTTGACTCTGGCTATACCTATCATATGACATCCTTTAAACCTTGTTTAATACCTACAAGGATGTGGATGGAGAATCTATGTACATAGGGAACAATGAAGCCTGCAAAATTAAAGGAATTGGTTCAGTATCCTTAAAGCTAAAGGATGGATCAATCAAGTTTCTTAGAAATGTGAGACATGTACCTTTACTCAAGAGAAGTTCAATATCTCTGGGTATGTTTGACTCCATTGGGTTTGAGTGCAGAGGAAAGGATGGGATCCTAGAAGTGATTAAGGATTCCAAGGTAGTTTTGGTTGGTGGAAAGGTTAATGATCTCTATATAGTAAGAGGAGTAGAGATGATGACTAGTGCCTACATTGTTTCAACAGCAAATTTGATAAAGGCAGACTTGTGGCATAAATGACTATCCCATATCAGTGCAAAATTGATGCAAACACTATCTAAACAGGATATATTGCCCAAAGGAATTAGTGAGCATCTATCCTTCTGTGAGCATTATATTTTAGGGAAAGTTACCAGACAGAGGTTCATAAAAATCTCAGCATACCACCAAAGAAATACTGAACTATGTTCACTCTAACCTTTGGGGACCATCTCCTACACCAAACCTTAGTGGCTCAAGGTATTTTCTAACCTTAATAGATGATTTTTCTAGGAAAATTTGGATATACTTCCTTAAAAAAGAACCAAGTCTTTGGGAAATTTAAAGAGTGGAAAACTATGACAGAAACATAAGCATCTAAAAGGTTAAAATACTTTAAAACTGACAATGAGCTTGAATTTTGTAATGAGAACATTGACAAATTCTGTAGTGAGAATTGTATAACTAGGCATAGGACTGTGAAGTATACACCTCAATAGAATGGGGTTACTGAGAGGTTAAACCGAACTATAATAGAAAGGGTAAGGTGTTTGCTATTTGATGCTATCCTAAGTGAGTTTTTTTTTTTGGCAGAAGTTGAAGTCAACACTGTTTACACCTTGAATAGGTGCCCTCACATATCTCTAGAGTTATTTACTTCAGAAGAGAAGTGGACTAATCATCCTCTTAATCTAGAAAACCTTACGGTTTTTTGGTGTATTCATCAAAATAAGGGAACGTTGAAGGCCAGAGCTGCTAAGTGCATGTTTGTAGGCTTTACTGAGGGAGTTAAAGGATTTAAAATGTGGCATCTAGTAGAGAGAAAGTTCATTATTAGTAGAGACATCACCTCTAGAGAAGAAGAGATGTTTATGCGAAAGGAGAAGAAGTTTGAGGATGAAGCTAAGATATCCACCACAAGAATTCAGGTGGAGTTAACTATTGAGCAACCAAAAAAACCTAACCTACCTAGTGACACATAAGAAGTTGAGGAAGAAGCAGGGGAATAAGAGGAGACTACTAATCTGTAGCCTGACCTAAGACACTATGCCTTAGCTAGGGATAGACAAAGGAGAACCATTAAGCCTGCAACAAGGTATACTGAAATGAACTATATGAATCTAGTTCTAAATGTTGTTGTGGCTCCTACTGACCAAGAACCAACAACTTTTGAAGAAGCAACATTGTTCTAATGCAAAGAATTAAATAGAAGCCATAAATGAGAAAATGCATTCACTAAATGTGAATGATACTTGGTCTCTAGCTCCCCTACTTAAGGGTTATAAACCAGTAGCTTTCAAATGGGTTTTTAAACTCAAAGAAGGTGCATCCTGTGATTAGAAACCTAGGTATAAGGCAAGGTTGGTTGTAAAGGGGTTTACACAAAGATGAGGAATAGACTACTCGGAGATTTTCTCTCAAGTTGTCAAACAAATTTTTATGAGGCTTCCCTTATACTTGGTTGCTCAAAATAACTTAGAATTGTCTCAATTAGATGTGAAAATGCTTTCCTTCATGGACATCTGGAAGAAACAATCTATGTGATACAACCTAAGGGATTTGAAGATAAAGGGAAAGAGAATCACTATTGCTTATTCAACAAGTCAGTCTATGGGCTGAAACAATCACCTAGGTTCTGGTATAGAATGTTCGTATGTGTTTATGTAAATACAAGTTCCTATAAAGATAAGGTTCACTTACTCATATATGTGGATGACATGTTACTGGTAGGTAGGTCTAAGGAATACTTAACTCATGTTAAAAACCTCCTAAACAAAGAGTTTGACATGAAGGACTTGGGAGAAGCAAGCAAAGTTCTATGGATTGAGATCCTAAGGAACAAAGAGGAGTCTATCTTAAGCATCAACTAGTTTAACTATTGTGAGAAGATCCTAAAAAGGTTCAACGTAAGAGATGCTAAGTGATAACTTGTAGAAATACAAGTTATTAAAACCCAAATTATTAAAACAATGAGAGAAGGCAGTAGTAAATAGGCCATATTATGATTGAACACACCAAACTAAAAGCAAAATCGCAATCACTAACTCTCATCGCATAAAAGCTTGTGTACAGGAACAAGGTGATAACGCGATCTCCTTAGTTGGCGATCCAATGGTACTTCAAAGACGAACGCGTGATGACCTTACATAAAAGCGGTGACCTAATGTGATAAAACGTGATGGGATGTGAAGCCGATAACGATCAAATCAGAAATTCAGTTGGCGGTCATACCATACCATTGCAAATCCATTGAACCTCTAGTGACCATCAGACGGGGTGATAGGGTATAGAAATTAATGCTGCCCATCTACACAATGATTAGTGAGATGAAGAAATGTTTTTTTTAGAAGTCTATAAATACCATTAGTGAGTCAGATTAGATCTCATAAGCAAGAGTAGAGGAGACTTAGCAATTGTTCATTATATTATAGATCAACATGAAAAGAGAAGCGTTGCATGAGTTACAGCTCATGCTTGGAGAAGACAAGGTAAAGATATTGTTTCATGTGTGAGTTACTTAGGTGATAGATAATGGAAAAACCTTTTCTTTTTTTTTTCCCCATTTTGTGTGTTTTGTTTGTTTTTCCCTTCTGAATTATATCTCAAAAAATCAAAATTTGATTTTATTAAATCTATTTTGATTTTAAAATGAAAAAATTTAATTAATTTCATAAATTAATTATTAAATAAAACTTAATAATTTAATATCAAATATTAAATTAATTTTAACACATATCCATCTNTTCATAAATTAATTATTAAATAAAACTTAATAATTTAATATCAAATATTAAATTAATTTTAACACATATCCATCTTTATATATTTAAATCATATTTAAATATATAAATTCTATATAAATTCTCCTATTCCATTTAATTCTAAAATTAAACATATAATTATATCTCATATAGTTACTAATTCTCTTAATTCTAATTTGAACGTTTCAAATTAGCTCATCATGTTATTCTAAAGCTAGTCCGTTACGAGCTAGTAGGGGGACCTTGCGAACCTACAGATCATGGGCTCCAACGATCTCAGATTAATTGGCTAAACTCATTAGACGAGATTAACCCATATTCATTAACTAATGAGTCACTCCACTAAAGCCCATAGTTGCACTCCCCTCATCGTAGATATATTATGTCCATATGATTTAACCATAATCAGCAAGTCGACCCTTTACAAGTTTTTCGTAACAACGGCTGGGTCAAATATCTATTTTACTCCCAAGATTACGTCTTATTCCTCAAGTCCTAT
This sequence comes from Benincasa hispida, assembly GCF_009727055.1. Classification (NCBI taxonomy): domain Eukaryota; kingdom Viridiplantae; phylum Streptophyta; class Magnoliopsida; order Cucurbitales; family Cucurbitaceae; genus Benincasa; species Benincasa hispida. The sequence continues at coordinate 56,110,420 of NC_052360.1, read as the reverse complement.
TGATCCTCTAATGAATAACTGGTTTGTGATCCAATCACTAAACCAAACTTTCTCAGCCCAGTGAGAGGGTGGAACCCCTTGTTCAATACCTGGATTCAGTACTTGAAAGAACAACCTTTCTCCTATCCCTAAATCGGGTAGATGTGAACTTCGTCTTGCATCCTATGTCCCCAGCTATCTATCCGATCTTACCCCTAAAATGGGAGTTTCATTGAGTCGGCGCTGTCGAGTCAACCCTCAACTATGAAAATATAAGGGCAATCTCGAGTAAACAGGAGTTCATAGTTAACTCAGGATTAACATCAAGTTACCTAAGTCATCTTGGTGAAATAGTTAGTCTTAAACAGTAAACAACGTTATAAAAAAAGAGTGAGTTATTTCTTGGTCCTGATCTTATGTAAACTCATTGTATAGGACGCCCACACTCCTCATGTCATAACATGTACAAATTAGGATCACATCGTATGTTGCACTTTACAACTCTTTGTAACAACTACAGAGTAGGCCCATCCAATGGTGTTACCAGAATAAGGTACCCAACCTCATTGATATACCATAGATCATTTTGACTATTTACTCGAACTCGATTCACTCTTACGTCTCCACATAAAGTTCAAGTACCCATACAATAGTCACGGGTCTTAGTTTATTTGATTTAGACATTCATACAATTTATGAAATCAATAACAAGTATATTATAATAGAAAATGTTTATTATTTTACAAACTGCGAATTTTTAGGACATAAAACCCAATAGATCAAACATGCATACATGTAATCAAAATCTAATTCACCTTTCCAAGTAGGTTTCCAGGTAGGGGTGCGACATTTCCATCGACTTAAGTACCCCAACCTCGTCAGATCCTACCTTAGACAAAAGGTCCCTTATAGATACGTTTGTTACATATTTAACCTTTTAGTAAGAATCAATTTAATCCTATTAAGTCGATTAAAAAATTAAACTTAGATTTCTAATCCCATTAGAAATGTGATCCCAGGTCTATCTCAATCATATTTTAAAACAATTTAAGAAAAATGATTATAGCCTAAAGGTTTGCATGCAACTCTTTATTATTGATTTTAATTCTAATTTTATTTAGTTATAACAATTATAAATAAATGAAACAATTAAAAACAACCATTGCATGCTTGGCATACTTTAGTTAATTATAACATTTATAAAATTAACCTAAGATAATGTCATGCTTCATGCAATAGTTATTCATTACTAATATATAACATTTATATAACTAAGTAATTAATCATGCTATAGCATACATTCCATACATTCATTCAATCATATATTATAACAATTATAATATAAATGAGGCATGCATATGCTATAATGCATGCTTTGTGTAATTTAAAACATGCATATTCATATATTATAACACTTACAATATAAAATGATGCATGAATAATAAATTCATAACTTATGGTGGGTTTTAAAACTATATGACATACATTATGACATATAATATAAAACATACACCGCATGTATGTTTACTCTAATAGTTGATGGACTAGGATAGGACCTCTAAAAAGAAAAAAACAAAAGGCTAACTATTACAAAAAATTGAGTCAACTGGTACGAAACAGGTGAACTGGGCCTTGAACCACTCGAACCGAAACGGCCTTCAATGAACAACCTTGTAGTGATCATGTAGCAAATGAACTATACGACCTTGTAGGAAAGACTGCACGATCGCATAACAAGCAACTATGCGATAAGCATCTATGCAATCTTGTATAAAAGATTGTGTGATCGTGTAGCAAGCAACAACGCGATAAGAATCTATGCGATCTTGTCAAAAAGACCGCACGATCGCGTAACAAGCAACAATACGATAAGCATCTGTGTGATCTTGTAGCAATTGGTACACGATTGTGTAGCAAACTCAACACGATCACGTAGCATTAACTACACGATCGTTAGTAAATGCTACACGATCCCATAGTAAAGCTATGTGATCAGTAAGAGCTACACGATCGTGTGGCTATAACTACACGATTCGAATATCTGCTTCGACTTCTCCATCGAAACAGTGCTCTGCAACTATTCTTTGATGCTTCTTGAGAACAACACGAGCGATTCAAACTTACAAATTATAGACTGAATTGGCTGATTAATACCTAAAAAAGCAGGGCCTTACAAACCAAAATCTTAAATTAAAGAAAGCCTTAAACAGAGTATTCTATCCCAAAACAACCATCAACAAATTACATCCACAACCATTCACTGCATGAAACGTAACGCAAATTATAAAATCCACAACTACTGTTAAATGATTCAATAAAAGAATGGAATTTGGAATCAGAAATCTACCACCTGGCTCTGATACCAATTGAAGGAACTCTTATGGGAGAGATTCTTGAGTGGCAGCGGATCGACCAAATTTCATTTTCATTGAATATAAAGTTTATAGTAAACAATAAACAAGATATGCATTCAATTCTAAATTACAACATGCTTTAGATAGGGTTTAAAAAAACCTCACATTTGAAGACCTTTCTTCACTTTTTCCTCGAACAGTTCACGAACAACTTGAAGACTTACTTCAAGATTAACCTCGAACACGAACGAACACTACCACGAATGTTTCCTTGGTATTCTCAGGGTGAGAATCTAGGAGTGATGAGCTCTGGCTATTTTGGATTTTGAGGGAAAACTTAATGTAGAGGAGGAAAGCTAGAGAACTCTCTCAATAACTCAAAACCACTGAACTCTTCTGTTGTCTTTTTCTCTTTCTCAATATCGATCAACCAACCAACTAGAAGAAGAAGAAACAATTTTCTTTTATTCTCCTTGCCAAAAATAACCACCACGTAGGTGGAGAGAAAAGAATGGGGAGGGAGTTGTAATTCCCTTCCTTATTATTAAAATAATAATAATATAAATAAAATATGATAATTAACTTGGCTGAATGGTTAAATCGCCCAACTCATGATTGGCGAATTCGACGGGTGGGTCTTGCAGTCAAGCTCCCTTCGCCTTTGCACTTGAGGGCCAATCTTCGTCTGGCTCGACGAAACCTTTGCACGCCTCCGTGCGGAAGAACAAAAAGAAAACTTCCATTTAAAAAACAATAAACAGAAAGTTACTTTAGCCCTTTTTACTTTTCATGAGAAATTGGCTAAACTAAGGACTTCATTTTAGTAAATGGTCACCTGGGCCTGGTCATTGCGACCCCTATCCGCTTATCTTATTTTTATGATTGATATTATATATATATATATGTTAAATTATATGTTATATCAAATATAACATATAACCTATAGTCTTAATATTGTATCACATACAATATATATTATAGTTTTTTCTTTTTTATATGGCATTTAATATAAATCATATTTATATTAAATTTAACAATTATGAATCCAATTCATATAACTCTATATTTGAATCTCATTCAAATATTTATTTCCTCCCATTAAGTTATAATGTATCAAATACATTATGACAATAATATCACATATAATTGAAACAGCTTAATTATATCATATATAATTAAATCTCTCCATTAATTTGAACAATTCAAATTAATCAAAAAATCTCATGGATCTATAGCTTGAAGCTCCAACGGTACATAAGTAATTAATTAAACTCTTTAATTACATTATTCATCATCCATTAACTGTCTCCACTAAAGATCGACAACTGCACTCTTCGAACTATAGATATATTTTTGTGTCCATTGGATATAACCAATGTACAGTACGATGACCTTTCACAAATTACTTGTAAGTACAAATAGGCCAAATTATCGTTTTTCCCCTCTAGTTACATCTAACTCCTATAATGAACAATAGATCATAGTCCAACTATGACTAAACCCCTCTCAGGCTAGGAGAGGGTGTGGCGCAACATTGTTCAAGAACTGGAATCAGCCCTTAAAGGAACAATTTATCTACTTACTCCTGTCATAGAGAAGGAGTGAATTCCATCTTGTGTAGTTGTGTTCCCAGCTCCCCAATCAGAAAAATTACCAAAATGGTAGGCTTGTTGAGTCGGCGACCTGACCACTCTCACCATACAAATCAAAAGACTGCCTTCATAGGCAGAAGTTCACAACTCACTCAGGATTCAGGTCATGTTACCTATTGTCATCCTGGTGAAATGTATATTATGAATAGTGTTATATAATGAGACTAAATATTTCGTGGTCTGGTCTTATACAAACTCCTTTGTATAGAATATCCCCACTCGCATTTCTATACATGAATGATCAGGATCAGATCATTTGTAGCACTTTAAAATAGTTGTAACATGTACAAAGCGGGTCATATTCATAGTGTCACAAGGATAGGGTAGCCAGCCTTATCCATCTACTACAGACCATTTACGTTATCACTTAAACATGATCCACCTGTATGTCTCTACGTACATGTTTAAGTTACAAAGATAACCTTGGATGTTACTTTATTGGTTTGTGGTTAATGCAACTAAAATATCATATATTTTATAGACAATGAATAAAATATGATATATTTTATTAAAATACAATAAATGTGATCAATAATATTTACAAACTATAGGACACTACAAGATTTAGGGCATCAACCCCAACACAGATTTTTTGAATATATATGTAAGTTAGAAGAGTGATCTGAGTGGACTAGAATGAACTAGATGTTCGTGGTTGTCCCAAGAGCAACCTCGAATGCAGCTATCTAATGTTGAAGTTGGGTGATTTGTTGCTGGACCTCTGTTGGGGATATGTTTGTGGGGCCTGTAGTGCCTTGAGCCCCTAAAACAGAGTGCATATGGTTGGTGGTGGAAGACTGAGGTTGTTGTCTGAGATAGTGTGACGACGACTCCCAAACTTCAAATCCACTAACCATCGAAATAGGTTGTTAACTGAAGCTGTAGGGAAAAAATGCCTGGGACTTGAACTCGACTGAAACAGCCGGCTGGAGGGGACGTGGTGTGCCAAGTGTATAACTGCTAGGTTGCGGCTGCAATTGGTCGAATACACAGATAGAAGGGGCTGTGTCGATGGTGATCGACTGGATCGCGCTGGTTGTGATCGACTGGAGCGTGCTGATTGATTAGGTTGTGATACGAAGTCCAGCCGCTTCTGCCTGGTCGATTGTGACATGAAGCTCTAATGTGGTCTGTTGGCTGCTACCGTAAAGCTCTAGTGAGATCTGCTGGTTGTTGGTCAGTACGATCAAGGATTCGGTTGGCTGGGCTTCACTCGAGTCGGCTGGCTTGGGTAAATGGAGAGAAAATCTTCTTAAAATATCATTCCACGACAGTCTCTACATAAGCCGCTATATCGATGGTTGTGGCTCCATTATTGTCGGTTAATGGCGATTATGACTCTCCTGTTTTGTTTTCCTCAATGGTGGCTAGGGTTCATCGTCACGCTTTGATACCATGATAGTGTAAAAGATGAAAGGAAGAAGAATAACGCACACTTGTTTACGTGAAAAACCCTAGAAAAGGGAGAAAAAACCACCATACCGAGAACTTTTTTATTATTTGATAATCTGAATACAAGAGAGACAACATAAATAAATAGACTAGTAGGAAATCCCTGGGAAAGGCTAAATTACAAAAATTTCTTTAGGGCTAAAACTCTTATTTTCAACATTTAGTACTTACAACGAGTGCTTAACAAATGGGTTGTGTTTCTAAGATGAAGAATATTCACATTGATTGTGCGACAAAGAGTGTGTGTTGTTTATGTTGAGTTTGCATCCTTTTGAAGATGATTTTCCTTGTTTTAAGGGGAGCCCAAAAGTCGAATCAAGTGAGAAGGCTTTCTCCACCTTATAGGAAGCCTAATGTCCGTTCTCATTAGAAGGGAGTTCACATATACTTAAGGGGAACCTACATTTCTCAAGTGAAGTGTGTTCACATGGAGAAGAAGAAAAAATATCATCAAGTGAGATGGAGTTTTATACACATACTTAGGGGCACCTAAGTTATACACCAAATATGTACACATACTTAGGGGGATCCTAAGTTCACCAGAGAATGAGTCTATTATCTAGAGAGAGCCTAGGTTCATGCGGGTTAGGCTCTACGATTGTCACAATAGTTGTCTTTATATATAGATAAATACATTGTTCTAAACACTTAATGAAATGAATATTAAAGGATTATCTTTCCTATGCAACCTTCCCCCAAAACATAGGTGTTGTATCACCGAATTGAGTTACCAACTCTTATGTGTTACTGTTGTCACGCTTTTATGTTGATTTACTATTGTCTCTGTTATTGATTGATAGGGCGTCTTGTGTGATATCTCTTAAGTTGATGAAGTGATTATATCATGCTATAATTTAACATACACACTGTGTTTGTCTTGCACCCACATCTAATGATACTATATTTAATTATAAAACATTTGAAAGAAAGACCGATCTCTTAAAACTCTAGGCATCTAAAGTAGCAGTACTTTGTTGATCAAATTTCCTCACCCAGACACTTAATTTAAAGAGGAAAGAAATCCTCTATATCCAAGCATGACGCTCATTCAAGAAAAATATTGGATGGTTGTGTTGATTCCACAGATTCCATTGAAGAATATAACCTTACTGAGAAGTGAGTAGATGAAACTAAGAACCATGTTTCGAGGCGACTTCAGATTATATGCTTTGGATATGTCAAACATTACAAGAAATTCAACTTTTCTTGACAAAGAAATCGTCGAAAAAATATGAAAACCATCGAGAAAACCTTTCTTGACGGCATCTTGACCGTCCACATTATCATCGAGAAAGCCTCTTTGGGAAAATATTCCCTTGCCTAAAAAAGGTGTCATCATTGGGAGAAAAAGATTTTGCAATAGAACAAGGATGAAGAATATATGCTAGACGCTAAAAAGAACTTACAACAAAAAGTATTTTTGCTGATGGTAAAAATGGTTTTTCCACCATCGAGATAAGTTAGCTTATGCCGACGGTTCTTTTTAGCGTTGGGAGATGGTTACTTATCTCGATGTTCAGTCAACGATTTAACTATCAAGAATGATTATTTTAGCATTGAGAAAAGTTTCTTTTATCATTGAGACAGGTTACCTTTGCCGATGGTAACCTATTTTGACACCTGTACGTTGAGATTACATATTTAGGTGTCGGGAATATATTTTTTCTTTATTTAGTAACTATAAAATCTATTTTATAAACAAATATCATACTTATTTCAATTTTACAAATATCAAGTAAACTAAAATAAAAATTGACAAAACTAATTAGATGTCTACAACATTAAATAATATCCACAAAATATGTTTGAATCTTATAAATTTGTCAAATAAGCAACTATTAATAAGATTGGTCTTAATCATAACATAATATCCACAAATTTTTTCCTTGAAATAGTTACATAATATACACAGATTACCTACAATTCTACAACTTAACATAGCTCTACAATTCTACAACTTAATATAGCTCGTCCGGAGATACAACTTCAACATAAATCTCAAGGTATCAAAAAAATAAAAACTTAAATAGTTTTAATGCTCAATATAAAAATGAATATAAAAATTAAGACTCAACTTAAGAACATCAATAGATTGAAAAAAAAAAAAAAAACTCATTTTACATATTTTAATCTCAAACTCAGTATAGAACTTAAAACTCAACTTAAAGTTAAATATAATTATACATCTGCCCCTATAATAATTTTTAACTCGACATAAGATTATTAACTTTATGCAATCTCCACCCACACACTTTAACCTCAAACTTAATATAGCACATTCTCATTTCAAAATAATCTTAAACTCAATATAAAACTTAAAATTAATTTCAAGTTAAGAACATCAACAAATTTAAATAAACCAACCCATATTTACACATTTTGATCTCAAGCTCAATAAACCGTATAATGATCTCTACATCGGTATAGAAGTTAAAACCCAACATATAGATAAACATAACTATACAATTACCCTAATACCAACTTTAACCCAGCATCCCCAATATTTACATATTGAAACAAACCAATTTAAGAGCATTAACAACCTCAATATACCATGCACTAATTATACTTTACATATATATACGTTTATGTTGTTTACATAACTGTAGCATAACAACATACACATGTCTTCTAATTAGTTTACTACCAAAGTTGAAGAGCTCATGTTTAATTTGATTTATCTCCTCGTTATTTCACGAGTTGTAAGATCATGGCTTTCATATCATCCATCTCTTAATTTTTCTTCTTTCTTTTAGTTTATCCAATCTAGCCTTTAAGGATTGTATCTCTTGTTGCTCCTCTATAACTTGCGAAGATGATGCACTCGATAATAATTTATCTTTTCTTGATTTTTTGGACATCGATGCCCTACCAATGCCCACTCTTGTACCCAACACCTCCTCACATATTTCTTCTCCCGATATTAGTTCAGACCTTTCCTAGGTGGAGCCTTCTCTCAACTCGACCATTTGACTCTACATCAACAAGTTAAACAAATAACTTACGTATGTATTGTCGTTACTCTTAGAGTGTGTAAGCTTAAACAAGATTACTAGATCCACTGCTTGACCATTGGATCCTTCTTGTAAAACAATGTAATGCTTTCTTATAATTCAAATGTAGAAATACATTGATTTATAATAAAATGAGAAATTAATGAGAAATGAGTAATTGAAATATAAGTAAACCATAAGAAACACAAAAGTTCTTACTTTCCATTAAGTAGATCCAGACTTAATGCATAAAAAGTGTCAATCATCAATGACATTTATAAGTCAATTGGATGGTACATGCATATTTTTTGTGTAGTTCTGACCTAAAATAAATGAAGTATAGTTTTTGAAATTTTGATTTTTGTCGAAATAGATCCCAATTAATATATTTGAAAGATTTGGACTTTAATTGTATATCAAATTTTCATCAAATCTCTTAGTTAAATGATAATGATAATAATAACTACATTTCTAAAATATAGACAACAAAATACATATATATTCTCAAAGCTAAAAAAATTATAAATTTTCTCAACTACTCCGTCCTTCCAAAATTTCACGGAGACAACAAAATTCAAAGAATCTATTTGACAAATATAAATATACCTAGACTTCTTTGATTCTTCGGTACTATCTTCTTTCTCTTAGTGAAACAATTATAGATGCAAAAAAAATCCATATTGATCCTACATAATATATCTCCATTCTCAAAGGTTTTGATGAGCTCAAGGCATTTCCAATAATTTGGTGTATCATCAATGACAAATTCTCTAATCCATGATTTATTCTCTCGCATCCTCCAAATTTCAATGGTCTTACTAACTAATGTCGAGTTATTGTAGAATATTGTATAAATGGTACCATTAAATTGATATATCCTACCAAATGTACATTTATATTTATATATCCTACTGCCTTCCACAAGGTCAGTAGCTTCTGTCACAAGGTCAGTAGCTTCTTGCAAGACAGCACACAATTCAATTTGTTCAGTTTCAACATCAAGAGTATATATAACATACATTTTCTTTTCATCTTTCCTTTTTTCTTTTACCAACCAATAGATGACTCCATTCAAGTAAGCACCATTGCAAGCATTTTCTTTTTTCAAAAGAAAGGGTGTGAAGATGCCTCCATTGATTATGGTTAGGGTTGGTTCCACTTCTACCAAAAGTCAAAACGTCCATTATGGATGTAGATTCTTGGGTGTTAGGGACAATAGTCCTGGAGCTTTTTGAGTAAGCAATTGCATCAGCAACTCTAAATAATTTGTATTGTATTGTAGTAGGGCTGAAACCAAATCCGAAGACATGAATATAATTATGGAACCCAGGAACCTGGATGAACTCATTAGTCATAGGATTGAATATGCCATTACACGAACAATAAAAAGTATTTTTGGAAATAAACACAAGCTATTGCATTGATTCATCATTATGATATAGAACCAGTTCCCATCAAATTACAATGAGCCTGATTTAATAAATTCTAATTCCAAATCAAAATCTACATCCAAATATTTTTTAGTATCAAGATTGATACAATGCATCTTGGAATTGCGTGTACCAGTAAACTTGCAATTGGGGATTCGAACAGAAGTGAACAAAAGAAAAGCATTTGTAAGGAATTGAAATTTAGAAGACGAAGCAAGTTTTACAAACAAGCCTACAGGAAGGAAGGAAGATTGGAGATAACAAGTTTAGAGAGGATTGTTTCACAAATAAAAGATGGAAGATCCCTTCCCCATTTCATAATCATTCTGCTTTTGCTCATATCCACCTTCTCCATTGGATACATCCAAGGCCAACTAAGCTTTGGTTCTTCTTTCTTAGGAGAATCGCTATATATGTGGAAATGTAATCCCATAAACCCGGATTTCAAACTGGTATTAGCTTCAAAATTATTTAGTTCCTACATTTTAGTAAAACCATCCTAAAAATAAAAACATCCATTTATTTTTTTTTTTTTTAAAAAGAACAATTCCTTTAAAATTATTTGTATTGAAACTTTTGTTTTATAATTTGGTTTTAGAAATTTTTTATAATTTTTTTAGGGAATTATTTCTTTAGAAGTCGTTTTTAGGAATTATTTTACAATTGGTTGGATGTACATGAAAATATTGACCACATTTAGACTTATAAAATTTAATAGAGAGATCTTCATAGAGAAAATATTATCTGAAGTTTATTTTTCTTGTTCTTTGAGATGTAAAATTATGTATTAAGTTTTGATAATCAAAGTTCATTAATATATCATTTTCTAAGAATAATATGACCAATCCATTTAATTTTTCTTGCTACATAGTTTCATTAATCTTAATTAATTTTAATTTTAAAAAGCTTATTTCAGTCTAAGCAACTTTTGTGGTATTCTTAATAATATTCTATAAGCAATATATGTATTTGAAAAAATATTTACCTTCTTTTTTTATATAATTTAATATTTTAATAGGACAATCAATTTCATTTTGCATGACCTTTCTCTTAATCTTTTTAGTTCAAAAAATAAATTAGAATCATTAATATCAGAAAAAGTATAATGTTTTAATGTATTTTCAAGATTAATACAATATCTACTATTTTTGTTTTATCTTTGGATTTGTCTATACATATCATTTCTTCTATTAGTTTTATATATTTACTTCCAATAAAAAATTTATCAAGAGCATTTTTAGATTCAATCTATTTCTCTACTCTTCTTTCCTTCTTAAGCTTTTCATATCCATATTATACTTTTCTAGTAGACATAATTGATATTCTAATTATGCAAATATAAACAAGTCTTAGATTTTAAGCTTTAATAAAAATTGAACTCGCGATGCCAGAAAGATTATCATTGAAAACCTCCGAGTTTAGAGAGATTTAGAGAAAGGGAGAGAAAATGACTTAAAATGTTTTAGTTTTGAAATAAATAAATAAGAAATATGGAAGATCTTCAACTCACCCAACCTAAACATAGGATTTTGATTAAAGGTTAATAATTTTGAAATGTCGACCAATCAAAATTAATAATATTTATGAGCCTCTTCATTATGCATATTTTCTTAATAGTTTGTATTTTCAATATTATAAAAAAAAAATTATGAAAAGTAATAAGTATACTATTTTATATTTTAAATTTCATTTCATTAAAAATTAAATTAAGTATATACCAATATGAAAATGAGGTCTATACCAATATGAAAATTAAATTATGTGCATACATGAAAATGAGGTCTTACTAAAACTAAATGGGAGCTTTAAGCGATCACCTCGCTGGTCTATAGGCCTCTCACCTCTTAAATTTGGTGAAATCCATATATACAAATCTACAAGTAAAAGCATTATTGTACAAATCTTTTATATAGCCGCATATCAATATTATTAACATTTCATTTTTTTTTTAAGAAGATGAAATTTCAAACCTAAAAAACACAACAATAAGTTATAATATAATTTTGGAGGATATACTTTAAAGTTTAAAATTTAGTTCTTATACTTTTGAATGTCCAATTTAGTTCTTATACTTTCAAATGTCCAATTTAGTTCATGTACTTTAAATAAATCTTAAATGTAGTCCCTACTGTTAATTTATTGTTGACTTTTGCAAACACATTTAATTATATATCATGCAAGAGAAACTAATAATGAACTATTTTCTCTATTCTAACTCTCTACCATGCAACTTCCAATATTGATCTCTGGTATGCCAAGGCTTATTGTAGTGTTTGCACACAAGAGAGGGCTTACTGTTCTGTTTGTCACTATCAAGTCCGGATAACTTAACGTTAAACGTAGCATAATCTGTTGGCAAGATCAACAAATTATTCTTGGCACTGAATCTATCTTCCTCAAGACGTGCCTTATAATAGACTTCCATGAGGAGAGGTATTAAACAATGTCCCAATATCCGACTACGAACCGCATTCAATTAAGAATTTAGGCCTGCAAGAAAATCATAAACCCGGTCAGTTTCTTCAAATTTGGAGTACTGTACTCCACCACAAGGACAGTCCCCGACAATCTCACAACACAAGTCCATCTCTTGCTAGAGTAGAGACAACTTGTTGAAATACGATGTCACATCCATCGTTCCCTTTTTACATTCATGGACTTGTTTACGTAAGGTATAGAGCCTAGATGTGTTTTGTCTCTTAGAATATAACTTATGAACTACATCCCAGATATCTCACCTATTTGCATCATACAGCAGGAGTTTGCCTATCTAGGGTTTCTTGCTATTCACGAACACAGATTGGAGTAATGCGTCCTCTCCCTTTCAGATACGTTCTTGAGGATCACCAAGTCTCGGTTTCGGTATCTCACCCACTAAATACCCAAATTTATGCTGTCCCTCAAAGGCCATCTTGATCGATTGAGACCAAGAGAAATAGTTCTGACTGTTCAATTTCTCCACAATCATAAAAGCTGCAGAATTTCTCATTGATCTAGATAATAAATTTGGTGTGGGTAAATTAGGAGAAGAAGTTACCAGCTTTTCTGAATATATAGATAAGTTGGAAGAGAGGTATGTGAAACCCGGAATTCCATTTTCCCTTTTAAGCAGGAAATACAAGAGATTACCTAAGTTAGAGAATAGGAAATTTCTAAGTGATTAAAAGGATTTGTTAAATAACTTTGGAAATAACCATGCATTGGAAGCCAAGGAGAAAAATGACTTTGCTTTTGACAATGTGTTGGTGTGGTGCCATTTGTTAGCCATAAAGTATTGAGAGGTTACATGAGCATTAAGAGAGGCTGAAGTATGGCCAAGAACAACGCATGCGACAGACAAAACCTTGAGAGGTTAGAACAACGCATACAGTGAGATAGATGCAATGGATACGGCGACCTTGCTACACGATGGATGCGGCGGCCTTGTTACGCGATGGATATGGCAGCCTTGCTACATGATGGATGTGGCGGGCTTGCTACGTGAGAGTATGCGACTGATGATTTGCGACCGAAGGAATGCGTTGGTAGCATGCAGCGATGGATGGCATGCGGCAATAGAGGCATGCGATGATGGAGGCATGTGGCGATGGATGGCATGCGGCAATGGAGGCATGCGGTGATGGAGGCATTTGGCGATGGAGGATGCGATGATGGAGACATGCGGCGATAGAGGCATATGGCGATGGAGGATGCGGCGATAGAGCATATGGCGGTGGAGGATGCGGCGATGGAGGAACACGACGATGGAGGCAGGTGGCGATGTATGCGGCAGTGCTATGCGATGGCATGCGGTGATGCTACGCTAGGGCATGCGGTGCGAGGTCATGCGATGATACTACGCGAAGGCATGTAGTGCGATGGCATGCGGTGGTGCTATGCATGCGGTGATGCGAAGGTGTGCAACCGAAGGTATGCGTCGATGGTATACGGTAGCATTATGCGTTGGCATCATACAACGGTGCTATGCGTCGTACAGCCGAAGGTATGTGTCGATGGTATACGGCAGCACTATGCGTTCATGTTACACAGTGATGCTATGCATCGGTGCTATGCGGCAACGCTATGCATCGATGCTGTACGGCAACGTTATGTGTTCGTTGTATGCGGCAACAACGTTAGGTGATGAACTATGTGGCGGTAAGACGAACCAGGATGGACGCATACGCCATGTGATGAGTCCGGACATAGGAACGTTGCGACAATTGGATTGGTGCATTTGTGACTAGATGACAGTATATGAAGTGGGACAAACGCATATGAGGGTGGATGGATGCATCTAAGGATGTCACCCGGACATGTGGCTTACTACGAAAGAGTCTTAAGCCTTAAATATATGAGGTGGGTGCACGAACAGATATGCAAAGTTAAGCCTTAAGTGTTGGCTATGGAGGAGGAGGAGGACACTTAAGATTGCATTGAGGTGAGGGATGCGTTGATTGTGTAGAATGGAGAGACATCAAGCAGGAGGTGGAGGGCAAAGGAGAAGGCTATAAAAGGGGGAGAACGCCTCACTTCAACCCACAAAGAAAGGAAAGAATAAGAGATATTCAAAGGAGAGTAGGCAATCTTCAGGCGTAGGTACAAGCAAATGTGCCAAAAGGGACAGGGTTATACAGACAAACTTATAGGCTAACTTCAAACAGGATGCTTTTCCAAACTACTCGTGCACATCAGGTGATTTTTAGATAAAAAGTTTCTATATTAAATGTAGTTTTGGTGTGAAGGCTGCCTTAATGTAATTCTAATTCTAAGGCTGTCAAATTCAAGGAAATCCGAGAGGTGCTCACCAGTGAGGAGACAGTTGAGCCAGGAGGAATAAACTTGAGACTTGGAACTCTCGCCAAAGAATTTCAAGGAGAAACTTTAAGGTATTATAGTTAAGAAATTTTCACACATTTTTGAAGAAGGGAATGTCTTGCGATAAGGCTCGAAAGAATGAGTAATCGAAGCTTACAATTAAACCTGAAATAGGGTCCAGCAGAAGAACAAGGGAAATCGGGTGAAATGGGAAGAAAGATCTCAACAGATCAATGTGAGTGGTTTCTTCCTTTGTTATTTTAAGCATATTGTGAATTAATATGTTGTAGTTTATGCTATGAGATATGTATGACGTTGGAATGGTCAGGGGGTCTGTGGACCTAGAGCCTGAGCCCAAAATAAATCCTTACAGGATGGTCAGGGGACCGAGGAGTCTATTCCTGAGCCTGTGGGATGGAAAAATCTTGAATGGGATGGTCAGAGGGTCGACGGACCTAACTTCTGAGCCCATAAAAGGGAAAACTATGTGCACATAGGTTGATATTTTTAGTTATGAAATGTTAACCATCTACCGTGTGTGTAGGTGGGTTTGTGAAAGCTTCATGGTATGGTGGAGGATCGTGTGGGAACCTAGTGATAATGCTTGTAAAAGACTTGTAGTTGGTTTACCATTCACTGAGCTTTGTAAAGCTCATGGTTTGTCTCTGTGTTTCTCTGGCAAGTAGCTGACGAGTCCAGGTTGCGGTGTTAGTCAAGGTCTGCCACAAGTCTAGAAATAGTCTTAAATGAGATTGGTTGTCGGGATAATGTCTTTCGTGTAAATGTAACTTGAATTTATAAACTAGTTTCTAATTAAAGCATGTAATATTTTTTCGTTACTACTATAAGTAAGGTTATTAAAAAGAAACTAGTAGGTAAACAAAAGTAGCATCAGTTAATATCATGCCTCTCCTCGGGCTCAGGAGTGTGAGCTCGGGGTAGGGTGTGACAACTTGGTATCAGAGCATAAGGTTTTGGTAAAGGGTAAACTAGAGAAGAGTATAGTAATAATATAGTATGTCTAAATGTGTGGTTTATTATAGGAATCATGNGGTTTTGGTAAAGGGTAAACTAGAGAAGAGTATAGTAATAATATAGTATGTCTAAATGTGTGGTTTATTATAGGAATCATGCCACGTGGTAGACCGCGTAAGCAACTGATGGGGACTCAACATGCTACCTCGAAAACAACAGGAGAGGACCAGGGCAGGTCGAGTGATCCGTAGGCAGAGACGGGAGGTGACGAGCAAATGATGGGAAAATTTGCTCGGTATTTGGTCGAGAACTTAGGAGGGGTGTCAGTAGACCCCAAGAAATGATTTGGTATTGAAAGGTTGAAGGCATTAGAAGCCTCAACCTTTGAATGAACCACGAACCCAGCAAATGTGGAAGCCTGGTTCGTGATGATAGAAAAATGTTTCAGGGTAATGCGATACCCTAAAGATAGAAAATTAACACTAGCTAGTTTCCTACTCCAGAAAAGAGCTGAGGATTGGTGGTGCGTATTTGAAGATAGAAGAAGGTGAAGGAAGGAAGTTACCTGGGAGGAATTTGGAAAAGTCTTCCATGAACAATTCTATCCTCAAATGTTTCGCGATGCAAAACGAAATTAATTTCTAAAACTCGTACAAGGCTCACTATCGGTAGCCGAGTATGAACAAAAATATATTGAACTTAGCAAATACGCCGCCAGTTTAATATTAGATGAAACTGAAAGATTTAGGAGATTTGAGGAAGGGCTACAAGGAGAGATACGAACACACATAACTACTAGCATTAATATGCAGAAATTTCTAAAATTAGTAATGACAACGTTACATGTGGAAGCTAGCCTAGGATCACTAGCAACAACGGAATCCGTGGGGGAGCAAGAAAAGAGCCAGAAATACTCCTTGGGGTTTTTAAATAAAAATATAAGTAAGACCAACTCCGGAAAGCAGAAGACAACAAAAGAACTTACTCTACAAGAAATATACAAGCCTAATGAATCTGTAGCCAGCACCCGAAGGTCGTGGTGTTCAAATTGTAAGAGATATCACTTTGGGCACTGCTATGGAGGGGCAAACGTATGCTATAACTGCGGAGAAGTTGGCCACTACAAACAGAACTGCCCCTAGTTAGGGAAGGAGGACAAAGGCAAGGAAAAAACCCCCGAAGTAAAGATAAATGTGTACTATTTTCCATTATAGATGTTGTATAAAAATTTCTCCTCTGTAAATATGTTTTTGTTTATGATTAATAAATATATTTTAACAAAGTATGTTTGATGAAATGATTGTTAGCTAGATAGGATCAAGTCAAGAAAAAAACTTGTTATGCGATAGATGTTGGAAATAACACCCCGGAGAATGTTTAAGGGGAACGGATAAATGCTATATCTATAGACGCGCAGGACATAAAGGGAAACAATGCCTAGAGTTTCAATGTTTCCTTAGTCACCGGGAACCAACCTTTGACGTGACTAAATACTACCCCTGTCGTAGGTGTCATAAGAGTCTTTGGAGAGACAAGGAGGGGAGAGAAGGTTTGTGCTTAAAATATGAACAACCCGGTCATCAGTGTAAAAACTATCCAACCAATAATCCAACCAGTAGCTCAAGGGGAAACCAAGCTTGGAAGGATTACTGGTTTTAAAGGAAGAAGTATTAAAAAATGGAACCTATTTAAAGGTTAAACAAAACTTATGTAATTAAATAAAGTTGAAAAGGATGAGATAAATGAATAAGAGATGTTTACAGTATTGCTTTAAATTTCGAGGACGAAATTTTCTTAAGAGAGGAGTAAATGTGAAACTCGAAATTCCATTTTTCCCTTTTAAGCAAGAAATACAAGAGATTAACTAAGTATGAGTTAGATCCTAAGTTAGAGAATAAGAAATTTCTTAGTGATTAAAAGGAGTTGTTAAATAACTTTGGAAATAAGCCATAACTAGTGAAATTTGACTAAGTATAACCATGCGTTGGAAGCCAAGAAGAAAAATGACTAAGTGTTTGACAATGCGTTGGTGTGGTGCCATGTGTTAGCCATGAAGTATTGATAGGTTACTTGAGCATTGAGAGAGGCTGATGTATGGCGAAGAACAACGCATGCGACAACCAATGCCTTAAGAGGTTAGAACAACGCATGCGGTGCGATGGAAGCGATGGATGCGGTGGCCTTGCTACGGGAGAGTATGCGGCCGATCATTTGGGGCCGAAGGAATGCGTTGGTAGCATACGGCAATGGATGGCATGCGGCGATAGAGGCATGCGACGATAGAGGCATGCAACGATGAAGGATGTGGAGATGGAGGCATGTGGCGATAGAGGCATGCGGCGATGGAAGCATGCGACGATAGAGGCATGTGGCGATGAAGGATGTGGAGATGGAGGCATGTGGCGATAGAGGCATATGGCGATGGAGGATGTGGCGATGGAGGCATGCGACATAGAGGCAATTTGCAATGGATGCGGCAATGCTATGCTATGGCATACGGTGAAGCTACGCGAGGGCATGCGGTGCGAGAGCATGCAATGATGCTACACGAAGGCATGCGGCGGTGCTACGCATGCGGCAATGCGAAGGTGTGCGGCTGAAGGTACGCATCGATGGTATACAGCAGAACTATGCGTTGGAATCATACGATGGTGCTATGCGTCGTGCGGCTGAAGCTATGCTTCGATGGTATACGGCAGCACTATGCATTGGTGTCACATGGTGATGCTATGCGTCGGTGCTATGCGACAACGCTATGCGTCGATGCTATCCCCCGACTTTATGCGTTCGTTGTATGCTGCAACATCGTTAGGCGATCAACTATGCGGCGGTAAGACGAGCCAGGATGGACGCATACGCCATGTGATGTGTCCGGACATAGAAACGTTGCGACAATTGGATGGGCGCATTTCTGGCTAGATGACCATATCTAAAGTGAGACAAACGCATATGAGGGTGGATGGATGCATCTAAGGATGTCATCCGAACATGTGGCTTGCTAGGAAGAAGTCTTAGGCCTTAAGTAAATGAGGTGGGTGCATGAGCAGACATGCAAAGTTAAGCCTTAAGTGTTGGCTATAGAGGAGGAGGACACTTAATATTGCATTGATGTGAGGGATGCGTTGATAGTGTAGGGTGAAGACACATCAAACGGGAGGTGGAAGAGGCTGGGAGTTGGAAGAAGACAAGGGAAACACTTGGATGTGATCAAGGGAAGAGGTGTCGAGCAAAGAAGAAGGGTTGAACGCCTATAAAAGGAGGAAAACACCTCACTTCAACCCACACATCAGTTAAGTACATAAAAACACAAAGAAAGAAAGAATAAGAGATATTCGAAGGAGGGCAGACAGTGTTTGGGCGGAAGTACGAGCAAAGATGCCGAAAGGAACAGGGTTCTACGGATAGACGCATAGGCTAACTTCAAACAGCATGCTTTTCCAAACTGCTTATGCAAATCAGATGATTTTTAGACCAAACGTTTCTAAATTAAATGTAGTTTTGGTGTGAGGGTTGCCTTAATGCAATTCTAACTCTAAGGCTGTCAAATTCAAGGAAAACATAGAGGTGCTCACCAATGAGGAGACAGTCGGGTCAGAAGAATAATCTTGAGACTCGGAACTTTCGCCTAGGAATTTCAAGGCAAAACTTTAAGGTATTATAGTTAGGACATTTTCACACATTTTTGAAGAAGGAAATGTCTTGAGATAAGGCTCAAGAGAGTGAGTAATCTAAGCTTAAAGTTAAACCTGAAATAAGGTCTAGCAGAGGAACAAGGGAAACTGGGTGAACTGGGAAGAAAGATCTCAACAGATCAATGTAAGTGGTTTCTTCCTTTTCTATTTTAAGCATATTGAATTGATATGCTATAGTTTATGCTATGAGATATGTATGACGTTGGAATGGTCAAGGGGTCTGTGGACCAGAGCCTGAGCCCAAAATAAATCCTTACATGATGGTTAGGGGACCGAGGAGTCTATTCCTGAGCCTGTAGGGCGAAAAAACCTTGAATGGGATGGTCAGAGGGCTGACGGGACTAGCTTCTGAGCACATGAAAGGGAGAACTATGTGCACATAGGTTGATATTTTTAGTTATGAAATGGTAACCATCTACCATGTGTGTAGGTAGGTTTGTGAAAGCTTCGTGGTATGGTGGAGGTTCGTGTGGGAACCTCGTGATAATGCTTGTAAAAGACTTGTATTTGGTTTACCACTCACTGAGCTTTGTAAAGCTCATGGTTTGTCTCTATGTTTCTCTGGTAGGTAGCTGACGAGTCCAGGTTGTCGTGTTGGTCAATGTCTGCAACAAATCTAGAAATAGTCTTAAATGAGATTAGTTTTCGGGATAATATCTTTCTTGTAAATGTAACTTGAATTTATAAACTAGTTTCTAATTAAAGCATGTAATATTTTTTTGCTGCTGCTATAAGTAAGGTTATTAAAAAGAAACTGGTAGGTTAACCAAAGTAGCATTGGTTAATATCATGCCTCTCCCCGGGCTCAGGAGTGTGAGCTCATGGCGGCGTGTGACAAGGTCTGAGTGGAACAGAACAGACTTGATGTTCGTGGTTGTCTCAAGAGCTACCCCGAGTGCAACTATTTGTTGTTAAAGTTGGGTGAATTGTTGTTGGACCTCTGTTGGGGATAGGTTTGTGGGGTTTGCAGTGCTTTGAGCCCCTGAAATAGAGTGCATATGGTCAATTGAAGAAGACTGAACAGGTTGCTGCCGAGATAGTATGACTAAGGATGTCCATTTACCACGTGAGGTCGGGGCCCCACAGGGACCTGCCTTGAACGGGGCAGGAAATCCTCGATTAGATGGGGAATAGGTGAAGAAGCATGGATAATTTTTTCCCGTTAGCTAAATGGGGACAGGGATGGGGATTATATTCCCATCCCTATCCCTGACACCGTCCCCGCCCCCTCCCGATGAATATAATATATAATAATAATAATAATAATTATTATTATTATTATTATTAACTCATATTTTGTTTACATAAATAGAATATGAGTTTACTATATTTGTTATTATTATTATAATAGTTATAATAATAATTATTATTATTTTATCTATATACTTTTTACAATAATTGTGGTATAAAAAATTAGTTATTTTCTAATTTTCATTTCAACCTTTTCATACTTTAATATATTTGTAAACTGTTTTAATATCTAAGACTTTCTACCTCAAGCCATAAATGTTTGGTCGAGTTTACTGTCGCCCATAAATCCGTGCGTACGCAAATAATATTTATAAGACACTGAATTAACTACTTATACTAACTGATAAAATAAGAGGCATGTCGGTCTTGAACCCCATGGAAACGCAGAAGATTAGTTCATCAAAGCTCGTTTTCCATTAAAGAGACAAATGGGGTGGGGGAGAAGGGGTTTGTGTGGATGGATAATTGAAATTGCATAAAATAATGTGTAAGAAAATAACTAAAGAAAAGATAGGGGCAATTCGGTTAGGGGCCGAAGGTAGGCGTATATTTATGACCTAAAGCGAAGAGACATATATATAAGAGTTGGTCGCAGCGTTGCAATGCGGCCTGACTTGCGTGCACGTCCATGATGATGTTCGCAGCATTACAACGCTGCCCTGTTTGCCCAAAATAGGCAGTTACTGCCTTATAGCGTTGCAATGCTCCGTCCAGGGGTATTTCATCTGTTCACGTCCCTTTAAACCCAGTTGCTCAATTAGCTTCTAATTTCTCCAGATTAACCTCAAATAGCTCGTAACGACTGATTCTACCTTCAAGATGCTCAATACTTACGAAATCATCAAATACACACAATAAGCATAGTAACGGCCTAAAATTAAAAAGAGGAGAATAACATATTTTTTGTGCTATCAAATACACCTAACTTCATTCTTGATCATCCTCAAGCAAGGTAGAATCACACATTCACATAGAAAATTATGCTTGCTCCATTACGAAGGTTGTTACTCTAGTATCAACAGTCTATAAGGATGAGATTTGCAATAAAAATATAATCAGATTACAATCAGTCAATAAAGCACATTTTAAAATGATTCTAAACTTTTCATGCATGAATGAATCAAAAGCCCTACTAATTATGCTCACAAAACCTAGAATGGTTTTATAAGGCTCTCATTTTATTTCCTACCTACACTGGATTGAAGGTTTAAGAGCCAAATTTCCTAGACTCAACTTTGTAATGGCACACTTACAAAAACTAATCTTATTTTTTTTTTAATTATTTATTTTTTACTTTACACAAGGAGGAAATCTTATCTACTCACATTACCTTCGTTTTGGCTTGCCCATACGGGTGTCATGAGAGTCTTTCAACAACGAGCAATGTCTCCTAACAAGATGTTGAAGCTTACTCAATCCTTTGGGTACTTTAGCCTAGAGGGAAGCAATGTGTGTCATAGCGGCCCCAAGTTAATCATAACCCAAGAAAGAGGTGTAATCTCCCTAAAAAAAACATAAAAAGTTACTTTTACTTTACAACATGATCTATCTTTTACAAACTTGCTTTTTGATAAATTGTAGAAATACAAGTTATTTTTGCTCTTAAGTTGGAACAACTAAGATTTTTAATGATAATTTGTCCTCATTTTTAGAAGAAATGCATGGAATTACTCAAACATTAGCAAATCATGAAAAAAAAAATTTATTACTAAAAACTGTGGCATTAACAAATTGTATTGCATGATTTTAACAAGAAGATAACACATAATCAAGAAGCGTAGTAGGCAAAGTTCTATCGCATGGGCCATGCGTCGGAGGGAATTCAACGCAAAGAAGATTCATTGATCCAGGTTGATTGTGTCATATCACCACTTGCATGTATGGGCACTTGCAACAGGCGGCATATGAAAAGCTTCCGAGTGTCAGGCGGCTAACCAGGGCATGGACTTTAATGCTGCCCATCAACCAAGTGGACATGACGAATGCCTATAAATAGATGAAGTCCCTCCAGAGTTCGTAGTTAGTTAACACAAAAATTATCAATATTTTCACTCTCTGTATAGCATAGTCGTAATTTTAGTTCTTTAGAAGTTGTGCTGTGGTGCCAAGACGATTAGAAAAGTTGAGAACCACCACCACTGCCGGTCAGGGAGTGGAGGAAACAAATATTGAGAAAGACACTTCATCCAACTTCTATTCAAGTGATTGTACACAACGAGATTGAGCTAAAGAGATACAAGAGATTGTACTCTGCGACTTGACTCAGTTTCCTTCATCTCATTTATCGCTTTCATTTAATCTGATTAAATATTGCTTTTGTAAAGACTCTCTGTTTCTTTATAAAATTCATATATTTGATCCGACTTGATCAATTGGTAAAAGCATCATTAGCTTAGATTATTCGAAAGAGTAAAGAAGCCAACATCAAGTAGAACGGCTAGTACATCTAGAGATAGACTTATTGGTGTTTATTGCATTATGTGTTAGATGCATGCATCCTTGAGATGGGTTTTGTATGCTATTTGCATTGAGAAGTGTTGAATAAAGTCTAACGCATAAACAAAAATAAGCAAATCATCCCATCTCATCTACATCACACTCTGGTTTGTGTACACTCATCTTAGACCAACACATATCATTTACATTAAAATCCATTTTCGCATGATCCATCACTCATTAATAAACTCTTTTGTATCTTATGGCACAAGCACAACACTTTAGTGTAAATATTACATTTATCTACATACATTTAGGAAACCCCCTACAATAGATACAACACAAGGTCTGCGTCAGTTTAACTGAATCCCTGAGTTCGACCCTAGACTTCCCACGAACCTAAATTAGATTTATACTTGGGTCTGGTTTAGGAAAACTTGAACGTCATTAGAAGGTGTGTTGTGCGTTCTGTTGCATATCTCTAACGCACCAACGTGTTACAATTACATAAACGCATCAAAGCATTAACGCATCACTTATACTTAGAACTTATTCTTCCAATTTATTTTATACAATACACTCCTAGAGTGAATCACGATAGCAACGAACAAGTTTTTTGCGCTGTTTTCGAGGATTCAGAAACAAAACTAACCAGAAATTTCGTTTGTATCTATTGTAGGAACACTTCGGTCGAGGGAATATTACAAGTTAAGCCTACGTTTGTGAACGTTTATGACCAGGAAGAGCACTCATGAACTCAGATACGACCCTGATATTGAAAGGACCTTCCGACATAGGAACCGATCTAATCGTCATCGAAGGTTGAGGCAGTAATTTCTCAGACAACATAACAGGCAACGAACACTGACAAAAGAACAGGCAAATCAGCAACTAGCTCATGCTGCACAGAATTCGATCCTAATGGCGAATAGCAGCACGCATCCCATGAGAGAGTATGCATCCCCTATACTGTATGATATCTCTCCAGGAATCATATACCCAACGGCAAACGAGACCAGGTTCGAGATGAAATCTGTAATGCTCCAAATGTTCCAGACTACTAGACAATTTAGGGGTGGTCGTGGTGAAGATTCTCACGGCCACATGAAGCGTTTCCTGGAAATGTGTAACTCATTTGTGATTCCTGGAATCACCCCAGAGGCAATCAGGTTGTCTTTGTTCCCCTATTCTTTGCATGATGACGCAGAACAATGGGTAAGCTCACTGGAACTTGATGAAATCACCATATGGAAGAAATTGGTGGAGAATTTTATGCAAAAATACTTCCCACCTACCACCAACGTGAAGAGGCGTCGAGAGATTATGAACTTTGAACAAGAAGAAACTGAGACCTGCATGGAAGCATTTTAAGGATTTGGTCAAAAATTGCCCGAACCATGGACTACCACTAACTATCTAAATGGAGACTTTTTTATGGAGGATCGAATAGAGCATCGCAGATAGCAGTCAACACAGCGGCAGTTAGTGGAATTATGGATAAATCTTACAGCGAGGCTAAGGAGATATTAGACCGCATTGCTAAACACAACATGGAATGGGTGGACGATACATATGATGGAAGAGGTGACAGGAAGAAGAGATCTCAGAATGTTAATTCTATCGATTCCAACGCAATAGCCACACTATCTACACAAGTGGCTACGATGAACAGCTGCAGAACATAACGCTAGGAAACGCATCAAATCAGCAGAAGATGAATTAGGTAGAAGCGTTCGGGCAGCCCATGGTTAGCTGTGTGGTCTGTGGAGATCCTCACTCTTATGCAGATTGCCCACAAAAACCTCAGTTAGTATGTTTCATTAAAAACAACCCATTTTCCAATACATATAATCATGGATGGAGGAACCATCCAAATTTTTCTTAGACAGAAGGAAATCATTAGGAGCACCACCCAGGGGCAAACCAACAGCAAAGGAATTGATCGCCGCCTGCATTTCAACAAATGCATCAGCCACATCAACAATCCTTTATTAGAGGAGGACAGGCGTCGAGCTCAGGATCTCCGCTTGAGAACCTATTGAAGGAGTACATAGCCCAAAATAGCGCGTTGCTGAAAAGCCAGGTGTCGTCTATCAGAAACCTGGAAATATAGGTAGGGTAGATAACGAGCGAGGTGAAGAACATGTAACCTGGAGTTCTACCTAGCAACACTGAAACACCTGGGAACAATAATGGAAAGTGGAAAAGCTGTTGAAGAAAGAAGAATGAATCCAAGAAACAGTAGTCCTTCAAAAGAACACATCACATGTTCAATGGATCAAGAAGAAACAACGCCCGAGACCACAAGGCATTCAGAACCCAGTATGTCTAACGCGGGAAAGCCTGAGGTGCCTCTGAACGCACCATTCCCTAGATGACTGATGAAGAATAATGATGAACAACAATTCAAGTGCTTCCTTGAGCTCTTGAGGTAATTACATATCAATGTTCCACTTATAGAAGCCTTGGAGCAGATGCCAACATATGTCAAATTTTTTAAGGACATTTTGACGAAGAAAAGAAGAGTCTGTGAGACAGAAGTAATTGCGCTAATGTAAGAATGCAATGCGTTAGTAAGCAACAGTTTACCAAAGAAACAGAAGGACCTAGGGAGCTTCACAATTCCTTGCTCGATAGAAGGATTGGATGTGGGTCATGCATTGTGCGATTTGGGAGCCAACATCAATCTCATGCCACTATCAATCTTTAAGAAATTAGGAATTGGCGAAGCACAACCCACTTCTATTACCCTTCAGCTCGCTGACAGAACAATCAAGTACTAAGAAGGAAAGATTGAAGACGTTCTGGTAAAGGTTGACAACTTCATATTCCCAGCAGACTTTAATATCTTGGATTATGAAGCAGATAAGGAGGTACCAATTAAATGCATCCAATCCTAGCTACTGGAAAAGTTTTAATTGACGTGCATAAAGACGAATTGACTATGTGCGTAGATAATCAAGGGGTGAAGTTTAATGTATTAAATGCATTAAAGTTTCCATATAGTGAAGATTGTCAACTGAACAGTATTGAGTTTCCTAAAGAAGAGACCCATGTATGCGAGGTCCTCGCTTTGGAGGAGAACCTAAAGAAACCAGAGCCGCCTAGTTTGAGTGAACGGCGGACAAAACCAATGCATCCATCACTTGAGAAACCACCAGAACTTGAATTGAAACACTTACCTAGTCACCTGAAATATGCCTTCCTTGGAACAAACAACACTTTACCTGTGATCATTTCCGTGAATCTTACAGAGCCTAATGAGCACTTTATCTTGCAGATGTTGAAAAAGCACAAGCGTGTAATAGGTTGGACACTAGCGGATATCCGTGGCATCAGCCCATCTTATTGCATGATAAGATTAGGCTGGAAAAAGGGAAGTCGGGGTCTATCAAGCCTCAAAGAAGGCTGAATCCCACAATGAAAGAAGTGGTCAAGAAAGAAATTTTAAAATGGTTGGACGCGGGAGTCATCTATCCTCTATATGACAGTAGTTGGGTAAGTCCAGTCCAATGTGTTCCCAAGAAAGGAGGAACGACTGTGATAGTCAACAACAATAATAAGCTCATACCTTCGAGGACTGTCATGGGCTGGCGCATCTGTATAGATTACAGGAAGCTCAACGTAGAAACTAAGAAAGACCACTTCCCTCTTCCTTTCATCGACCAAATGCTTGACAGACTTGTGGGCAAAAAATTTTATTGCTTTCTAGATGGATACTCTGGTTATAACCAGATTTTAATTGACCTATAAGATCAGGAGAAGACAACATTTACCTGTCCCTTTGGAACATTTACATTCAGACGCATGCCCTTTGGACTATGTAACGCACTTGTGACATTTCAAAGGTGTATGATGGCTAACTTCTCTGACTTCTTAGAAAAAACCGTTGAAGTCTTCATGGACGATTTCTCAGTCTTTGGAGACTCATTCCAGTCATGTCTAAATAATTTGGAGGCCGTCCTCGCTCGATGTGAGGAAAGAAACCTTGTGC
Source organism: Benincasa hispida (assembly GCF_009727055.1). NCBI lineage: Eukaryota > Viridiplantae > Streptophyta > Magnoliopsida > Cucurbitales > Cucurbitaceae > Benincasa > Benincasa hispida. Next base: position 56,083,415 of record NC_052360.1, on the reverse strand, counting down.
TGAATTAGGAAAAATGTCACTTCATGGTGACTGAAGGAATTGTCTTAGGCTACAAAGTATCCAATGCTGGGTTGGAAGCAGATGAAGCCAAAATAGATGTCATAGCAAAACTTGTACCACCATCAAATGTTAAAGATTTACGAAGTTTTCTAGGGCATGCTGGCTTCTATAGAGATTCGTTAAAGGATTCTCTCAAATTGTGTGACCTCTGAGCACATTACTAGAGGCGAACTGGCCCTATGATTTTAATGAAGTCTGCACCGACGTGTTTGAAACATTGAAATATGTGTTGATGACAGCTTCGGTACTAATAGCACCGGACTGGTCGTAATGTTTTATTCTCATGTGTGACGCGAGTGATGTGGCAATAGGAACAATGTTAGGGTAGAGGAAGGGTAATTTGATACATCCCATCTCTTACGCGTCCAAAACATCGAATGACTCTCAGGAATACTACACCACCACTGAAAAAGAAATGTTGGATGTAGTGTTTGGCATTGAAAAGTTTACATCTTACTTAGTTGGTGCGTCAGCCACCATATATACCGATCACTCAGCCATAAAATTCTTGAAGAGCAAAAAGGATGCGAAGCCAAGGTTGATAAGATGGGTGCTACTGTTACAGGAGTTTCATATTGATATCCAGGACAAAAAGGGAATAGAGAATCAGGTGGCTGACCTCTTGTCCACGCTAGAAAATCAAGAAATAAGAGATCAAGAAAGTGAAATCAAGGATGCATTTCTTAATGAAAGCCTATTTAGAGTTGAAGGCAGGGAACCTTGGTATGCGGACATAGTCAATTATTTAACTACCAAGCAAGTTTTATTTTTCGGATGAACCGTTTCTATATAAACAAGGCCATGGCTCCATAATGCATCAATGCGTTCCGGAGGAGGAGACACAACACATTTCGGCCGATTGTCATGACTCTCCTTACGGAGGGCATTTTGGTGGGCAAAGAATCGTGTGAAGATCCTTCAAAGCGGATACTTTTTGGCCACCTCTTTCAAAGACGCTAGGGAGTTTGTTCGTAAATGTGACCCCTGCCAACGCACTGGGAATATTTCTTCAAGAGACGTAATGCCCTTGAACAATATTCTCAAAGTTGAGCTATTTGATATTTGGGGTATTGATTTTATGGGACCTTTTCCCCTATCCTGCGGCAACAATACATCTTGCTTGTAGTAGACTATGTATCAAAGTGGGTAGAAGCAGTAGCTTGTGCTAGGAATGATGTGTCCACTGTCTCTAAGTTTCTTACTAGGAACATCTTCACACGCTATGGAATGCCAAGAGCACTGATAAGCGATGAGGTACGCACTTCATTAATCGCATCATTTCTAAATTTACTTACAAAATATAATGTTAGGCACAAGATCGCTACTGCCTACCATCCACAAAGAAACGGTCCGAGCTGAAGTATTCATCAAGAAATCAAATCTATCCTGGAGAAAGTTGTCAACGCCAACATGGAAGGACTGGGCACAGAGGCTGGATGAAGCGCTCTTGGCCTATAGGACTGCCTACAAGACCCTTATAGGTATGTCTTCATACTCTCTAGTATTTGGAAAAGCTTGTCACTTACCTTTAGAGTTGGAGTATAAGGCGCTTTGGGCAGTTAAGAAGCTAAATTTGAAATTGGACACCGTGGGCGCTCAACTTAAAATTCAGCTGAATGAGCTCGAGGAATGGCGATTGAACACGTATGAGAACAACAAGCTATACAAAGAGAAGACAAAACATTGGCACGACCAACGCATCAATAAGAAAGAGCTTTTTGTTGGCCAAAAAGTTCTTTTGTTCAATTCATGATTGCGTTTGTTCCCAGGGAAGTTAAAATCCAGGTGGTCAAGACCCTTCATCATTAAGACAATCTTTCCATATGGAGCAGTGGAATTAACATGGGAGGATGGCACCAACACATTCACAGTAAATGGCCAAAGAGTGAAGCCATACTTTGAAGATGGCATGGAACGTCAAAAGCCATCTCTCGCACTACGTGAAGCCAGCTGAGGCCCGCGTCGAAGCATCCCTGCGTCTGCATCTGATAACTTGTAGAAATATAAGTTATTTATGCCACCTTATATAGATATTTGTGGCCAAAGTGAAGGATTATGCGCCAATTGTGTAGAAATTAGATTAGTTTGTTAATAATTTCAAATGGTTGTAAAGAAACCCACTAACACCAAAAAGATGGAGAATATGGCAAATCTTTGCTCTGTTTTGCAGGAAATTCCAAGTCACCATTTACGAGAAGGCTCAACTAGATTCGAAGCAACACATCTTTATCACCTGTGCGCCCTTAGTGTGTCAATGCATGAAACAGAGTAGTGGAAGGGCGGCACATGGTGATAATCGATCCTATTCTTCTTGACGACCGCATGTGGTTACAAAAACCAATGTTGCATGCGGATCCATGATCGAGTGATGCGAGGGTTCAACGCAAATAGCGGAGATCACGACAAGTGTACGACCAACGGTCGTGCACATTTACTATAATTTATTGCGCAACAAAAAAGGAATAAAATCTCTTCATCTCCAAAATTTCTATAACAAGAAGTGGGACCCATGGGCCGGAGTCAAAGCAATCCGCCTATAAATACCCCAGCAAATTCTCTACAAAGGTATGTTATTTGGTGCTGGGTAAAGTGCTGCCAAAATTCTAAAGAGAGGAGAAAGCTTAGCTGAGTGCATAAAGATACATCCGAGAAGAAGAATACGAGATAAGGCCGAAAGGTGTAATCTCTGAGCCTCAATCCATCATCCCCGAGCGAAGCTTTGTTCAAGGACCTGCTATCGAAAGGCAAGCCCAAGAGGGAAGTTTTTCCTACAATGTCAACCTTAAGCGGTAAGCAGATTTCCACCGATCAGTGACCAAGACATTGGCACTGATCATCTCTATCTACCATTTTCTTTGTATTTCATATCTGTGTCATCTCTATGTCTTCATTCAACATGTATCAAACAATTTCTAGAAATAATAGTTGTTTGGATTATGTCCATCTGCCATATTCTGTCTATCAGTGTTTTCCTCATATATTTTGTCTCCATCATGTTTTCTTTATCTTCTGCTAATCATTATAAACATCCCAAGACTTAATGAAAATTAAGGTTAAGAAATACGTTTAGCCAAAGCATGCTGGACGACATCTTCACCTGTGAGAGCAGAAGTGAAGATGTCATTCTGATCTATCAAGAGAAGGTCAGAAGAGTGCTTTTACTAAAGCGAGTAGTACTTCCAGACATGGAAGCAACCTTGCATACATTACGTCGGACTCTAGTTTCTACACAGACATGTGAGGAACGCGGCCGATCACTGAAAGGTGTACGCCATGAGAAACACGGAACAGTATTTGTAACTCTACATTCATTAAGACGTTGCGATGATTTGTAAGCTTATCTGTCTTTTCTTTTCATTCCTTAAGCCTTGCCATCGCCACCCCCGTCCTTGCACAAACTTCACAGCTAGCCTACTCTTTAGCATCTTGTACATTGCGCCTGTATCAAATACATCTAGTTTAGGTTTACCGTAATTATTTTATTTCTTTCATTACTTTATCGCAATTTACAGCTTTTGTAGCATAGACTTAATTTACCAAAGAATTTAGAAAACTTGGTCGCATAATAATATAAAGCATCACATTAAACCGGTACCCAATTTTTCCCCGTCTTCGACCTTGGATCATACCGAGAAACTTGCGATGGAATTACACATGGTTTCATCGTAAGATAACTTGTGACAACGCGTAGTATACTACATAATCTTATAGCAATATCGCATATCTAAGGTAATATCGCATAATGTTCAGTAATCTGTGCATTGTATAGCATATCCATGCATGTGCATAGCATAGATACATTCCAAGCATAAACGCATTCCTAGGCTTGTAGCTCAGGATCTTTCCTAAAATCAAGTCATCAACAGCATCGATATATATATTCCAGGGACATTTTCTCTTCCCTTGTTCTTTTTGCATTCTATATTTTACCTATGCGTTTGAATTAGTTGGTTTGTTTGTTTGTCTATTTTAAGATTTATTGTTCTTTGTTTTTGCCTTCATAAGTTGGAAATTTTACTTGATTTTTCAAAAGTTGTTATAATCGAGTTGGGAATAACGGACACGTTAGACTCAAGTCTAACGCATGGAACACCTTCGAAACCTTCGAAACTGAGGCAACGTTCGTCATCTACGGCTGTCGTTAAGCCCTACACCAAGCTTGCCCCACCACCATTCATTCCTAACATAACCCCGGTGGGTGCAACACATGACCCAATTCTAGCTTACCTTCACAATGCCCCATCTCCACTTCCAATCCAACCCTTAGCCACCATCTACCCCGTCGAATTAGATGCGTCTAGCTAACCACTACATTCGCCCATTGTCATCTCATCACCTGGGTCGCCTCATACTCCAACAGGCACCCCTCCATTTACTCCACCCAGACCCCCCTCTGACAGTCCTGCGTCAGAGCGTAACTCTGAAGAGTTGGCAGAATTAGCTCAATTGGACGAGCAGAAAGTATTTGGAGCCATTTTGGTAAGCCTCAATCCAGGTCAGAAGGAAGATCAAGTGATGCGTTCCGACCTACCTAACGCATCACTTCAGTTGGACGAAGCGGAACGATACGCTATGATGCTAGAGGCAGAATTATAAGAAGAATATGAAAAAGAAGAAGATGGGAGAATTGGCCCAGAAGCATCTGAATCATGTCTAACCAACGCAAATGAAGGGATCTTAAAATCAAAGAGAGTAACAAGGAAAAAAAAGTTAATATTGGAGGAAGAATATGAGCAATCAGCATCCGGCCTTGAGGATGCAATGCGTGGGAGTAGCTCAAGGCAAGGGCGAAAGAAGACAGCTCTCCAAAGGGAATTTGAGAATGAATTGAGAGAGCTAGCAAGGGAAGCCAAAGAACATGCGGCAGGAAAACGCACGGTAACCAACGCGTTACCTAAGAAGACCTCGGAAGAAAGCGTCAATTCGGTGACATACTTGTAGAAAAGGGTTTCTTTCCCGAGCGTAACCCACTGCCAGTCTACATAACAGAAACACTAAACGCAATGGGTTGGAATCAGTTCTGCATTGGGCACACACGTATTTAGCCCAACCTTGTCCGCATGTTCTATACCAGCGATTTTGACAAGGAAAAGAACACAACCTTCGTTGATGGGGTATTAGTGCGCTTCTCAGCCGACAAGATCAACGAAGTGTTCAACATCGATAGTAATCCAGACGCGGAAGGAAATCATATCTTGGAGCAACCAATGGCAAGCTAAATGGAAGATGCATTAAGAACGGTAGCCAAACCTGGAAGCAAGTGGCGAACATCTAGAAACAGAGCAAAGATGCTAGCTTCTAGGAACTTAACTCCACATGCGAATCTATGGTACTACCTGATCAAAAGGAGCATCATGCCTACAATGCATGATGAAACACTGTCAAAGGAACGCGTCCTGGCTACCTATTGTATCATGGAGTGCATCCCTTTAGCCGTTGGAAGAATAATAAGGGATTTGATCAAGGCCATCAAGACCAAACTAAGAGGACAACTCTACTTCCCATGGCTGATTTGTGCATTGTGTGAACGCGGGGGCATCCCTTTGGGGGATGATCATGAAGAGATTGATGGTTTCATAGATATCAAGTTAATAAGGCATTTACTCTGCAGTTCACCGCATCAACCTGCCTTACCTGCCAAAGAAGTGGCAACCAAACCTTGATCAACTAAACGCGCCCCCAAAAGAAGACGCGTTCAGATTGTTGAACACAATAATGAAGCTTCAGAGCATGAAGATATTGAAGCAGAGCTTGAACTTACGAATGAAGAAGTGCACCCAAGCCTCAACCTCATCCATGACTCGCCAGTGGCTCCTCTAGAAGGGAGTCTTGATCAAACATACCAAGAACCAACTTATATAGATCAAGACATCCCTTGTTCCCTTCCTTCGCCCTCACCAAGTCCAATTCCCAATTTTGTGCCTCCTCCAACCATCTTGGAACCAACTGGGTTAGGATCGAACTACACAGTAAACTTTGAAGACCCAGTTGGAAGAAATGAAGAACCAACACCACCTCAACGCAGCAATGACCTAGAAGAGTTGAAAACTTTCATCAGTCATCAGCTCAGACCATTGGCCGCATCCATCGAAGGTCTTTAGCAATAGAATCGGGTTCTAAGAGATTACCTAAGGTAGCAAACACGAAGGATGCAAGACCAATTCGTTTATACAATGCAGTACATCAACCAGGTCTTGGTTGGAATGTTTGCTCTGCCTCCATTACTTGCCCATCTTAGAAACCCCTTGCGCTTTATGGATGAAGACCCGGGAGAAGAACGCAGAGATGACGCGCCAACATAATGAAGTTTTGGGTTGTTGGGTTATTTTTTATTTTGAATTATTTGATAATCTTTTATATTAGTTTGGCTTGTTTGTTTGCTTTTATATAACTCCATGAAAATGAATGAGAAACTTCTATCAGTTTGTTCCTTGCGTTTGACCTTAGCATAATTTATTTTTGTTTTTTAGATATTTTCTAAGTCTTGTGCTTTGTCTGACCTCAATGATATCAACAATATGAAATCTATAAGTATGAAATAGGTGTTAGAAAAATCAACAAGGCCTGAACTTCTCTAAAAAGACATGTTTTCTTTCTAACGCATACAAGCTTTAATTCTTAAACTCCTTTCGACCTCTCAAAACCCTTTTGAAATTTTGTTTCTCTTTTAGTAATGAGGATTTAATTCATCTCCAAATTTGAGGATGAGAGAAATCCGAGTTAAGACGCATCAAACGAGTACATCAAAAAGAAAGGGAACAAAATAAGAAAAATGTTAAACACAACTCCTTTGTCATTACTTCAAAAGAAAAACCTCAAAATGGCATGAGTTAAAGAGTTGGAACAGTCACTTAGCCGTAGTTGGATGTTCCCATGACACCCGTGGGGGCAAGCCAAAACGAAGTTAAGTCTCCTAGACCAATGAGTCCCATAGAACTCCTTTATCAAGTCTGAAATTATATCTTGAAACGTATGAATATTAGATATGAGTTTAGTTGTGAAGTGTTCTTACCCGTAGTTTGATGCTCGCATGACACCCGTGGGGGCAAGCCAAAACGAAAGTGGGATACCTAGAACAACGCATGGGTAATTGAAAATTCAATTTTTTTCTTTTTATCCGGCATTTATCTTAAAAAGAGCATCTAACGCATTGCTGGTTTAGAAAAAAGGGAATGTTTTAAGAATCGAAAGGAGTTGATTTATAAAAGGCCTGCTACATCTGAAACTAAACATTATTCCTTATAGAAAAGAATCAATATGAGTTAAATTTCCAAACTCTTGTCTCAAGCTTATGACCGAATATGATGAGAGGCGAACTTTGCACACTTAAGACAAAGGAGATAACAAATAATTATTTTGGAATGCTTGAGGACAAGCATTGTTCAAATTTGGGGGTGGTGATAACTTGTAGAAATACAAGTTATTTTTGCTCTTAAGTTAGAACAACTAAGGTTTTTAATGATAATTTATCCTCATTTTTAGAAGAAATGCATGGAATTACTCAAACATTAGCAAACTCATGTCAAAAAAGTTTTATTACTAAAAACTGTGGTACTAATGCATTGTATTGCATGATTTTAACAAGAAGCTTACACATAATAAAGAAGCGTCATAGGCAAAGTTCTAACGCATGGGCCATGCGTCGGAGGGAATTCAACGCAAATAAGATTCATTGATGCAGGCTGATTGTGGTACATCACCACTTGCATGTATGGGCACCTGCAACAGGCGGCATCTGAAAAGCTTCCGAGTGTCAGGTGGCTGACTAGGGCATGGACTTTAATGCTGCCCATCAACCAAGTGGACATGACCAACGCCTATAAATAGATGAAGTCCATCTAGATTTCGTAGTTAGTTAGCACAAAAATTATCAAGATTCTCACAATTTGTATAGTGTATTCGTAATTTTAGTTCTTTAGAAGCTGTTCTGTGGTACCAAGACGATCAGAAGGGTTGAGAACCACTATCACCGCCGGTCAGGGAGCGGAGGAAGCCAATCTTGAGAAAGACACTTCGTCCAACTCCTATTCAAGTGATTGTAGACAACAAGATTAAACCAAAGAGATACAAGAGATTGTACTTTGCGGCTTGACTCATTTTCATTCATCTCATTTATCGCTTTCATTTCATTTGATTAAATATTGCTTTTGTAAAGACTCTCTATTTCTTTATAAAATTCATATATTTGATCCATCACACTTTGCCATTATTTGTTTCTTGTTTATGTTGAATGCATTAATACTTTATGCAAAACACATTTCAACGCTTAAGTCGACTTGATCAATTAGTAAAAGCATCCTTAGCTTAGATTATTCAAAAGAGTAAATAAGCCAACATCAAGTAGAATGCCTAGTACATCTAGAGATAAACTTACTGGTGTTTATTGCATTCTGTGTTAGACGCATGCATCCTAGAGATAGGTTTTGTATGTTATTCGTATTGAGAGTGTTGAATAAAGTCTAACGCATAAACAAAGATAACTCAATCATCCCATCTAATCCACATCACATTCTAGTTTGTGTACACTTATCTTAGACCGACGTATATCATTTACATTAAAATCCATTTTCGCATGATCCATCACTCACTACTCAACTCTTTTGTATCTTCTGGCACAAGCACAACACTTTAGTGTAAATAACACATTTCTCTACATACATTTAGGAAATCCCCTACAATAGATACAACGCAAGCTCTGCTTCAGTTTAACTGAATCCCTGAGTTCGACCCTAGACTTTCCAAGAACCTAAATTAGATTTATACTTAGGTCTGGTTTAGTAAAACTTGAACGTCATTAGAAGGAGTGTTGTGCGTTCTGTTGCATATCTCTAATGCACCAATGCGTTACAATTACATAAACGCATCAAAGCATCAACACATCACTTACACTTAAAACTTATTCTTCCAATTTATTTTATACAATACAGTCCTAGAGCGAATCACGATAGTAACGAACACTTTTTACATACTCTACATTTGGCTTTTACAATACATAACAAGAGTTTGACAAAAACATAGGCATGCATTACTAGGTTGAGCTTTCCGTCACGTAACACGTATCACCTAGACCTTTTGGGGTGACAACAAAAATATAAGCCCCATAATACGACTCTAAGCATGCAAGTCCTAATTTTGTTTTACAAGGGACTTAAAGATGCATGAGAGATAAGAAATTTTTTAAAGCAGGCTAAAAATCATTATCATGCTCTTTAATCATAGTTTCATGCAAATCTAATAGAAAAGAAGGGTGCATCATCAACTACTTCATCATAACAAACCAAGCAAGAGAGCAAGCAAGCAAATTGAACACGCAAACATCGTCTGAGCATAGTAGTCAAGGACCCCAACAATCACCACATATTCCAACCTCAATGTAAAATAATACATTGTCCCCAATGTATTTCCAAATAAAGCTCAATAAGAATAAAAGAAAGGGAACAAAAAATCTCCCCCGATGACGTTTCTACACACGGAATGGTGGTAAGAGGATTGCCTTAAATTGACCTTCTTCTTCTTTAGAGCAGACAGAAAGAAAACCTACAAAAGAAAAACAAGTTAAACTAAAAAGCAATAAAGGAAAGCAATAAATTTTATCATAGCTCCCTCCTAGGAAGGTCAAACTTTTAACATTGATTGCTCCACATGACCGGTCTTCTATCAAGGTACGAAGAAATTTTCGTATTTCTCTGGTCCTTTCTTGGATGAGTCAATATAGCTTGGTAAAGCTATAACGCTTCTCATCTTCTAAAGAGAACCAGACAAATCGAATTTGGGTTTTGTTCGTAGATAGCAAAATAGGTAAAAAGAAAGAATCAAAAGACTTAAGTGACCCAAAATAGTCGAAACAAATAAAAGATTCAACAGGCTCGTGAGAACTAGGGAATAAAACTCGAATAAATACAAAATACCAAGAGTCAGATTATGGCGAGGTCTTTTGACCTCTAACTCTATCACCTAGATCTCATCAGATTTCGGCTCAACATTCTCCTTAACCTTAAAAACTGGCAAGCATGGAGTGACATCCTCATCATCACTAGAGTAGTTGCACTCCGCAAAGAACTCGGCCTCCGAGGTATGAACGATGATGGGCTGCTTACACTCTAGTCTCTACGTGGCCTTAGTCAGTTGGGTAACATGGGTGATCAATCCTTGAAGTCAAGCTTGAAGATCCCGCTGAGACTGAAAAGTACTTTTAGAAACATCATAAATTAAGAATTCAATAGTCATACCTTGACATGAATCTCCAAGAAGTGGTTCCTACTCCTCCACTGTGTCAACATGAACTACCTCATGCCTCTGGGCCTCTGGAAAATCAAAGGAAGGGTCTGGCAATGACTCGCCCGACCTCCCAATTGAAGTTGCAAGCCAAGAAACAAGGTCACTCGGGCTTTGCAAGTAAGTTCTAGTCTCGGCCTCAGGGCGAAGACTCTTTTGTTGGATGCACTTGAACTGCTACCTATAGAGGTTATCCTACTCAATCTTAAAAGCTCTGTTGAAAGTAAAGTTCTAGTCTTTGCCTCAGGGCAAAGATTGCATGATCAACTTATAAAAATGTGTCAAATATCAAGTTAATCACAAAGCATTAGAATCACATAACAAAATATTAGGCATCAATCTACAATTAAAATTATGCAATTCATAAATATAAATTCGGATTAAAACGTATAGAAGTCTGTATACATCAATAAATTAAAATCTCACAAAATTACATCGAGTTCCTCTGAATTCCTAAACTAAGAAACCAAAACCTTACCTTTCCATGGAGGATGAGAAACTACAATCCAACATTACTCGATTAACTACTAAAGAAATGCCCAAAATACAAACTGGAAGAGAAAAGAGAGGGACAATTTGGCTGGAGGCCAAAGGTGGGGCATATATTTCTAACCTAAAGCGAAGAGACATATAGCTCTTAACGACTGATTCTACCTCAAAGATGCTCAATACCCAATCATCAAATAAACACATTAAACATCTTAACAACCTAGAATTAAGAAGAGGAAAATATCACATTTTCGGTGCTATCATGATTGACAACTCCCCAACTTCAAATCCATTGACCGTCGGAATAGGTTGCTAACTGATGCAGCATAGAAAAATGCCTGGGACCTGAACCCGGCTGGAACAACCAGCTGAAGGGGACGTGGCGCGCTAGGTGTTTCACTACTAGGTTAGACTATGGCTGGTCGAACGCACGGACGAAGGGGGTTGTGCCGATGGTGATCGACTGGATCACACTTGTTGGGATCAGCTGGAGCGCGCCTATTGACTGGGTTGCGGTGCAAAATCTAATCACTCTTTTCTGGTAGGTAGCAGCGTGAAGCTCCAACGTGAAGCTCCAGCGTGGTCTGCTGGTTGTTGTCATGAAGTCCAGTGAGGTTTACTACCTGTTGGTCAATCCGATCAAGGATCCGACTCACTGGGCTTCACTCAGTTGGTTGCCTTGAGTAAATGGGGGAAAATCATCTTAAAATATCGTTCCACGATAGTACGTACAATAGTCGCTATATCGGTGGTTGTGGCGCCATTATTGTCGGCTGATGGTGATTGTGACACTCCTGTTTGGTTTTCCTCAATGGTGGCTAGGGTTTCATCTTCGCGCTCTGATACCGTAACGAAAGTAAAAGATGATAGGAAGAAGAATCACACACAAATGTTTACGTGGAAAACATTAGAAGAGGGAGAAAAAACCACGACACAGAAAACTTTTTTATTATTCCATAATCATAATACAAGAGAGACAACACAAATAAATAGATTAGTAGGAAACCCTAAGGCAATGCTAAATTACAAAAATGCACTTAGGATGAAAACTCTTATTTTTCAACATTTAGTACTTACAATGAGTGCTTAACAAAATGGTTATGTTTTTAAGATGAAGAAGATTCACATTGAGTGTGCGGCAAAGATTATGTGTTGTTTGTGTTGAGTTTGCACCCTTTTCTAGAAGATTTTGATTGGATTAGGGGAAGCCTAAAGTCGAATCAAGTGAGAAGGCTTTCTCCACCTTATAGAGAGTCTAAGGTTCGTTCTTGTGAGAAGTGATTACCATATACTTAGGGGGAGCGTACATTTCTTAAGTGAATTGTGTTCACATGGAGAAGAAGAAAAAAATATCATCAAGTGAGAGGGAATCTCATACACATACTTAAGGGTGCCTCAGTTATACACTAAATATATACACATACTTAGGGGAGCCTCAGTTCATCAAAGAAGGAATCTCTAATCTAGGGGGAACCTAGGTGTTTATACGGGTTACGCTCTATGGTTGTCACAATAGTGGTCTTTATAGATAGATAAGTACACCATTGTAAACATTGAATCAAATTTATATTAGATGATTATCTTTCCTGGGCAACCTTCCCCCCAGATATAGGTGTTGTATCACCGAACTGGGTTACTAACTCTTGTGTGTTACTATTGTCACGCTTTTTTGTTGATTGACTATTGTCTCTTTGAGTGATTGCTAGGGTGTGCTATGTGACATCTCTTACTTGAGTGAAAGAACCGCTTTCAAAAATTTCCATGACATTACAAGGTAGGATGAAGTGGTTCGTTAGTTTCCTAGGAGCGCAAGTTGAACAAATGCAAGTTGTTGAGTTCTCCTTGGTAAAGCTTTTCTAACCAGTTCAAGATGTTGCTATTTCGTGATGATTCAGAAGTAATGGAAAGTAGTTCCAAGCAACCGTTGCATTAACAAAGTAATACAGAAAATGATTATACAAAGCCTCAATTTAAATACCTTCCGATTAAGCTCCAACCCGAACATTTGTACAAGCTCCTCTACCAATTTTCTAAGTTTGTTTTAAGGGGGAAAAATACTCACAGTAAGTTTGTTCAAATCCTAATTCTATCATGTTCATTCTTTTCTATGGTCATACAAATTAAGTACACTAAAAAGCTTATTGACATGTTACATAATTTCATACATTCATTTACTTTTTTTTTTTTTTTTTAAAGTAAAAGCCTCATCTTCATCCATATAAAGGAAAGAAAAGGGACATAATCCCATACCACTCTCTAATTATTACATGCTATAATTTAACATACACACTGTGTTGGTTTTGCACCCACATCTATGTTGGTTGAAATACCAAGGATCTACAAAAAAAAATCTCACGCATTCTGATATATATATGAAGAAACAGACAAAACAAAATATTCTGGAAAAATATTATTGCCAAGAGAAAGAAAAGTAATGGAACTTGTTGTTTTTTATTCAATTGATGGACTTATATTTATAGTCTAACAAAATAACAAACTAACCGCAAACCATTAACTTAGTGCTAACTGCACACTAAAATTTTGGAAGGGTAGAAAATTAAAAAAAAATATATTAGATAGCAAAAAATAGCAACGTGTGTACTTCTTTTTCCACACAATTCGGAAGATTCGGTCTTGAATCATGACCGGATTATTAGCTCATACTACTCCCCCTAATCCTGACATGATTCTAAATCACGAACACCAAGTAGCTGACGCATAGCAGCTAACTTCACTCCTGTCAATGCTTTGGTCAATGCGTCGGCTCGTTGTTCTCCGGTGTTGACAAATTCAACGACAATTTTCCCCTTCTCAACATACTCTCGAATGAAATGAAAACGTGTATCTATGTGCTTACTGCGATCATGAAATACGGGATTCTTCATGAGAGCTATCGCGGATTTGTTGTCCACGAACAATGTTACCGGTCTTGGCTCCATTCCAGTTAACTTGCTAACAAGGCTTCTTAACCACAACGTTTGGCAAGTCGCGGTAGTGGCCGCCATGAACTCGGCTTCGCAAGATGAGAGTACCACCATCTTTTGCTTTTGCGAATTCCATGAAACCAAGCTTTCATTTAAGTAGAACGCCATTCTACTTGTGCTTTTCCTCCCGTCGAGATCACCGGCTAAATCATTATCAGAGTAGCCGAATATATCGACTTCTCGGGGACCTTTCACATAAGTGAGCCCAATGTGAATTGTCCCTCTCAAATACCTAAGTATTTGCTTGACCACCTTGTGATGAATGGTCGTAGGCCTTTCCATATACCTGCTCGCCATCCCAACAGCATATGAGGGATCTGGTCTTGTATTCAGCAAGTATCTGAGACAACCAACGATGCTTCTATACTCCATAGCATCAATTGGTGCTCCTTCCATGTCTTTGTGAAGTTTTGCCTTGGGTTCCATCGGGTACTTTGTGGCGTTGCAATCAGCCATTCCGAACTGGGACAAGATTCTTTTGGCATAATTTGGTTGTTTGAGCAGGATTCGACCCTTCTGTTGTTCCACTTCAATCCATAAGTAGTAAGAGAGAAGTCTCAAATCGCTAATTTCAAATTCTGCCATCATTTGTTGCTTGAACTTGTTGACTTTTTCAGTTCTACTTCCCGTTACAATGAGATCGTCAACATACATTCCAACAAGAACACTTTCTTCTCCTTCTCTTCTTGTGTAGACTGCTTGCTCTTTAGTGCATTTTTCAAAGCCAAGCTCTTTGAGACTCCTATCAAGTCGAATGTTCCAAGCTCGTGGAGCTTGTCTCAATCCATAGAGAGCCTTCGACAACCTATACACCTTGTGTTTCTGGTTTGGAACCTCAAATCCCTCCGGTCGAGTAACATATACTTTCTCTTCCAATTCCCCGTTGAGAAACGCCGACTTCACATCTAGGTGGTGTACCTCCCAACTTTAGTTTGCAGCGAGTGCAAGAATGACTCGAACGGTGTCAAGTCTTACAACCGGTGCAAAAACTTCTTCTAAGTCGATGCCTTGTCTTTATACAAAGCCTTTAGCAACCAATCTTGCTTTGTGCTTGACAAATTCTCCATTAGAGTTTTTTTTCAATTTGAACACCCATTTTAGACCAATGGGTTTGTGTCCCGGTGGAAGCTCGGTTAGACTCCATCTACTCCATTGCTTCGTACCAGCGGGCCTCGGTTGCAGCTTCTTGGTAGCAAGTCGGTTCTTCGGACACCACCATCATCACCTCATTTTCTTGTTCTTCACCACCTACAACTTCCTTTGTATTGGTGTAGATGTCAGTGAGAGATCTTCGACAGACTGGTGTGTTCGTCGATGGAGTAGATGGACTGGTCTCTCCAATTTTGGGTATCTCGGCTACTTGTGGTGCGACATTTTCGACCCCTGTTTTTGCATCCTCCATATTATCGGCCTCGTCGGAATAAAATTGGTCCATCATCTAAAACTCAGGAATTTCCTTGCCGTCATTAATGCCTTCGTTCCAAGCCCCTTCAAGATTCTCTTGAAAAACAACATCTCTACTAATTTGTAGTTTTTCACGGCTCGAGTCATATAAGCGATGAGCTTTACATCCTTCTTCGACACCAAAATATACCATCGGCGAGCTTCAGTCGTCGAGTCTCTTGAGATGAGGGGTTGTGTTTTTTACATATGCCACACAACCAAACACTCTCAAGTCTGCAAGGTGTGGCTTTCTCCCCATCCAAGCTTTAAATGGTATGCTTCTCCAAGGGCCTTTGTTGGAAGACGGTTTAACACAGGAACCCCGTGTCTCACTGCATCTCCCCAAAACCTTGTCGGCACGTGCATGCTTTTGAGGAGTGATCTCGTTGTTGCCAGTGACAGTACACAGTGAAATCGGTCCGCAAATATTGGCATGGAGGAGTTCTAGTGGCTTCTCTGCTCAATAGGTTGATTGGCGCAGGAACGACAACCTCGCTTGTTTGGTAATCACGCACGCTTCGCATAGCTTGTTCGGTTGAGCCACTAGTGGTACTCTAACTGCCAATTTCTTCTCGCCCATGAGCTTCAAGTCATGAAAGTTGACATGGCCAAGTCTCGCGTGCCACAACCATGCTGGATCTTCTAGGCTCGTCAGAAGGCAGACTTGCTTGAACATCTTCAAGGTTATCTTGTACAAGCGATTTTGTGTTTGCTTTATCGACATCAAAAGCTTCCCGCTTCCTGTCAGACACTTTCATGGCATCTCCCGCCATTTTCACCTCATTCCATCTTCTGTCATTTGCTCGAGGCTTATGATGTTGTTACGTAGCTTGGAATGTAGGTACACCTCTTGGAGAGGTCTTCTGATCACTGTTTTTATGCTCAAACATGACCGTTCCTTTTCATGATCTGAATGGTTGATCCATTGCCGAACTTCACCTCTCGCTGACGCTTTCATCCAATTCTTGGAACTTCTCGCAATGGCCATCATGTGGTTGCTAGCACCGTTGTCAGGTACCAAACGTCATTATTTTCTCCATTCCTGTCATTGCGATACATCTCCGGCAACAACCGCTCTTTTGCTGAAGTAGTACGCATCCTCCTGCTCACGCTCTACTGTGTGTCCCCATTATTCAAAGTCGGTTCTTCATTGGCAATGCAAGTTAGATGAGCTTCATCGTCACGACCTTTTTCACGCACTTCGACGCGTGATGTCCCATCTTGTTGCAAGTGAAAGCACTTTATGTGATTTTTGTCACGAGTGCCATTTCTGGTGTTGCTAGTGCCTCCCGCGCTATTTTTGGCGCTCCACGCCACGACCATAATCATGACCACGACCTCGTCCTCGTCCTTGCCATCTTTCGCGATCGCTACCACCGGATCTGCGCCCTTTGTTCACCGAAGAGTTTTCACCGCTATTCCCTTTTTGTTCTTTCTTTCCACGCGGCATTGGGTAAGTAGAAGTCGCGCCGTTCGTTCCTCGTACACCTCTTCAAATGGCATGGTTTCGAGATCTAGGAATTGCTCGATTCTGGCGGCGACGGGGAAATATTTGTCGGGGACGAAGTCGAGAAGCTTCTTGACCAATGATGAATCCTCAAGTACAACACGAGGTGGAGAATTGCTTGCTCATCTGCTGATTTTTCCCGCGAACTCATCGATTGTCTCGGTCTCCTTCATCTGAAGAACATCAAACTCGCTCTTCAAGGTTTGAACTCGTGCCATCTTCACCCGCTCGCTGCCTAAGTACCTCGTCTTAAGACTATCCCATATTTCCTTTACGGTCTTCTTCTTCGCGATTTGTAGTAGCACGTCTTTCGAGATGCATTGAAGAATGTACGCGCGCGCCTTCTTATCCTTCTTCACATCCACTTCAGCTCTTCTCGCTGGCTTTATCGCCTCCTAAACTCCTCGGCGTCGAGGATTGCTTCCGCCTTTATCGCCCACACCGTGTAGTTGTGAGGAGTCAACATCGGGTAGAGAATTGGCACTTCGCCGTTCTCCTTCGCTTGCTGCGAAATGCTCGACATCTTCAATGGACGGTGAAAATTGTAACGCTTGAGATGCATCTATGCTATGCACATATACAAATATGATATACAATGCACAGATGAATGAAATTGCGATTCTACTTAGATATGCGTTATTAATAGATGTTCTTATAGTATGTTCTGCGTTGTCACAAGTTTTCTTGCATTAGAACCAAGTATAATTCCACCGCAAGTTTCTCAGTGTGATCCGAGGTCGAACACAGGGATTGTTTGAGGTTATTGTATTATGTCTGCGATACATGCGACTGTGGTTTTCAGTTTATAAAGAAATTTGTGTACAAGTATCTAAAGTTGCGGTAAAGTAAAGTAAAGCAGTAAATATGCGATAAAGTAAAGGAAAGCGATAAAATTGTGATAATAAAGGAAAGTGCAATAAACCTAAGCTAAGTTGATACAAGATACAGGTTCATGATACAGGATACTGAGGTCAAGGCTGGCTGTGAAGATTATACAAAGATCGTGTTATGCAACAACAAGTCTTATGTGTGGAGCAAAAAGAGAAAGATAAT
Organism: Benincasa hispida; assembly: GCF_009727055.1. NCBI lineage: Eukaryota > Viridiplantae > Streptophyta > Magnoliopsida > Cucurbitales > Cucurbitaceae > Benincasa > Benincasa hispida. The sequence continues at coordinate 56,065,604 of NC_052360.1, read as the reverse complement.
TAATATAAACAACAAAAGTTCCTTAATTGCAGTAATAACATAAGTACGGTTCCGTTATTCCCTTGGCATACACCTCTTGGTGATCGGCCGCGTTCCCACATGTCTGTGGTGAAACAGGGACGAATGTAACGAACGCAAGGTTGCTTCCATGTCTGGAAGTACTATTCGTTCTAGTTAACGCATTCTTCTGACCTTCTCTCGACAGATCATAATGGCATCTTCACTTCTGCTCTCACAGGTGAAGATACCGTCTAGCATGCCTTAGCTAAACGTATTTATCTCTTTAACACAGATTAAGTTACTCATTTAATTTATATTAACTACCAAGGGATTAAGAACACTTCATGAAGAAAGCGATAAATGGAGGAACGGAAATAGACAGAGAAGAGAATATGGAAACGATCGAGACATTTAATATATCTATTTAACGTCTGACACATGATTTTGTGAATGAAGAGATAAAGAAGATGAAATACAATGATGAAAAAAAGATAGAAACAAATACAAACAAACACTAACTTCTTGGTGCCGATCTGAATGGAAAGTTGCTTGCTTGTAAGGATGGATCGTACAGAAGGATGAGCTTCCCTCTCAGGTTTGCTCAACCAGTTGCAGGGATCTGATTATAGAGCTTCATGGCGGGGATCTAATAGAATAACACGGACAATCACCTCTTGGCGTTGTCTCTTTTCTTCCCGGATTTTTTCTGATTAGCACTCAGGCCAGTCTAATTCTCAATATACAAGTATCAAAATAACCCGTCTCAAGTACCTGACTGGATAAAACCCAGTTCAATGGAATCCCCTGTCACCGAAATTCCCTTTCACTGGAATTTTACCTAATGCCTCTCAATGAATTCCATGGGGGTATTTATAGGTGAACATCTTTGACTCTTGGTTTTGTGGTCCCCACTTTTTGTTATGGAAATTTCGAAGATGGAGGAATTTTATTCCTTTCTGTTTTGCAATCAATCCGTCAATTATGAACAGCCGTTAACCGTACACGCGTCGTGTTCCCTTTTACTTGCGTTGCTCATTGGCATTTCTCGATCAGATGTTCGCATGCGGTGTTGTTTTTACCACATGCGCTTGAAATACAGCTCTGGGTCGACTATCGCATTACCTCATCATTGCGCCTTGATCGCAAACGGTGACTTGGTTTTCCTGCAAAACAGAGTAAAAATGTCATTTTCTTCCATCCTATCGATGCTAGTGGGTGTAATTTCGATGATTCATAATTATTGCATTTCTAAGCTAATTTTCATACAATTGTCGCATATTAAGTCTCTTTTGGCCGCGATATCTAGATAAGGCAGTACAAATAACTTGTATTTCTACAAGTTATATTGGTTGCTCTGAATGTTATGCTTAGGCACATTACTTAACATCGCAATTTCTTTCTATCCTTGCTAATTCTTAACAAGCCCTACTTTATTCTTCTATATAACAAAATTCTACTAAAAAATGCTTTTCTAAATTTTCAAAGTAGAATGTTTATCTCTTCTTGTCAAAATAGCTTTGATATATCTATATGCAGTGAGCAAAACTTTTGTATTGTTTATTCATTTAGGGACAGTTGGTCATGGTTACACTTCTTCGTTTTGGCTTGCCCCATGGGTTTCATGTGAACATCCAACTACGGTGGTGTGCCAATTTCAACTTAACTCATGTTATTTAGTGGAGTTGTCTCTTACTTTCTTTTTCTTTTTTTTTTTTTCTTTTTTTTCTTTTTTTTTCTATGCTGCGTTGTTCTTGGTAACCCAACTTCGTTTTGGCTTGCTCCTACGGGTGTCATATGAATCATCCAACTACGAGTAGACTCCTTTCACAACTAAACTCTTATCGGGTTGGGAACGCATTTTTCCCTTGCACTGACATTGGAGTTTTGCATAATTTTTTTTTTCGAAATGAAAATTGAACGCATTTTCTTAAATAACGCATATTCTCGATCTTATCTGCTCAGACCTTCCCCACCCCCAAATTTAAAGATGAGCAAGGTCCTCATTCCGTTGTTCGGATAGATTAGACACACTTAGAAGAAAATTTCAAAAAGAAGGTTTGAGCAGAACTTTGTAAGATAAAAGGTAAAGTACTGCTAAACTAAGAATTAACTAAGTGTAAGTCAGAATTTACTAAGTATGGGAAATGGTTTTAATTATAAATATATATTACATCATAGCAACACAATAATGAACGCAAAAGTAAAAGATGAAGAATATCGCAAATATTATCAAAGGATGATGAAGAGAAGGGCACAGGCAAAAAGGATAGTGAATATGTATTCAATTGTATTGAATATTAACGAAGTATACAATCAATCACAAATGAACGCAATAAACAAATTATGCTGCCTGTACAAGTTAAAGAATAGAGTTATCTCGTTGAATTTGGGTTAAATTGGTGCACGATAAATAACAACACCGTGCTTCCATTTTTGCAAATGCACTTTTGCTAAGGATGGGCAACAACACATACATCCCCGCAACACACTTCCCTAATCAACGCATTTCTGGAGGATACCTCAACATACTGCAATCGACTAAGGTGGGGCAAAGAACGCATATGCGCAATGCACTTCTCAACGCAATGCATTTGGGTGTAATGAATGTGAATTGTTTCTTATTGTCACATAATGCACCCATCATCACATTACATACCAACTTCTCATTTTTTTTTTCTTTTTAGATCATCCAAAACGCAAGTCAAAAAGACATTGTGGTGTTCATCATTTTATCCAATCATCCACAGAAACTTTAAGAACATCGCAAACTACAGTAAATTGAACTAGGAATGGAACTGACCAATTTGAATTAAATTGAAAGTAAATTCATAAAGCAATAAAGGCTATTTTAGAAAGCAGTAGATAATGTAATGACGAAAGCAGTAAAGGAAAGCTTTAAAGAAAGCAATTAAACATAGATGTAGGGGTGCCGGTTGAAAGAGTTTTCATAATTACCACAATAGCATCCCCCCGCAAGTGGTCAATCCTGCTTGCCTGCACAGTGTCATCAAGGACGTTGCTCCTTCCTTGCCTCAGCCTGCAATGTGTACGGGCAGAGGTATAGTTTGATACATTCGGGAGTCACACCAGGTATGGAGAATGCGTTGCACATCTTGTATTCTCCGCAACCGTAGGTTTTGAAATTCCAACGCTTATTCTGATTCTGATGCGCTCATGTGCGAAAAATGCATCTGATCTCTGGGTTCGCTTATAATTTATGGATCACTCAAGTACTCATAAGCCGTCAGACTGCTCTCCGCGTTGAACAACCAGTACAAAGAGATCTGTCCTGCACATACTACAAACATACTCAAACAATAAATCGTTAACCAATCCCTGGCAACGTCGCCATAAACTTGTAACGCTTGAGATGCATCTATGCTATGCACATATACAGATATGCTATACAATGCACAAATGAATGGAATTTTATGCGATACTACTTAGATATGCGTTATTAATAGATGTTCTTGTAGTATGCTATGCGTTGTCACAAGTTTCCTTGCATTGAAACCAAGTATAATTCCACCGCAAGTTTCTCGGTGTGATCCGAGGTCGAACACATGGACTCTTTAAGGTTATTGTGTTATGTCTGCGATACATGCGACCGTGGTTTTTAGTTTATAAAGGAATTTGTGTACAAGTATCTAAAGTTGCGGTAAAGTAAAGTAAAGCAGTAAATATGCGATGAAGTAAAGGAAAGCGATAAAATTGCGATAATAAAAGAAAGTGCAATAAACCTAAGCTAAGTTGATACAAGATACAGGTTCGTGATACAGGATACTGAGGTCAAGGCTGACTGTGAAGATTATACAAAGATCGTGTTATGCAAGGACAAGTCTTATGTGTGGACTAGAAAGAGAAAGATAATTAATATAAACAATGCAAGTTCCTTAATTGTGGTAATGACATAAGTATGGTTCCGCTTTTCCCTTGGCGTACACCTCTCAGTGATCGACCGCATTCCCACATGTCTGTGGTGAAACACGGATGAACGTAACGAACGCAAGGTTGCTTCCATGTCTGGAAGTACTACTCGCTCTAGTTAACACATTCTTCTGACCTTCTCTCGACAGATCAGAATGGCATCTTCACTTCTGCTCTTACAAGTGAAGATACCGTCCAGCATGCCTTAGCTAAACGCATTTATCTCTTTAACACAGATTAAGTTACTCATTTAATTTATATTAACTACCAAGGGATTAAGAACACTTCATGAAGAAAGCGATAAATGGAGGAACGGAAATAGACAGAAAAGGGAATATGGAAACGATCGAGACATTTAATATATCTATTTAATGTCTGACACATGATTTTGTGAATGAAGAGATAAAGAAGATGAAATACAATGATGAAAAGGAGATAGAAACAAATACAGACAAACGCCAATGTCTTGGCGCCGATCTGGATGGAAAATTGCTTGCCAATAAGGATGGATCGTGCGGAAGGATGAGCTTCCCTCTCACAGACACTTAATTTAAAGAGGAACAAGACCCTCCATATCCGAGCTTGACGCTCATTAAAGATAAATATTGGACGGTTGTGTTGAATGCACAAATTCATTGAAGAATATAAACCTTACTAAGAAGTGAGTAGATGAAACTAAAACGACATCTTTCGAGGCTACTTCAGATTACATGCTTTGAATATGTTAAACATTACAAGAAATTCAACTTTTCTCGACAGATGAAATCGTTGAAAAAACTAAGGAAACTGTCGGGAAAACCTTTCTCGACAGCATCTTGACCATCGACATTATCGTTCAGAAAGCTTCGTTGGGAAAATATTCCTTTGCCCAAAAAAGCCTCGTCGTTGGGAGAAAAAGATTTTGCAACAGAACAAGGATGGAGAATATTTGCTGATGCTAAAAAAAACCGTCAACAAATGGTATTTCTCTTGATGGTAAAAATGGTTTTTCACCGTCAGGAGAAGTTAGCATTTGTCGGTTCTTTTTAACGTTGGGAGATGGTTACTTTATCCCGATGTTCATTGAACGATTTAACCATCGAGAATGATTATTTTAGCATCTAGAAAAGTTTATTTTAGCGTTTAGACAAGTTACCTTTTCCGAGGTGACTTACTTTAGCATTGGAGAAAAGGTAAAAAAGATAATCAAATTACACTTTTTTCCGACACCTCTACCGTCGAGATTATATATTTAGGTGTCGTGAATATTAAATATTAAACAAATATCATACATATTTAAATTTTACAAATATCAAGTAAACAAAAATAAAAACAAAATTAATTAGATGTCTACAACATTAAATATTATTCACAAAATATGTTTGAATCTTACAAATTTGTTAAATAAGCAACTACTAATAAGATTAGTCTTAATCATAGCATAATATCCAAAAATTTTATCCTCAAAATAACATTACATGATATCCACAAGTTACCTACAATTCTACAACTTAGTATAGCTTGTCAGGAGATACAACTTCAATAGAAATCTCAAGATACCTGCAAAATAAAAATTCAAATAGTTTTAATGTTCAATATACCATATATATCTATCTCAAAATGAATATAAAACTTAAGACTCAAATTAAGAACATCAATAAATTGAAACAAACCAATTTATATTTACATATTTCAATCTCAAACTCAATATAGAATTTAAAACTCAACTTAAAGTTAAACATAATTATACATCTGCCCCTATGACAATTTTTAGCTTGACATAAGATCATTAACAAATATAAATGAACTTTATGCAATTTCCCCCACGCACTTTAACCTCAAACTTAATATATCACATTCTCATTTCAAAATAATCTCAAACTTAATATAAAACTTAAAATTCAAGTTAATAACATTAACAAATTGAAATAAACCAACCCATTTTACACATTTTAATCTCAAGCTCAATAAACCATATAATAATCTATACATCAGTATAGACCTTTGTTACCAAATCAACAATTAAAGAACACAAAAAAGGGAACGTAGAGATAGAGAAGATCGACATACAGATATATGTGATTCACTAATGGTGTGTTAGCTACGTCTATGGGCAAGGGAGAACAGTATTATTGGGGAGAATGTTTTCACAAAATTACATCAAACGACATCTCTACGGTTGGAGAGCTTATATAGCGCACTACTCTAAATCCTAGGGTCATTATCATAAATAACTACAAATAAATAAATATGCTAAATACGAAGTCTAAATAGGTTCCGAGGGCAAGGATTCGCCACCCCTGGACCATACTTCATTGTTCGAAGCGAGACCACCGTACTTGGTTATTCGAAGTGGCAACAAACAAATTCAAGGCATTCCAACAAATCTCCACTTGAATTCTCTCCTAGATAATAGATGTATCAAAATGCAAAATAAATCAATATTGCCAGATGTACCCAGACTTCTCCTTCATGCCTCAAAGTGTCCCACAAAGGGGACCGCCAATAATTCAAAACATTCGGCAAGTCCAAACAATGTTGGTTGTTCGGCATTCCAACAAACTTAAAACCAAACATACAGATAAACATAACAATACAATTACCTCCATACCAACTTTAACCCAACATCCCCCATATTTACATATTGAAACAAACCAATTTAAGAACATTAACAAACTCTATATACCATACACTAATCATACTTTACATAAATACACGCTTATGTTGTTACCATAACTACAGGATAACACCATACACATGTCTTCTAATTAGTTTACTACCAAAGTTGAAGAACTCATACTTAATTCGATTTAATTTCCTCGCTATTTCATGAGTCGTAAAATCATGGCTTTCATATCATCCTTCTCAAATTTTCTTCTTTTTTTTTTTAGTTCGTCCAATCTAGCCTTTAAGGATTTTATTTCTTGTTGTTGCTCCTTTATAACTTGCTAGGAGGATGCACTCGATAATAATTTATTTTTTCTTGATTTTTTTGGACTTCGATGCCCTCTCAATGCCCATTCCTGTACCCAACACATCCTCGCATATTTCTTCTCCTAATATTGGTTCACACCCTTCCTGGGTGGAGCCTTCTCTCAACTCGACCATTTGACTCTATATCAATAAGTTAAACAGAAAATTATATGATAAGTGTATATAAATAAAATTACATTGAGAAATAAAAACTTACGTGTGCATAATCAGCAGTCTGATTAACAAACTTGTTGTAACTCTTAGAGTGTGTAAGCTTAAACAAGATTACTAGGTTCATTACTTGACCATCGGATCCTTCTTGTAAAACAATTCACATAGAAGATATTAATAATACTTTCTTATAAATCAAATATATAAATACATTTATTGCTACTGTGGATTCTCATATGCATATGAAACTCTTAGATGCAGTTGTATGTATGAACTTTAGAACTGACCAATTCTTTTGATTAGTCTATGACACTTTCTAATCGAATGAGAAATTAATGGGGAATGAGTAATTGAAATGTAAATAAACCATAAGAAACACAAAAGTTCTTACTTTCCATGCAGTGGATCCAGACTTAGTGCATAAGAAGTGTCAATCTTAGATTGCATTTACAAGTCGATTGGATGGGTGTGTTTGTTCATCTTCAGGACATTAATACTTTTTATAGTGTTTTTGTAGTTCCAACCTATACTCTTTCATGTCTACGGAGCAATAATTTTGATGCAGAGTAATATTTCTTCAAAATCATCTTATACTCTCATCCAACCCAATATTATTATTCCATTGAACCACAAGTTTGAGTATTTTGCAATCAAACTCCACACACTAGTCTGTAGATCAAGAAGTAATGAACAATGGAAGAATAATGAGCCAATATTAACCAAATTAATTTCCCTTCTTTCAAAGCCTTTGATGCATCATTACACTGGCTCATGAAATTAAATTAAAAGAAATCGGATTTCTGGAATCCTACGCATTGGCTTAAAATTTTTGGGTCAAATGTTTTATGGATGAAATGTTTGAAGTTAAATTAGAAACAAATAAAATAAAATAGAAGTCGATATACCTCAAATTATCCAGCTTCAGGAGGCTATTTTACACGATTTAGTTAATCATAATTGACTTAAATAACGACATGATACAACACAACACAAGAAAATTAGCAAAAATAAAGGTTGTGATTCAAACCCTCGGTGGTACATGATAGATCCATAAAGTCTCCAGGTTACCACACTAAATGATAGATAAGAAGAATGATTTGAATTATTCAAGCCAATTGAATATTGTATAACATATTAATGAGATTAATATGTTATGATTAATTATAGATGTGATCTATCATTAAGAGAGAAATATTTGAATAAGATTCAAATATATGCATATGAATTGGATTCATGAAGAATTAATTAATTAATTTTGAGTGGTGAAGACGAATAAACATGTGATGTTTATTGATTAATTAATAGATAATATATATTAAATTGGATTTAATATATATGGTTATTTAATTGGTATGTTAATTAATTGAATAAATGCTACATAATTAATTGGGCTTAAGGGTAAATTGGAAAAGACTTGGAGAAGGGTTGAGAAGGGTAAACCCTAGCCTCTAAATCTAGATTTCCTCTAATTGTTTTCCTCTCAACCATTCTCTATTATTCTTCTTCCTCCAAGGTGATAAAGACAACTCTTCTACCTTTAGATTCCTAAAGCGAACAAACTGGCTGATACCCTGGGTTACACTTGCGACAGTGTCCCTTGATCATTGAAGAAATATTTGTGAGAAGATGAAGAGGAATACATGATCAGTTCGGGATTCAACAAAGGCTTGTTGCTTTATCCCTTTGTTTCTTCTTTTAAAGCATGCTTCCTATAATGTTTATCCATTATTCTTTTTGTTTTCTTTGCTATTTATATTTACTTAAAAACTAAAAAAAAAAAAAATGTAAGGCAATCTCACAGTTTCCCGAGAAGTTGATTCCCTTCATCTCTGAGACGGGGGAATTAGTGTTGGAGTTGATACTCTAAATCTCATGGGTTTTGTAATTTATAATTTTAATATACAAAAAATTTTACTTATTTAATAAATTATGAGATATTTTATTCGATATTTAGTAATATTAACCCATAAAACCAATAAACTAACATCCGAGGTTATCTTCTAAAGCTTAAACATGTATATAGAGACATACGGGTGGATCACATTTAAGTGATAACCTAAATGGTTTGTATAGATGGACAAGGCTTAATACCTTATCCTAGTGACACTGTGAATACGACTTGCTTTGTAGATGTTACAATTGTTGTAAAGTGCCACAAATGATATGATCCTCATCATTCATACAGAGATATTTGACTGGGGGCGTTTTATGCAAAGGGGTTTGTATAAAATCAGACCACAAAATGAATAGTCTCATTATATAATGCCGTTAATAATAGAGACTTACATTTCACCATGATGACCATAGGTGACATGACCTGAATCCTGAGTGAGTTGTGAACTCCTGCCTATGAAGGCAGTCTTTTGATTTAAATGGGCGAGAGTGGCCAGATCACCGACTCAATAAGCCTACCATTTTTGGGAGCTGGGAATACAACTACACATTACGAAATTCACTCCTTGCTTAATGTTAGGGTAAGTAGATAATTTTTCCCGTAAGGGCTGATTCTAGGGCTTGAACAATGTGATGCCATACCCTTTCTTGACCTAAGAGAAGTTTAGTCATAGTTGGACTATAACTTATTATTTATTAGAGGGATCAGTGGTACTCATGAAGTTATGTATCTATAGGTGGAAAACAGTAATTTTAGCCCAATTGTACTAATGAGCAATTTGTGAAGGGTCATCACACTGTTGATGCTTATATCCAATGGACACAAAAATATATATGTAGTGCGAAGAACGCAACTGTCGATTTTTAGTGGAGTGACGGCAGTTAATGGATGTTGAATAATTTAATAAAAGAAGTTTAATTAATTATTCAAGTACCATTAGAACTTCAATCTACAGGTCCATGAGATCCCCTCTATAGCTCAACAGGGATTATTGAGAATTAATTTTAGATTAATTTGAATTTCTCATATTAATTGAGGGAATTAATTATATGTGATATAATGAATTTAAGTTAGTTATATATGATATAATTAATACAATATATGTGATACATTATAATACAAAGTTTATTTGAGAGGAATTATATATTTGAATATGATTCAAATATTAACTATATGGATGATATTCATATAATTAAATATAGTATAAATGTGATTTATATTAAATACAATGTATCATTGAGAGAAATTAAAACTATATGTTATACGATATTTGATAAAATATAAAAATTATAGGTTTTGAGTTATATTTGATATAACATATAATTATATATACATATAATAAGTTAGTTATTGTTATATATAAAATTGTTATTATTTAATTAAAATTAATTTTAATTTGAATCTAGTTTTGAAATTAAAGGGAGGGAAATAAATTCCCTCCCATAATTCTCTCTCAATTTAACATGGTAAGTGGGGTTGTTTTACGAGAGAATTTTTTTCATGTTCTTCGCAAAAGGTTTCACAGAGACCGTGTATGTTGTCTCATTGATCTGCCAAAAATCGCCCAATGAAAATTTTCTCCTCTCTAAATCTTTCTTCCCTCTTTTCAAAAGAAATTAGAGCTCAGAACTCCTTATGATTCACTTTCCATAGAGAGAATACAGAGGAAACGTTTGTTGCGGTGTCTTCGTTGATGGCCTCTTGGTGCGTGTTTGATCGTGACCTGAGAAGAGAAAATTCATGAAGAGTTTTTGGCTTTAAGAGTAAGTTCATCGTAATCCTTCCTCCTCTTATTTGCATGCTGTAAAATTTGTTTATAATGCATAATTATTTCTATGTAATTTTGTATTATGTGAAAATTACTAATTGGGAATGATCCCCACTTCCACAGTGGATCTCACTGTTCCTTCAATTAGAACCAAAATGGAAGAATCCCTTCCAAATTTAGCTAAGACAGCAAGTAGAGAATGACATAAAAAATCCATCAGGAACTCTTATGAGAGACTAATAGAAACCAAAATCTTCCAACAAGGAGCAAACCAATAATAAAATTCGTTTATTTGTAATATACACCCAAAATTTGAATGATGCTAACAATAAACTCGCACGGTTTTATGAAAATTTTGAGATAAAATGAAATTTGATTTCAAAATCTCACATGTCTGACATTACTAGCAATCGAGTTTACTAAACGATAGCTTGATAGACTAAACCAACCAGTATCAAGTCTATGCAAAAGACTTCATCTTCTACCCGACAGTGTTATCGTTTACTCAATTGTCTCCACCTCCATTCTAAACCTTCCCTTAAACCAAAATAAGTTAGAGCCCACCATTTCTGGATTCTCACACTGAGAATATGAAAGTAATCTAGTGGTAGTGTCTGATTTGTTAGTGGATCGAGTTACTGCTCATTGCCATTTGAGGGAGATCTTCTTGCTCGCTGCGTTCGTGTTGTTCGACAAGTTGGTGAACGATCTTGGATTTTCTTAAAGAAGTGTTATTCAAAGGTATTATCTTTTTATCATTTGTATTTAATTCAAAGCATGTTGTAATTTAGTTTATAATGCATAATCTGTTTTGTATGACTATAAATGCATGAGTTCTTTCACAATGGAATTTGGACAATCCGCTTCCATTCATAGGTCCTCTATAATTAGAGTTCTTTCAGGTGGTCAGGTTGTAGTCAATTCTATTGAAAACAACATTGCTACAAAAATACATAAAACTTTCAGGTAAATTTTAAGTATTATGCTAACTTGGCTCGCTTCATCAATGCAACATTGAAGTGGATCATCATGTTGAGAACATGTTCTCGAATAGATGCACATTCTTGCATACATGCATTGAAGTTGTATTTCAAAGCCTCATGCTTGAGCTGCGCAGACGGTTGTTGGAACATTTCTATCAGGGACTCCATGTTCTCACGAGTTATGAGCATGGGCTCATGCTTCTTGGCCAATACTTCGTTAAAGTTTGCCAAGATGTATGCTCGGATCTTTTCGTTTGTCGTGTCCAACGCTCATATGCTTCCCGAACATTTTGAAAAGAATTTGTAGGTGGAATGGGAGGATGATCCTCGATCAGGACAAATCGAAGATCATCGATGATGAGAATATTATTGATTCTGTTTTTCAAACTATCATAGTTTTCTCTCGCTAACGTACTGGTGGCTGGTTAACTTAAAAGTTGCGGTAGCCATTTTAATGATTTTGCTGAAAAAGAACAAACTATTTTAGTCTAGTTGCATTAAACCACTTTAAGAAAACCAATTAGTTTTTTTTAGCAAAATAGTCTTGTGTACCCTAAGTGACTTCTATTTTGCAATGATGTTTCAGTGAGACAGGACAACAGTCTCCGTAGGGTGATCAAGTGGTTCTTCACTGAAATGAGACATTCTTAACCATTAGACAAAAACACCACCTTATCACTGTAACTAACAGTCACCGTTATTCGGTCTAGAATTTGTTAACATCTATAACAATTATGTGCGAGCATAACCCCTCATTTTAGGTTCTAGAGTTCCACGCTAATGAGCCAACACTAGGGAAAAACCGATTGGGACATGACACTAAAGTAAACCTATCCATTTATGGAGATCAAATAAAGTGTCATGCAATACAACCATTCTTTAAGGGGACACCCACGATGCCCCGAGGCGATGCATGAAACTTTATTTAACCTAATGAGAAAGACCGAACTGTCACACATCCCGCTCCTACTTATTATGAGCACTCTCTCCATTCACCTCGTTATTGACCTACCCAAATGCCACCTGTAGGGGGACAACCATGGTGCCTCGAGGCTGAGAGTGGATCTCACAGTGTGAACTTATAGGAAGAAACGTGTAGAGACTAAAATGAAGTGTCATGTACCCTATTTTCCTCCCACTGGGTGTTCTACCTAGGGTTAGTTAACTTAGAAAAAAATCGGTTATTGATTTTATCTAATTGTTTGTATAATTTGATAGGGCAATGCTAAATTACAAAAATGCCCTTAGGGCTAAAACTCTTATTTTCAACATTTAGTACTTACAGTGCATTACAAAGTGGTTGTGTTTTTAAGATGAAGAAGATTCACATTGAGTGTGTGACAAAAAGTGTGTTTTGTTTATGTTGAGTTTGCATCCTTTTCAAGATGATTTTCCTTGTTTTGAGGGGAGCCTAAAGTCGAATCAAGTGAGAAGGCTTTCTCCACCTTATAGGGAGCCTAATGTTCGCTCTCATTAGAAGGGAGTTCACATATACTCAGGGAAGCCTACATTCCTCAAGTGAAGTGTGTTCACATGAAGATGAAGAAAAAGTATCATCAAGTGAGAGGGAGTTTCATACACATACTTAGGGGTGCCTAAGTTCGACACCAAACATATACGCATACTTAGGGGGGATTCTAAGTTCATCAGAGAAGGAGTCTATCATATAAGGGGAGCCTAGATTCATGAAGGTTACACTCTACGGTTATCACAATAGTTGTCTTTATATATAGATAAGTACATCGTTGTAAACACTTAATCAAATTTATATTAAAGGATTATCTTTCCTGGGCAACCTTCCCCAAAACATAGGTGTTGTATTACCGAATTGGGTTACCAACTCTTATGTGTTATTGTTGTCACGCTTTTATGTTGATTTACTATTGTCTCTATTATTGATTGCTAGGGCGTGTTGTGTGATATCTCTTACAAGGTAGGATGAGGTGGTTCGTTAGTTTCCTCAAAGCATAAATTGCACAAATGCAAGTTGTTGAGTTCTTCTTAGTAAAGCTCTTCTGACCACTTCAAGATGTTGCTATTTCGTGATGATTCGGAAGTAATGGAAAGTAGTTCCAAGCAACAGTTGCATCAAGAAAGTAGTATAGAAAATTATTATACAAAGTCTGAATTTAATTACCTTCAGATTCAGCTCTAACACGAACATTTGTACAAGCTCCTCTACCAATTTTCTCAGTTTGTGTTAAGGGGAAAAAAATATTCAGAGTAAGTTTGTGTCAAATCCTAATTCCATCATGTTTATTTTTTTCTATGGTCATCTAAATTAAGTACCACTAAATAGCTTATTGACATGCTAAATAATTTCGCACATCCATTTACTTTTTTCTGAAGTAAAAGCCTCATCTTCATCCATTTAAAGGGAAGAAAAGGGACATATTCCCATACCATTCTCTAATTGCATACCATTGTTATTAAGTTGGCGAAGCAATTATATCATGCTATAATTTAACATACACATTGTGTTGGTCTTGCACCAACAACTAATGATACTATATGCAATTATAAAACATTTGAAAGAAAGATAAATCTCTGGAAACTCTAGGCATCTAAGTAGCAATACTTTGTTGATCATATTTCCTCACCAAAACACTTAATTTGAAGAGTAGAGAAACCCTCTATATCCAAGCATGACGCTCACTCAAGAAAAATATTGGACACTTGTGTTGATTCCACAGATTCCATTGAAGAATATAAACCTTACTGAGAAGTGAGTAGATGAAACTAAGAAGGCATGTTTCAAGGTGACTTCAGATTACATGCTTTGGATATGTCAAACATTTTAAACTTTTCTTGACAAATGAAACTGACGAAAAAACTAAGAAAACCGTCGGGAAAACCTTTCCCGACGACATCTTGACCATAAAATTACACTTTTAGCGTTTGATTATTTTAGCATCGAGAAAAGTTTCTTTTAGTGTTGAGACAAGTTACCTTTGTCGATGGTGACCTATTTTACCGTCGGAAAAAAGGTAAACAAAATATGATGAAATTACACTTTTTTTCGACACTTGTACCGTCAAGATTATTTATTTAGGTGTCGAGAATATCTTTTTTCCTTATTTAGTAACTATTAAATCTATTTTTTTAACAAATATCATACCTGTTTGAATCTCACAAATATCAAGTAAACTAAAAAAAAAAAAACTAAAAGAATTAATTAGATATCTACGACATTAAATAATATCCACAAAATATGATTGAATCTTAAAATTTTGTTAAATAAGCAACTACTAAAAAGATTGGTCTTAAAGGTAACATAATATCCACAATATCCTCGAAATAACATTACATAACATCCACAAAGTACCTAAAATTCTACAACTTAACATAGCTTGTGAGGAAATACAACTTCAACACAAATCTTAAGATACCTGCAAAATAAAAATTTTAATAGTTGTAATGCTCAATATACCATATACCAATCTCAAGATGAATATAAAACTTAAGACTCAACTTAAGAACATCAATAAATTAAAACAAACCAACTTATATTTACATATTTCAATTTGAAACTCAATATAAAACTTAAAACTCAACTTAAAGTTAAACATAATTATACATCTGCTCCTATAACAATTTTTAATCGACATAAGATCATTTACAAATATAAATGAACTTTATGCAATCTCCCCACACGCATTTCAACCTCAACAATAATATAGCACATTCTCATTTCAAAATAATCTTATACTCAATATAAAACATAAAATTCAAGTTAAGAACATCAACAATTTGAAATAAACCAACCCATATCTATACATTTTAATCCCAAACTCAATAAATCATGTAATAATCTATACATCAGTATAGAACTTAAAACCCAACATACAGATAAACATAACTATACAAATACCCTAATACCAACTTGAACCCAACATCCCCCATATTTACATATTGAAACAAACCAATTTAACAACATTAAGAAACTCAATACACTAATTATACTTTACATAAATATACGTCTATGTTCTTACCAAAACTGCAGGATAACAACATACACATGTCTTCTAATAAGTTTACTCCCAAAGTTGTAGAGCTCGTACTTAATTCAATATATCTCCTCGTTATTTCATGAGTTGAAAGATTATGGCTTTCATATCATCCATCTCAATTTTTTTTCTTTCTTCTAGTTCGTCCAATCTTCTCACACCCCACCCTAGACCACCTTCTTAGCCTAGAGAAAGGTGTGACTGCAGTAGTTATCAACCCTTGAGCTGACACTTATTGCCTACTAACTCTTGCAGAATAACTCTGATACCAAATATAAATTATATGCAACGGGACGTCTTTAGGCCGACAATTTATTAACTTAGAAACTTAATATGTTTAGAGTCATTACAACACTAGATTTACAAGTCCCAAAAACCCACAAACCCTAGTCCCTACATGAACAAGAGTAACATGTGTACAATATTAACAGTGACCACCTAGCAAACGATTACAAGTCTTTTCGTCCTTTAGTGTCAAAGTAGATA
>NC_052360.1:56019864-56049406 GCF_009727055.1 Benincasa hispida | reverse complement strand
TTGCTCTGATACCAAGCTGTCACACCTCGTCCCAGACTACTCTCTGAGCTTAGGATTTGATTGCTACCTTGGGAAAAGAAAAACATTTGAAAACATGGTGAGCTTATTCCTAGTGAGTGACCGAGAAAACATAGTAAATTCTCATGCATAATTTCAGAAAATAGTTTTATCTGAAATATAATTTAATGCAACATTAACATTTTCCAAGCGTAAAATATATAAAGCTATTTTAAGCATAAAACAGTAAAATCATTTCTCAAACTAAAGTACTTTATAACGGGTAAAATAGCCCCAACACTAACTGCTAGTCCAGAGAGAACCCTTTTGCTCAATCTCCGACTTTATTCACCTGTGGCCACATTAGGTACTACTGCTCAGATACCTTCTCCTTGTACTTCAGTATCGAGCAACTAGGATACCTTCTCCAACGTACTTCTGTATCTCGTTGGTTTGGTACCTTCTCAAACGTACTTCAGTACCAATAGATACCTTGTCCTTGTACTTCAGTATGTAGTTTGGCGGATGCCTTCTCCTTGTACTTCGGCATCGCATTTTACCAAAACTATTTATAAATAACTTTTCTCTTTAAAGCATGTATAGTATAACACATATACAACATGGTTTTAAAGATGGTAACGCATGCTGGATAAAATCAACATATGTAAATAGTTTTTCAACAATATGCATGCGTTCAAACAACAATTCAGAACTTGCTTGGAAACCACTTTATAAAACTAGTAGGCATGAGAATTATTTTCGTAAACATGCTTTCTATAAATGTTATAATAAAATAAGTTTAAAAATGTTTTAGTTCAAAAAAATTTTAGCCACTCACCTCGAATTCTTAGGAACTTTTTACTCTAGTAGCTCCTTGGGTCCCTTTTTCACCCCTAGAATCCAGATTCAGCTTACAGCTTAGATTACTCATAGTTCCGAACCTTATTTAGAAATAATTCTTTCTATAAACTTATTCTAAAATGTCTTAAGAATATTTCTCTAAAATTTCAGCTCCGAATTCCTCGTGGTTTGGCCGAAATCTCAAAATGTTCAAGACTGGCTCAGACTGATTCGACAGTCTAACCCTTCTGCATTCTTCACAATCTCCAGCCTAGTTGCTTTGAGCTTCTTCCTCTGGTAGCCCTACTCTAAAAACTAGACTTTCAGAACTTTCAAATGGCTTTGAAATCACTCCAAACTCACAAGTAGATTGGAGGATCTTCTCATCCAAATTTGATACATTCTTCTGAACCCTCACTGCCCTCTACTCAATTTTACGAAATTTATGATTTTGGTGTGATTTGAAAATGAAATCCCAAATCTTTATTTATAGGCGTTCAAATTACTCGTGGGATTGACAACACCTACTTGGCTGCATGGCCAAATGTTTATTTCTCCCTTTATCAACGTAGGCTGACCTCACTTTTGCTCAATGTAATCTTCCCAAACGCATCCAACACAATTTCTTAGGGTTTAAGAATTCCTCTTAATATGACACCTAAAATTTTAATTGACGTTTGCCCTTACGACTTAATCCTTTGTTTGTATTCAAAATTAGGGTTTTCAATGCATAATCCACACCAACACATCCAAATACATCGCACAGAAGCTTGCCCGGTCTTTCAATGCATAGGCGAGGCATGGGCGTGACGTTCGAACTGGACAAGGCAAGGCTAATGCATAGGCACTCTCGCTCTCTCCGCTCTTGGCAGTGTCGCTCTCTCCACTCTTGACAGTGTCACTCTCTCCCACTTTCTCGCTCAAAATTTTTCTCTCTCCAAGTTTCTCTTCTACCTTCTCTCCAATCTCACTCTCTCCAATCTCGGCAGTGTCGCTCTCTCCAGCTTTCTCTCCCAATTTCTCTCCAATCTTGCTCTCTCCAACTTTCTTTCCCATTTTCTCTTCAATCTCGCTCTCTCCAACTTACTCTTCAATCTCCTCTCTCCAAGTTTCTCTCCAACTTGCTCTCCAAACTTTCTCTCCAAACTCGCTCTCTCCAACTTTCTCTCCAAATTTTCTCTTAAAGTTTCTAATAACATCCTTAGATATTTTTTGTGTTTTTCTGCACTACTGGAATACAATAGTATGTCATCTATGAATACTATCACAAACTGATTCAAATAAGAATGGAATATCCTATTCATCAAGTCCATAAATACTGCAGGAGCATTTCTCAATCCAAACGGCATTACTAAGAACTCAAAATGTCCAAACCTAGTTATGAATGCAGTTTTAGGAACATCTGTGTCTTTCACCTTCAACTGGTGATAGCCTAACCTCAAATCTATCTTAGAGAATACCGTTGCTCCCTTTAACTGATTGAAGAGATCATCTATACGAGGCAATGGGTATTTATTCTTAATGATTACCTTATTCAACTGTTTATAGTCTACGCATAATCTAAGAGTATCGTCTTTCTTCTTAACAAACAAGACTGGTGCTCCCCAAGGTGATACACTAGGTCTAATATACCCCTTATCCACAAGTTTTTGTAATTGAACTTTTAACTCCTTCAACTCCGTTGGAGCCATCCTATATGGTGCTTGGGATATAGGTGCAATTTCAGGAATTAACTCAATAGTAAATTCTATTTCCCTATTAGGTGGTAAGCCTAGTAATTCTTCAGGGAACACATCTAAGAATTCTTGTACTACAGGTACATCCTCAGGTTTTAGTTTCTTATCTTGTGAAACTATTACAAAGGCTAAATAGGCTTCACATCCTTTATTCAACAGTTTCCTAGCTTTTACAATTGATATTAAACTTCTTGGGA
Source organism: Benincasa hispida (assembly GCF_009727055.1). Lineage (NCBI taxonomy): Eukaryota > Viridiplantae > Streptophyta > Magnoliopsida > Cucurbitales > Cucurbitaceae > Benincasa > Benincasa hispida. The sequence goes on along the minus strand of NC_052360.1, from coordinate 56,046,636 downwards.
GTATTCTTTTACTTCCTACCAGAGTTATTTCTTTTTCACTGGGTTTCTTAAACACTATTTCTCTTCTAAAGCAATCCATAGTGACATAGTGTTTACTTAGGAAATCCATACCTAAGATAACATCGAACTCTAGTAATTCTAATGGAATCAAGTCAACCAAAAAACTTTGATCTCCCAGAATTACTTCACAATTCCTATAAGACTCATGTACCACTAGAGTATCTCCTACAAACGTAGAGATAAATAATTCCTCATTCATACGTTCAGGTACTTTATTTATATGTAATGCGCACATACTAGATATAAATGAGTGCGTACCACCAGGATCAAATAATGCATAAGCGGATTGTTTACATAAAGTTATCGTACCAGTTACAACATATGGAACCTCTTCCGCTTCCTGGTGTGTCATAGCATATACTCTACCCTGTTACTGCTGTTGTGGTCCTCCAACTATCCCTTTCTATTTAGCTACATCGAACCCTTCACCTCTAGTTCCGGTCGTTCTAGGTTGGTTCACCGTCTGTGTCACTTCTCTTTGTTCATTCTGTGCTCCATGACTTAGCTGAGGACAATCTCTTCTGAAATGCCCAGCTTGTTCGCACTGGAAACACACATTTCTATTACCGTAGCATAACCCTGTATGAGGTCTACCATAGTTTACACACAGCGGTTTCCTCCCCGTACTAGCTACTGACTCGCTAGCACGACTTGATACTGATCCACCATTTGGTCTAGCTACAGGTCTGAACTTCTTTCGACTCAAACTTTGTTGGCTTACGCCTCCAAAATTCCTCATATCCGATTGTCTAGAGAACGAGGGTCTAAATCTTTTACTTTTTGTTTCTCCAGGCACTCTAAACTGTCCTTCATTTGGTTGGAGTACATCCTCCTTCGTTACACTCCGCTCTACTCGGATAGCTATCTCAACCAGCTGAGTTAAATTGACCTAATTAGACGTAAAGGTAATAGGTGTACGTATTTTTCTTCTTAGGCCACTCTCAAATCTCTTACACCTCTCCTTCTCTTCTGCGATGATCGATAAGGCATACTGAGATAACTCAGTAAATTTTTGCTCATACTCCGCAACCGTCATCACTCACTGAGTTAGCCTAAGGAATTCCTCTCTTTTTGCTTCTCTAAAAGAACTAGGGTAGTATTTATCCTCAAATACTTGTCTGAACTCAGAAAAAGTCATAGTTTCTAAACTACCCCTTCTAGCTTCTATCACTTTCCATAATTTCTTAGCCCTTTTTTGCAGCAAAAATGCCACTAACTTGACCTTACGATCCTCAGGGCATCTCATAACTTTAAAACACTTCTCAATCAAATCCAATCCGATTTCAGCATCTAATGGATCTGTGGTTCCATTGAACGTCGTGGCTCCTAAAGCTTTCAGCCTCTCGACACCGAACTTCTTTTTTGGATCGTTTTGGATTGATCCTACACTCGCCGCTAATCTTTTAGTGATTCTATGGAACACTCGATCCTTTATCTAGGGATCTACACCTACTTTTAGTGTCCTAGACTCGTTTTCAGAAGTTGCCTCCTATTCTAGTGAGTCTCTAACTCTTTTCCCCTTCGGATCTGGGTCTCACGAGACCTCAGGACTTCCGCTGGTAGGGTCAATATTCCTCTTCTCAATTTTCTTGCTCAGCCAGCCATTTTTACTTAGCATCTGTGCCTAATTATTAAGTACACATGTTAGGGACTGATCTATGGGACTTTATTCTAATGCATGAACTCTCTCTTTCACCCAAAGACCTATGCTTTAATACTAAACTAGCTCAAACCTTTCCCAAGTTTATGTATAACCTTTAGTACCAAGCTAGTATCAACTTAGACTTTACACCCAACTTTTACTAAAGGTTACGTATACCTGTGCTCTGATACCATGCTGGTATCAGGTAACTCTTTAACCTTTCCTAAAACTTATACTGGATACTAAGTTGGTATAAACTAATTCCTCAATTGTCCCAAGAACTTTTGCTCTGATACCAACCTGTCACACTCCGCCCTAGACCACCTTCTTAGCCTAGAGAAAGGCGTGACTACAGCAGTTATCAACCCTTGAGCTGACACTTACTGACTACTAACACTTGCAGAATAACTCTGATACCAAATATAAATTATATGCAACGGGACATCTTTAGGCCCATAATTTATTAACTTAGAAACTTAATATTTTTAGAGTCATTGCAACACTAGATTTACAAGTCCCAAAAACCCACAAACTGATGGAACACAAGACATACGCAGAGGAATTAGGACCTAATTACACTTTAATTGCTCTTAAATTAAAGGAAATAAGCATGCATCAGGAAGGAAAAACAGTGAATTAAAAATGTAGAAATGCTACTTTTGAAGCTCCCAAAACCGCTTTTCCTCGTTGAATCTCGACCCGAACTCTTTTGGACCACCACTAGAGTTGACCTACTATCCTCTGGACTCAGAACCGAGTTGTGGGACCCGGTGGATGAAGAGAACCGAGAGAGAGAAAAGAGATGAACATAAGGAGTGGAATTTTGAGTAGGTTTGGGTGTTTCCTTTTTTTTTCTTCACAAAGTTGTAATTTTCCAGCCCAAATATCAGAAAACTAATTTTCAAAATGGCAAAAGTCTTTTAACTAAATTGAAGAGCCCAATTTATAGAAAAAACGCATGCAACAATTGCATGAAAAAACTTCACAAAAACCGAACACCTAGAATCCACTCATTTAGTGGGCTTAATGTCTCCACTATAAGCCAACATCTAGCCCACTATTTTGTTAGTGCAATTATCCAACAAAAGTTTTGATTTTCCCACTAACTATAGTCAAAGGGCAAAATAGTCATTTGGTCAAAGTCAAACTTTGACCAAAAAGTCAACCATTTGACTTTTTATGATTTTTTTCGTGTTGACTATATTTTGACCTCGCGAGCATGAATCCGCATTCATTTTCTCGAAATTCAAATCATATTTGAATATAAGGTCGGTCAAAGTTTTGACTTTTCAAAGTCAAAAGTCAACTCTTTGACTTTTTACAACTTTGACCATGTCCATCATTTTCGAGCTTCCGAATATGAACGTATTCATATTCTTGATATTTAAATCACATTTAAATATTAAAGTTGTATCTCTAACCTAAAAAAGACCCGACCATTATATCACATATACTTGTCGGTTTCTCTCTCTCTACCTAATTCGAACAATTCAAATTATTCTATCATACTGTTCTAAGTTTATTCCATCTGAGCTAGTAGGGGAACCTAATGGACCTATAGATCATGGGCTCTAACATCCAAGATTAGATAGCTAAACTCTTTAGACGGAGCTAATCAACATTCGTTAACTAACAGGTCATTCCACTAAAGTCCCGTAGTTACACTCCCTTCACTATAGGTATATTTGTGTCCATTTGATATAACCATGATGAGTAAGTTAATCCTTCACAGGTTTTTCGTAATCTCGGCTGGGTCATAAAAATCGTTTTACCCCCAAGACTACATCTTGTTCCTTAAGTTCCACTGATTCTCTATGGAACAATTGGTTTAAGGTCAAACCTATAAACCGAATCCCTCTCGAGCCAATGAGAGGGTGGGGCCCCTTGTTCAAGACCTGGATTCAGTACTAAAGGGAACAACCTATCTACTATCCCTATAACGGGTAGGAGTGAATTCCGTCTTGCACNTAAAGGGAACAACCTATCTACTATCCCTATAACGGGTAGGAGTGAATTCCGTCTTGCACCCTATGTTCCTAGCTATCCACCCGATCTTACCCGTGAAATGGGAGGCTTATTGGGCCAGCGATATTGAGCTGCCCTCACCTACGCAGATCTAAGAATAATTTCAAGTGAACAGGAGTTGATAGTTAGTTCAGGATTAAGATTAAGTTAACTAGGTCATCAATTAACGAAATAGTCAGTTTTATACCTAAAACGGTATTTAGAACGTAAAAAGTGACTATTTCATGGTTCAGTCTTATGTAAACTCTTTACATAGGACGCCCCCACTCACTATCTCTATATGAACGATTCAGGATCACATCGTTTGTACTAACTACAAAGTGAGTCGCATCCATAGTGTCCTCAGAATAAGGCACCCAATCTTATTCATATACTATAGACCATTTTGGTTATATATTTGAACTTGATCCACCTTTATGTCACTACAAAAACTTCAAACTACATTAAATAGCCTCAGGACCTTAGTTTATTGGATTCAAGATTACAATTTCAATAACAAATTTATCGAAAAACAAAATAGAATATATTTATTAATTTATAAACTACAAGTTTTAGGACATAGAATCCAACACAAACCCTAGTCCCTATATGAACAATAGTAACATGTGTACAATATTTGTGGTAGAGTCTTTTAGTTACAAGTCTTTTCGTCCTTTAGTGGCAGAGTAGATACTGAGCTGTTTTTAGAGGATTTGACCGTTACCTGGGGGGGGAAAGCAAAAACATTTGAAAACAGGGTGAGCTTACGCCTAGTGAGTGATCGAGAAAACATAGTAAATTCTCATGCATAATTTCATAAAATAGTTTTATCTGAAATATAATTTAATGCAGCATAAACATTTTTCAAGCGTAAAATATATAAAGTTGTTTTAAGCATAAAAAGGTAAAATCATTTCTTAAACCAAAGTACTTTATAACGGGTAAAATAGCCCCAACACCAACTGCTAGTCCAGAGAGTACCCTTTTGCTCAATCTCCGACTTTATTCACCTGTGACCACATTAGGTACTACTACTCAAATGCCTTCTCCTTGTACTTCAGTATCGAGCAACTAGGATACCTTCTCCAACGTACTTCAGTATCCCGTTGGCTTGGTACCTTCTCAAACGTACTTCGGTGCCAATAGATACCTTCTCCTTGTACTTCAGTATCTAGTTGGGTGGATGCCTTCTCTTTGTACTTTGGCATCACATTTTACCAAAACTATTTATAAACATCTTTTCTCTTCAAAGCATGTACAGTATAGCACATATAAAACATGGTTTTAAAGATGGTAACGCATGCTGGATAAAATCAACATATGTAAATAGTTTTTCAACAATATGCATGCGTTCAAACCATAATTCAGGACTTTCTTGGAAACCACTTTATAAAACTAGTAGGCATGAGAATTATTTTCGCAAACATGCTTTCTGTAAATTTTGTAATCAAAACAGTTTAAAAATATTTTAGTTCGAAAACATAGCCACTCACCTCAAATTCTTAGGAACTTTTCACTCTAGTAGCTCCCCGGGTCCCTTTTTCACCCCTAGAATCCAGATTCAATTTACAGCTTAGATTACACATAGTTTCGAACCTTATTTGGAAATACTTCTTTCTACAAAATTATTCTAAAATGTCTTAAGAATCTTAACAAAAATTTCAGCTCCGAATTCCTCGTGGTTTGGCCAAAATCTTAAAAGCTTAGAGACTGGCCTAGACTGATCCGAAAGTCTGACCCTTCTGCCTTCTTCTTAATTTTCATCCTAGTTCCTTTGAGCTTCTTCCTTCAGCATCCCTACTCTGAAAACTAGACTTCCAAAGCTTTCAAATGGCTTTAGAATCACTCCAAACTCACGAGTAGATTAGAAGATCTCCTCATCCAAAATTGATACATTCTTCTGAATCCTCACTGCCCTCTACTCTCTTTTACCAAATTTATGATTTTGGTGTGATTTGAAAATGAAATCCCAAATCTCTATTTATAGGCGTTCAAATTGCTTGTGGGATTGATAACATCTACTTGGCTGCATGGCCAAATTTTTATTTCTCCGCTTATCAACATAGGCTGACCTCACTTTGGCTCAACGTGTTCTTCCCAAACGCATCCAACACAATTTTTTAGGGTTGAAGAATTCCTCTTAATATGACACCTAAATTTTTAATTGACGTTTGCCCTTACATCTTAATCCTTTGTTTGTATTCAAACTTAGGGTCTTCAACGCATAATCCACACCAATGCGTCCAAATACATTGCACAGAAGCTTGCCTTGGCATTCAATACATAGGCGAGACGTGGGCGTGACGTTCGAATCGGACAAGGCAAAGCTAACGCATAGGCGCTCTCGCTCTCTCCGCTCTTAGTGTCACTCTCCCCACTCTCGGCAGTGTCACTCTCTCCCACTTTCTCACTCAAAATCTCGCTCTCTCTAACTTTCTCTCGAACCTTCTCTCCAATCTCGCTCTCTCCAATCTCGGCTTTGTTGCTCTCTCCAGCTTTCTCTCCCAGTTTCTCTCCAATCTTGCTCTCTCCAACTTTCTTTCCCATTTTCTCTCCAATCTCGCTCTCTCCCAATTTCTCTCCAACTTTCTCTCCAAACTTTTTCTCCAATCTCGCTCTCTCCAACTTTCTCTCCAACTTTCTCTCCAACTTTTTCTCCAATCTTTCTCTCCAATCTTTCTCTCCAATCTTTCTCTCCAATCTTTCTCCAATCTTTAGCTACTGTGACAAATGTTCCCTGTACACGTGTGCTCATCACTGTGATATTTTTACACGAATTTTCCACAATAATTCCAAAATAATTTTTTTATATTTTTCTCAATTCCTTAATCCGTGCTTCACATAATTTTTCATCCTTAGCCATATTTTCCCCAAATTTTTCAAAATTTAATTCCCATATATTTTTCACCTAAATTCCACATTTTTCTCAGTTCCTCAATTCACCTAATTTCTCCACACTTAGCCGATTTTCCCCAAATTTTCCAAACTTAATTTCTATATTATCTCTTTTCAAATTCCTCATTCCTTCTTTCATCAATCCACACTAACTGTTTCCACAACCCATTTATTATACAAATTTCATCACAATTTTACCAATCAAAGCTCAACTTTAAATTATTCAAAGATAATCGACTTACTACTTAGAAATTTCATTCCCTTTAATGTAACAACCCAGATTTGTACGCATACAGGAAATTAAATGTCAAATATTAAACAGAACGAAATTTTATTTAAAGGGGTAGAAATTTAAAAGGGCAAAAATAGGAAATTTATTCATTATCCAAAAATAATGAATAAGGGAGCAGAATCATGGAGGATTAATTAGAAGATGGACGCTAGCTAATTAAGAAGACAACGGGCAGTAGATAACTTTTTGTTTGGGCACTGCTCATTGGAAGAATTGGAGGTGAATTAATTGCCCATATACTCTTAAAATTTGAAAGAGTTAAAAAGAGGAAGTGGAATCCACAAGCAGTGAAGGCAACCACGCGTGAAAACTAGCGAGATTGGAGAGAAAATTGAAGAGAGCGAGAGTGGAGAGAGCGAGATTGGAAAGAAAATTGGAGAGAGCGAGAGTAAAGAGAGCGAGATTCTTAGTGAGACAATGGGAGAGAGTGGGAGCGGGAGCGGGAGCGAGAGCGAGAGCGGGAGCGGGAGTGGAAGCGAGAACGAGAGCGAGAGCGGGAGCGGGAGCGAGAGTGGGAGCGGGAGCGAGAGCTAGAGCGGGAGCGAGAGCGAGAGCGAGACCAGCGACAGCGAGAGTCGTGAGAGCCAAACCAGCGAGAAAGCTAGAGAGAGTGAGATTCTGAGAACAAAGAGAGCGAGATTTGGACAGAAGTGTGGATTATGCGTTGAATTTGGTCACAATCTTATAGATTATACATAGAAAAAAAACCCTAAAATTGAATACAAACAAAGAAAGATGACGTAAGGGAAAACGTTAGCCAAGATTAGGTATCTTATTGAGAGGAATCCTTAAACCCTAAGTAATTTTAAAGAAGCCACTTGTAGGATGATTTGACATACTGAGAAGAGCTGAAAACTACTATAAATAGGACCCTTTGCCGAAGATTTAACCCATTCTCAAACAAATCTCAGTAACAAATAATCGTGTGAAAGAGTAAGTGTGAGTGAGGAAGTTCTGTGAGGCTAAAAGAGAAAAGCTCGAGTAAGGTGCTGCCCAAATTTCCTTCTAGTTTAAAAAGGGAAAGCTCTACTGATCAAATCATAAAGAATAATAAGGAATAACTAGATCATAGTAAGTAGTTTATCTCACCCTCTCTTTAAGTGTTCTATGGTAGTGTACCTTTATTATGTTGCATGGTTATGTTAATTGTTATATTGCATTACATGTTTAGAACACGTTTCTCTACAAGGGACCCCATACATTATGTTTGTTCACGATTACGTTAAAATCAAGTTTTAATTAGGTGTAAGTTATGCTTCCAGTCTAATCTTACGTTTATGTTAATGGTTGATGTTGGATGCGACTTTGGCCCTACTGACTACATGACCCACTAATCATCAGATGGGTTAGTTTCCACTTAAGTCCTCATCTTCCTATCAGGGCGGAGAAATTTATGCTTCCAGGGCTGGTAGGGCATGTATGGTTGCACCCCTCTAGGCCTAATCTTATGTTATGTTTACGCTAGGGACTAGCAGGGTATGTATGGTTGCACCCCTCTAGTCCAATATTACGTTTACGCTAATGGTTGATGTTGGATGCGACTCTAGCCCTACTGACTGCATGACCCGCTAATCATCATATGGGTTAGTTTTCGCTTAGGTCCTCATCTTCCTATCAGGGCGGAGAGATTTATGTTGGAAGCATAACCGACGACCACATGTTATTATACGTTTTCGGTCCCAACCATATGTTTTCATGACATGTTGCTTGTGATTGTGCATTTGGTCACTACCCTACGTGAGAACTACTTACTGGGTATATTATATACTCATCCTATATTTTTACACACTTTGTAGGTAAGGACACAACGTAGATGGCAAAATTGGACGTCGCTCAAATGACCAACCATCAAACTCACTATTATAGGCATATGCATTTTGTACCACCATGCTAATATTTTATGGATCCTGGTGTTTTGATAAATAAACTTTTTTTTTATAGTTTTTCTATCTAATTAATATAATTTAGATATGTTCTTTGAAATTTTCACCAGAACTCATCTCATGATAGAAAAGTCTAAGTATGCATGTCGTAGCGGTCGGATCATAATGTGTAAGGATCTGGTCGTTACATTTAACTTAGGATTTAACCTTTCACATAGTTAATCCCTTTTTATTACTTGAAAATAGACATACGGGTTTCACAAATCTAGCCTTCAAGGATTATATCTCTTGTTGTGCTTCTCCAAAACTTGCGTAGAGGATGCCCTCGATAATAAATTATCTTTTCTCAATTATTTGGACTTTTATGCCCTACCAATGCCCACTCCTGTACCCAACACCTCCTCGCACATGTCTTCTCCCGATATTGGTTCAGACCCTTCCTGGTTGAAGCCTTCTCTCTGCTTGACTATTTGACTCTACATCAATAACCTAAACAAATAATTATATGATAGGTGTATATGAATAAAGTTACATTGAAGAATAAAAACTTATGTATGCATAATTAGCAACCAGATTAACAAACGAGTAGTCACTCTTAGAGTGCGTAAAGCTTAAACAAGATTACTACGTTGATTGCTTGACCATCGGATCCTTCTTGTAAAACAATTCATATAGAAGATATTAATAATACTTTCTTATAAATCAAACATAGAAATACATTGATTTCTACCATGGATTCTCATATGCATATGAAAGTCTTAGAAGTAGTTGTATGAATGAAATTTAGAATTAACCGATTCTTTTGACTAGTCTATGACACTTTCTAATAAAATGAGAAATTAATGGAGAATGAATAATTGAAATGCAAGTAAACCATAAGAAACAAAAAAGTTCTTACTTTCCATTAGGTGGATTCAGACTTAGTGCATAAAAATTGTCAATCTTTGATGGCATTTATAAGTCAATTGGATGGGTGTGTTCGTGCCTCCTTAGAACTTGCATAATTTTTATAGTATTTTTGTAGTTTCGACCAATACCCTTTCATGTCTATGGAGCAATAATTTTGATACAGAGTAATATTTCTTAAAATCATCTTGTAGTCTCGTGCAACCCAATATTATTATTCCATTGAACCACAAGTTTGAGTTTTTTGCAATCAAACTCCCCAAACTAGTCTGTAGATCAAGAAGTAATCAACAATGAAAGAATAAGGAGCCAATATTAAGCCAATTAATTTCCCTTCTTTCGAAGCCTTTGATGCATCATTACACTGGCTCGTGAAATTAAATTAAAAGAAATCGGATATTTCATAGCATACGCATTGGCTTCAAATTTTTGTTTGGGTGAAATCAGAAACAAATAAAATAAAGTAGAAGTCGATATACCTAAAATTACCCATCTTCAGGAGGCTATTTTACACCATCTAATTAATCATAATTGGCTTAAATAACAACATGATAGAACACAACACAACAAAAATTAGCAAAAACTAAAGGTTGTGACTCAAATTCTCGGTGGTACATGATAGAACTATAACATCTCTAGATTACCTCACTAAAGGATAGATAAGAAGAATGATTTGAATTGTTCAAGTCAATTGAATATTGTATAATATATTAGTGAGATTAATATGATATGATTAATTATAGATGTGATCTATAATTAAGAGAAAAATATTTAAGATTCAAATATATTCTTATGAATTTTATTCATGAAGAATTAATTACTTAATTTTGAGAGATAGTGAAGATAAATAAATATGTGATGTTTATTGATAATTAATTGATTATATATATTAAATTTGATTAAATATATATGATTATTTAATTTGTATGTTAATTAATTCAATAAATGTTACTTAATTAATTGGACTTAAGGGTAAATTGGGAAAGACTTGGAGAAGGGTAAATGCTTCTTCATATAAATATCCCTTTATGGCCAATTTAGAGGATGAAATTTCATTGTGGAAAACCTTAGCCTCCAAATATAGATTTACTTTTCTTTTTTTTTTTACTCTCAACCATTCTCTATTATTTTTCCTCCTCCAAGGTGAATAGAGACCACTCTTCTACCTTAAGATTCCTAAAGTGAACCAACTATCCGCTATCCTCAGATACACTTGCGGCAGTTCCCTTGATCGTTGAAGAAATGTTCGTGAGAAGATGAAGAGTTCGGGATTCAACAAAGGTTGTTGCTTTATCGCTTTGTTTCTTCTTTTAAAGCATGCTTCTTATATTGTTTATCATTATTATTTTTGTTTTGTTTTGTTTTTTTTTTTTTTTTTTTTTTTTTTTTTTTGCTGTTTTGATCTAATTAAAAATTGAAAAACAAAATGCTAGGCAATCTCACACTTTCGTGGAAATTTCCTGAGACGTGGGAATTAGTGTTGAGGTTGATGCTCTAAATCTCATGAGTTTTGTAGTTTGTAATTATAATATACAAACAATTTTATTTATTTACTAAATTATTAGGTATTTTATTTGACATTTAGTAACATTAATACACAAAACCAATAAACTAACATTTGAGGTTATCTTTTGTAGCTTAGACATGTACATAGAGACATATGGGTGGATAATGTTTAAGTGATAACCTAAATTGTTTGTATAAATGGATAAAGTCTGGTACCTTATCCTGGTGACATTATGAATACGACTTGCTTTGTAGATGTTACAATTATTGTAAAGTGCTGCAAAAGATCTGATCCTCATCATTTGTGTAGAGATATGCGAGTGGAAGCGTTCTATGCAATGGGGTTTATTTAAGATTGGACCACAAAATGAATAGCCGTTAATAATAGACTTACATTTCACCAGGATGACCATAGGTGACATGACCTGAATTCTGAGTGAGTTGTGAATTCCTCCTTATAAAGGCGATCATTTGATTTAAATGGGTGAGAGTGGACGGATGGCCGACTCAATAAGCCTACTATTTTTGTGATTTCTCTGATTGGAGAGATGTGAATACAACTACACATTACGGAATTCACTTCTTATCTAATGCCAAGGTAAGTAGATAAATTGTTCTCGTATGGGCTGATTTCGAGGCTTGAACAATATGGTATCACAACCTCTCTTGGCTCAAGAGAGATTTGATCATAGTTGAACTATGACTTATTATTCATCACAGGGATTAGTAGTACTTAAGTGTAAGAAGTTAGATGTAACTAAAGGTGCAAAATGATAATTTTAGCTGAGTTGTACTTACGAACAATTTGTGAAGGGTCATCCTGTTGACTGCTTATATTCAATGGACAAAATATATTTGCAGAGAGCAGCTGCCAGTCTTTAGTGAACAGACTGACAGTTAATAGATGTTGAATAATTTAATTAAAGGAGTTTAATCAATTATTCAAGTACCATTGGAGCTTCAATCTACTGGTTCATGAGTTTACAAATTGATGAGGTTCATAGCTCAATAGAGATTATTGAAAATTAATTTTGGATTAATTTGAATTTCTCTATTTAATCGAAGGAAGTAGTTATATGTGATATAATTAATTTAAATTAGTTATATATGAAATAATTAATATAATGTATGTGATACATTATAATATAAAGTTTATTTGAGAGGAATTAAATATTTGAATATGATTCAGATATGAATTATATGGATGAGATTTATATAATTAAATTTAGTATAAATGTGATTTATATTAATTACCATGTATCATTGAGAAAAATTAAAACTATAGGTTATATGGTATTTGATACAATACAAAAACTATACGTTATGTGATATATTTAATATAATATATAGTTATATATACATATAATAAACTAGTTATAATATATATATAATAATTATTATTTAAATTAAAATTAATTTTAATTTTAGTCTAGTTTTGAAATTAAAAGGAGGCAAATAACTTCCTCCCCTTAATTGTCTCTCAATTTAACGTAGTAAGTGGGGTGCAGTTTTATGAGAGAGATTTTTCATCTTCTTCAGAAAATATTTCACAGAGACCGTGTGTGTTGTGTGATTGATTGACAAAAATCTCCCAATAACCATCTTCTCCTCTCTAAATCTTTCTTCCCTCTTTCCAAAAGAAATCAGAGCCCACAACTTCTGAGGATTCTCTTTCCATATAGAGAATACAAGGAAACATTTGTTATTGTGTTTTCGTTGATGGGCTTTTGATGCATGTTTGATTGTGACTCGAGGAGAGGAAATTTGTGAAGAGTTTTTGGCTTCAAGAGTAAGCTGAAGAGTTCTTATTTCTCTGTAATTTTGTATTATGTGAAAATTGAGAATTGGGAATGATCCCGCTTCCACAGTAGACTTCACCCTTCCTTCAATTAGAACCAAAATAGAAGAATCCCTTTGCAAATTTAACTTAGGAAGGCATGTAGAGAATGACTTAAAAAATCCATCAGAGACTCATATGAGAGATTAACAAAATAAAAAATTCTTCCAAAAAGGAGCAAACCTGTCAACAAAACCCAAGAATTCCTTCCAAATCACTCAATATCAAACATATTCCAAGTGGCTTCAAGAGAAAAAGGAGGAAAAAGCCCAAAATTACAACAGCTCCATAACCCCAAATTACCTCTCCCTCGATTTCAAATAAGATTTCATAAATGTTTCATAAGAAATTGCACACAAGAAAACTAGTAGAATCAATATACCTTCTTATTCTTCAACCCCATTAAGCAGAGTATTAAAAACCCCTTTCTTCAGGAAATAGGCATAACATGCCACCGAGGGAGTTTCTCATTATGGTCAGAGCGTTCTTTGACGTCACGGATGCGGAAAAGTGTTCTCTATACTAATAAATTAAGATAATTACGTGGAAAACAAAACTAAAAGAAAACCCCATAATTAAATATAAACAGGAAACCATTCTTTGCCACAACAAAGTCATTAAATATCGGGAAACAACCATGAAAAAGGACAATCATTAGAAACAGAGAGAAATGAAAGAGAGAGGATAGTGGCCAAATGATTGCAGTTAACTTCCAGAGTGAATGTTTTAAATTTCTTAAAACTTAATATGTACCTTAAATGTGTTGGGCGTGAAGCTCCGACAGCAGCAGTCTAAGCTTGGCGACGTGAAGCACCGGGCTAGGGGCGTGGCTTCTCGGTGGCTAGAGGCGTTAAGGTTTTCGTGTAGTCTGCGGAAGAAAGAGAGTTAGGCAGCTAGCGATGAGAAAATAAAGAATTGGAAATTAGGATTTTAAATCACCCTATCCCACCATCATGTAGTTGGTTGGCCCAACGGTAGTATAAACTATCGTCGGGATAGCCTTAACAAACAATATATATATTTTCAAAACTCCCACCAACTCCTCTCCACCGTCAGGATATGTAATTTCTCCCAATGCCTAGACTATATCGTCAGGTGAAGTCAACAAATTTTATCCCACCATTCTTTATATCCACTATCTAAAAATATCGTGGGGAATACTTGTTTCTTCCCGATGCCATTAGCAATCATGTTAAACCAGAGCAAGTAAAGGAGTTGGAGTTTATGGAAGTACTTTTTAGATAGATAGGCATTGACAATGGAAGTAGCATGAGATCGCCCAGTAGAAGAAGAAGTCCATTGTTGTTTGGGTGAAGACAACTTAGACTATTGATTCCGAATGTTCCGTTGTGCTGATGGTCTCCATAGCCTTATTATCGTCGGAAGTAGATGTGATGAGCTTGGTGTTGTAAAGCTTCCAGATTTGGAAGAAGATCCTTTAGAAGAAGGATGCGTAGAGAAATACTAAACCTCCATAGTGTTAAGGGTTTTTGTCCCGTCAGAAGGAAGCATAGATGCCATAATTCCAGTTTTTACTTATTCTAAAAGATTAAATGAACATTAACATTCTCTATCTCTATCACCTAGAGAATGCAAATGTGTGTGTTTGAAAATCCTTGAGATTGTTAATGACATGTTAAATGAGTCTATTCTATTGAAATCATAAAATCTAAAATTTTATAAATTTGGTGGAACAAATATGATATTTAACGTTCTACTGCTTGTAAAAATTATCCTAAACTAGGGTGATAGTTGTAATTACACTCAAATGTTCAATTGTAAAAAAAATAAAAATAACTTAAAATCTTTTTTTTTTTTTTTTTTTTTTAAGATATTAAAAACTATATTATATGGATATATTCAAATATTTGCTTGATTAACTGCAAATGAATTGAACTCTTTCCTTGTTTGAAGATGAAATTTAGAAAATGGGAATTTAAATTAAAGAGAGCTTCGAATGCTTTAATTTCCTTTTCACTCGATGATCATAAGTAAAATGTTTTGGAAAAAGCTTTTTCAAAAAAGGTAAAAAAAAAAATTAGAAAAAATTCATGGACAGAAAATCCTATAAATTACAATGAAGGTGTTCTCTATAAGTTTGTTTTATTATTTTTATTTATTTAGTTATTATTATTACTTTTTTTTTTGTCAAATTTTCCTAAAATAAATTAAAATAGCAACTAATATATTTTGGAGATTTGGACTTTAATAATTGTATATAAAATTTTCTGTTAATGCTCTTAGTTAGATAATTATAATAATAATAACTACATTTCTAAAATATAGACAACAAAATACATATATTCTCAAAGCTAAAAAACATTATAAGTTTTCTCAACTACTCCGTCCTTCTAAAATTTCACGGAGAGAACCGAAATTCAAAGAATCTATTTGACAAATATGTCTAGATTTCCTTCCATTCTTCGGTACGATCTTCTTTCTCTTAGTGAAAGGATTATAGAAACAGAAAAAGTCCATATTGATCATACATAATATCTCTCCATCTTCAAAGGTTTTGATGAGCTCAAGGCGTGCGCAATAATTTGGTATATCATCAATAACAAATTCTCTAATCCATGATTCATTCTCTCGCATCATCCAAATTTCAATTGTCTTACTAACTAATGCCCAGTTACTATAGAAAGTTGCATAAATGGTACCATTAAATTGATGTAACCTACCACGCCCCACCTGCACATCAATGTCAGTAACTTCTTGCAAGACAGCACGCAATTCAATTTGTTCAGTTTCAACATCAAGAGCATATATAACATACATTTTCTTTTCATCTTTTCTTTCTCTTACCAACCAATAGATGACTCCATTCAAGTAAGCACCATTGAAAGCATTTTTATCTTCAAAAGATAGGGTGTGAAGATGCCTCCATTGGTTAGGGTTAGGGTTGGTTCCACTTCTACCAAAAGTCAAAACGTCCATTGTGGACGCAGATTCTTGGGCGTTAGGGATAATAGTCCTAGAGCTTTTTGAGTAAGCAATTGTGTTAGCAACTCTGAATAGTTTGTATTGTCTTGTAGTAGGGCTGAAACCAAACCCGAAGACATGAATATCATCATGGAACTCAGGAACCTGGATGAATTCATTAGTCATGGGATTGAATATGCCATCACACGAACAATAAGAAGTATATTTAGAAATAAACACCAATCCATTGCATTGATTGATCGGTCTAATACAAGACCAGTCCCCATCAAATTGCAATGAGCCCGATTTAGTAAATTCCAATTCCAAATCAAAATCTGCATCCAAATATTTTTTACTATCAAGATTGATACAATATATCTTGGAATTGGGTGTACTAGTAAACTCGCAATTGGGGACTCGATTAGAGGTGAACAAAAGAAAAGCATTTATAAGGAAATGAAATTTAGAAGAGGAAGCGTAACCTAAAACTATTTCATTCCAAGTTTTACAAACAAGCCTACAGGAAGGAAGATTGGAGATAACAAGTTTAGAGAAGATTGTTTCACCAATAAAGGATGGAAGATCCCTTCCCCATTTCATAATCATTCTGCTTTTGCTCATATCCACCTTCTCCATTGGACACATCCAAGGCCAACTAAGCTTTGGTTCTTCTTTGTTAGGATAATCGCTATATATGTGGAAATCTAATCCCATAAACCCGGATTTCAGTTTTAATTTTAAAACTGGTATTAGCTTCAAAACTATTTATTTCCTACATTTTAGTAAACCATCCTAAAATAAAACATCCATTTATTTTTTTAAAAAAAAGAACAATTATTAGTATTGAAACTTTTGTTTTATAATTTGGTTTTTGGAAATTATTTATAATTTTTTAGGGAATTATTTCTTTAGAAGTGTTTTTTAGGAATTATTTTACAATTGGTTGGATGCATATAAAAATATTTACCACATTTAGACGAAAATAAGACAAACTACTTAATCTATATACTTTTGGAGGAAGCAGACATTAAACTAAAAGAAAGTAGTAAAGCTGAAAGTGGAACTTAGAACATGAAACTCAGCATCCTTCTAGTACATACTTGTTGACTTACCTTTACTTAACTTCTAAAAGTCACCAAGGGTTAGGATTGTTGCAAACAAATTCGTCTATATGTCTTTGATTGACATAGAGTTTTCTTGCAACATTAAGGAGGTACAATTGCAGCATAGTACATAAACATGAAACAGACCCAAGTGTTCTTAATTAAGAACCACACTACAAGAATTTTGAACTTTACTGTTGGTTGGAAAAAGTAAAACCGAATGTATAATGTCGGTTTTTTTTCTTTAAAGCGGATCTTTAATGTCGGTTTTAAAACTGACATTAAAGATCTGCTTTAAAAAACAAAACAATTTCCTTCTCCTTTCCCCCTTTTTTTTCATATCCCGCTTCACTCTCCCCCTATTTTCTTTTTCCTTTCATTCTCAGACTTCCACTCACCCACAATCCACGCGAAACCCTTCCAACATGACTTCTTTCATCCTTCCACGCGAAACCCACAACCTGGCCAAGCATCCGGCCAACACCTTCCTCGACCCCCCCTCTTTGTCCATTTCCAGCAACCGATGGTCTCGAATGCGCTCTTCGCAGAGAGAGAAGACCTGTCTCTTATACACATCTAGATGTGTATAAGAGACAGCTCCTAGGAGAGAGAAGACTGGAGACTTGTTGACTTCAGAGTAGGCTTTGGAGGCAGTGGCGACGATTTTCCAGAAACGTCAACTCGATTGTCCTGTGTCATTTTATCGTTCTACTTCGCACCGACAACCGACCTCCGGAAGAATAATCGGAAGGCCTTGTCGCGAAGTTCGAGTGCTCGAGCTCGCTCCTTCACTGACCCTCTCCTTCAACCTCAGCAGCTTGTTAATCAGGTTCATTACTCACCGATCATGTAGCAGAGCTAAGCAATCGTGTAGCCGAGCTCAGCGATCATGTAGCATTTGGTAGGCGATCGTATAGTGGTACTCAGTGATCGTGTTACAGAGCTAAGTGATCGTGTAGAGACTTTATTTTTTACTCAGCGATGTGTAGAGACTTTAGTTTTCATTTCCCTCTCAAATTTGGTTTCCCCCTTACCAAAATTATCAATTAAAATAACATTTCCCTCTCCCATTTTCAATTCCCTCTCTCAAATTAAAAACTCTTTCTCTCCTCCTTCACCATCTCACTCACGACCTTCCCCTTCCCTCCAATTTTTTTCTTCTTCCGTGCACCCAAGAGCCCTAGCCATTGTCAACCTTCATTCTCCTCTTGCCTCCATTCGCACGACTATTATTGAGTTTTTCATTCCATTGTCTGCTCAGCTGTGCCAGCCCTCTTCCTCTCCTCTACTCAGCTCCCCACGTCTGCTGAGAAGCTCGTACTTGACACGTTTCTCGTGTCAAGTATAAGAAGCTCTTACTTGACATCTTTTTCGTGTCAAGTAAGAGGGTTAAAAAAGTGGAGATTGATAGAATATTTTGGATATTTGATAGGCCTCCAATTTGGTAGGCGATCTTATAACATTTGGTAGGCGATCATTGGGTAGGTGATCGTATAGCATTTTGTTACTCAGCAATCATGTAGCAGAGCTAAGCGATCGTGTAGCCGAGCTCTGCGATCGTGTAACATTTGGTAGGCAATCGTATAGCATTGGGTAGGCGATCGTATAACATTTTGTTACTCAGCGATCATGTAGCCGAGCTACGCGATCGTGTAGCCGAGCTCAGCGATCGTGTAGTGATGACATGCAGAAATTCATGTCATCTTAAGCCTTTTACTTAGAATTATGAAGACTGTTAAGAAGAATATGCGGCGATTATGTTAGGAATTCATAAGAAATTGAGCTTGCAGTGTTCAGCATTAAGAATCTCAGCTAACCCATTATTATGCGTTATTGTGCGTTCAATTGTCTATTTTTGTATCTAATGCAGGAAGTGGACAGAAACGCGAAAACTGGACTACCACATAGACAACCACATGCGAAGAAACTCTCCATCGCAAAGACGAACGCATTCGATTAATGCATGGGTGTTGCAGTAATCAGCCGCATGCGTCTATCACATGGGAGTTGCGCTCGTTAAGCGATTGCGGTAATCGTGTAGAAGTTGCGGTATTAAGTGAATGCGATCACTACATGATGGAAGCTAAATGATAACGAATGATAATGGGATCAACGCAAGGTTGGTGGAATGAATGCATCAATGCATCTACCTTGGGAAAATCAAAAGATGATGTTGACATTTCACCTACCATGCTGTTAGGAACAGAGATTTAGAAAGGACTAAACGCACCATGAATGTTAGAATTAGAGCAGTCCATTAATGCTGTCGGCGATTTAATCTCTATATAAAGAAGCCAATGAGCAAAGTTTCAACTCATCCAGGGTTTATCCCTGCGATCCAGACTAATGTGTGAGGAGAAAGATTGAGAGTTCTTCATCCCTTTCTTCCATTTCGAGTGACAACTGGAGCCTTCGACTGAAGCTAGATCTCGGGAGAGTCAGCTCCATCGCCCATCCATGGTACCACCTGCAGCCTTGACGCACATCTGCTAGAAGCAATGACTTGCTTCCAGCCGATCATTTCTTTTATTGTATTGTATTGTATTACATTTTGTGATTAAGGAATTAATATATTATGTTTTCAATGTATTTCTGTGTTTCCTGCGATTTCATCTCTATCTTCTTTACTTAGCATCCTTAACTTTCATTTCATCATTTAGTGAGATTGTTTAAGTATCGCATACTTAGTCATGTGGATTAGGGATATGAAGCATGTAGCAAACCATCGAGAGGTGTGCATTGCGTGGGTGTTTGAGAAAACCTTATTTGCTTGGTATGAAGCTGTAGCAACGCCTGTCTATAGGCTAATGCAATGCTTGTCTATGAGTAAAGTCAGCAACAACTAACTGCCCGGGAGGGTAAGTAGTTGGTCACGTTAAGCAATGTAAGTTATTGTTCACTAGAGATAGGAATAATCTTGCATCAACCAAGTTTGTGTGGTTACCTTGTCTTATGTATGTGCCCATCAGACCTTTAGAGCTACTTGGGAGAGAGTCTAAAGAAAGAACCTAAGACTCGAGAGAGCTAGGTTAGAATTGATGATCGAGAGGGCTAGATTAGGTTTGCATAAGCAAGAATGGGGACTTAGAAATAAGCTTCGTTTGTTATTACACAGCGTATGCACCCTATGGAGAGGACAATGGTTGCATTCAGGAAGTAGGATATGGTGGTTGTATATGGTTATCTCGACATTTATGAATATGCACCACATACGTCCTAGATTTAGGCTTTTATTGTGTGTAGCATGATCGCATAGCTTGCGTTGACTAAGGTTGCCCTCACGGTCATTCTTAAGAGTTATAATGATGACATCTCCACATTTTATCTATTTTTCCATCCATTTGTTTCATGTCAAGAGTTGTCGTGTCTCTACCTCTCATTCATATTCTCATTGCATTGTCTGTTACTTAGGAGTAGAAGTAGTGTTAGTATAGAAACCTCCCATCCATTCTTTTATTCAACCGCCACATGCGCAATACCACATCCATCTAGCTATAAGTCCCTGAGTTTGACCTCGGATCACCAGAGAAATTTGCGTTCGCATTATACTTGGCGTGAGCATAAGAAAACTTGTGATGGGAATGCATGGTCATCGCATACATTCGTTAATGCATAGTCATTCCAATGCATGACCATCGATTCATGACACTCAATGCATACTTTAAGAGCATGCATTGCATATCGCGTTTCACCGGATTTTAGTTGTCGAGTAATTGACATCTAATTTTTCGTCACCATGTAGCATTTAGTAGGCGATCATATAGCATTAGGTAGACGATCGTATAGAATTTTGTTACTCAGTGATCGTGTAACAGAGCTAAGCGATTGTATAGCATTTGGTAGGCGATCGTATAGCAATGGGTAGACGATCGTATAGCATTTTATTACTCAGCGATCGTGTAACAGAGCTTAGCGATCGTGAAGCCGAGCTTAGCGATTGTGTAGCATTTGGTATGTGATCGTATAATGTTACTCAACGATCGTGAAGCAAAACTAAGCGATCGTGTAGAAACCTTATTTTTTACTCAACGATCGTGTAGAGACTTTAATTTTCATTTCCCTCTCAAATTTTGTTTCCCTCCTACCAAAATTATTGAATAAAATAACATTTCCCTCTCTCAAATTAAAAACTCTTTCTCTCCTCCTTCACCATCTCTCTCACGACCTTTCCCTTCCCCCTAATTTTTTTTCTTCTTCCGTGTGCCCGAGAGCCCTAGCCATCGTCAGCCTTCATTCTCCCCTCGCCTCCATTCGCGCCACTGTTATTGAGTTTTTCATTCTGTTGTTTGCTCAGTCGTGCCAGCCCTTTTCCTTCATCACATAAAAAACATCAAAGAGTATCACACTATACTTGACACTGGAATAAACTTGACATACCACCAACGTCAAGTGTATTATCTTACTTGACACGAAAATTGTATCAAGAAACATATTACTTGACGTTTTTTTAGAGTCAAGTTATCACACTATACTTGACACTTGAATAGTTGACACTTTTATAAATGTCATGTATACTCTTTACTTGACACTGGAAAAATGTCGAGTAATCCAACTTCTGTAGTAGTGCACAAGAAATTTTCGAAAGATGTAACACATCTTGTACAGTTAAACCCTCAAATGGGGAGAGGTGGCCCTTCCCTGCAACAGGAGCAAAGGACCCATCAACAATCTTGATTCTTTCATTACCAGCACTTTGAAAATACGAGAGGATTTGGTCAGACGAGTTGGTTAAGTGATCCGTAGCTCTCGAATCAAGAATCCTCTACTTGTTACCATTCACACTAATAAGACCAGAAGATTGAATTGTACCTGACTGAGCAATGGCACTGACACCAACACACCAGAATAGTTCTGATTATTCACCCAGGTTTGAGGCTACAAACCACCATTCGTTGACTCACTCAAAAGTGCTCGTTCATGGCACTAGATCTGTCTTCCTCAAGACGAACCTCCGAACAGACTTCCATGATGGAAGGTATTGGACGATGTCCCAATATCCGACTACGAACANCAAGACGAACCTCCGAACAGACTTCCATGATGGAAGGTATTGGACGATGTCCCAATATCCGACTACGAACAACATCGAATTTCGAATTGAGGCCTGAAAGAAAATCATAAATCCGATCTATTTCTTCAAGTTTTGAGTACAGTACTCCACCACAAGGACAGTTCCAGACATTCTCATAACACAGGTCTATCTTCTGCTAAAGTAGTGTATGTATAATAAACTATCTAAAAGGAAAAAAACTACCAACAACTAGCAACGACAAAATGATTACCTATTGATAGAGTGTATATCATTGATAGACTACTATCAGTGTCTATCTGTAACAGATAGTGATAACAATGTCTATCACAAGTATGTAAAAGCAACAAAAATATTCAATAACAACGTCTAGTGTTTTATATCTGTTTATCATAAGTATGTAACAGATAGTGATAACAATATCTGTTTATCACAGATAGATAGTGATAGATAATTATCAGTGTCTATATATGATAGATAATGATAGTGTTTTATCACTTGATCTATCACTTGGCCCTCCATTGTCTATGATTATCATTCTAATTATTATTTTGGAACTAGCAACAAAACTACAAAAAACTACTATAACTTGGTTTATAATTTGACTTTCCATTGTCTATCATTGTCATTCTAGTTAACATTTTTGAACTAGAAACAAAACTATAGACAGAGAAGAAGAAGTTTTATAATTGAAGAAGAACTAACTAACATTGCCTTGGTGAACATGCAAAAATGAGACAATCCTCAACTCACAATCGCTGATGAACATGCAAAAATGAGACAATCCTAAACTCACAACTCCCAATCTAACCCTTAGCCTCATCAATAAAGAAAGAGACAAACAGATTCAACCAAAATATTCAAAAGATGGCCATCATTTCAAAAAGTTTTACCTCATTACATCGAGGAATGAATTTGAACCCAACAAGACGAACCCCATATGGCCTTGAAGCACCAATTCTAAATCACTTAACTTAGAAAAAGGACTCAAGCAATATCAATATTTAGCTTGCAAAAAGATACGACAAGAAACTGCCACCCACCCAACTAGAGGCTAAATAGAAGAGAGGACCTCAACTTGTCTTGTTGGCGCTCAAGAATATGTCTTCCAATTGAATCAATAAAAGTCCCATCATCTGCTGACTGCATTTGAAACACCCAATGTATTCTTTGGCTCTCATATTTGCCAAACAACAATCATAACCTTGTCCAACGTTGAATAAACTCGCTTAAAGATCCAAGTCCAATAGTCATGATAGCTCCAATAAAACCTACCATCACAAAGAATATTAACATCAATTGAAAGGATCATAAACAAAATCTTCCTCGTTATAGACACTTCAATAGAAGACGTGTTGCAGTTTTCATATCTCCCTTATTACAGATATCCAATCATTTATGCCACATAAAAGTATGAGCTTGCATAAATCTCTTAGTTATTATCACTATTATGTGCAATATTTTATGAAATTTAAAATCATAAATTTAAAAAATTAGATCAATAGTCCAGACTTATTACTTTTGCAAAAATAGCAAAAAAAAAAAAAAAAAAAAAGCTTAAACTACATGATACACCTAATACCCTTGATATACTTGGAACACTATTGATACACACCTGATACACTATTGATATACATTTGTACACTATTGATATACGCTTGATACACTTGATACAGTGTTGATACACATTTGATACACTATTGATAGACACTTAATATAGATACACAGTCGAAAATGACTAGTTATTTAAGTATTTTAAAAAAAATCATAAAAATAAATTTTTAAAAAAATAATTTTTTCTGGTTATTCCAAACAGTATAATAAACTGAGTGTTACTGAGCTTTAGGTTTAATCTCCCGTGTTTATTGTACATTTGTACTTAAAAATGAAAGAAACAACATCATTTAAAAACGAAAAAAACTAAAAAAAGATTAAAAAAAAAATGTAGCAAATATAAAAATTAAAGTGAATAATAACTCATATTATTGCAAACAAAAAATACAAAAAGTATACCGATCAAAGAAAAAAAATAATAGATGGATGAAAAAGATAAAATTGAAATACAAAATAAACGAAAAGTTAAATCTACACATTATGTTATATCGATGATTTTTCATAGATTAAAAAAGACATGTCCCTAATTATACATTTTAAATTTGTTACCTATTGTAAATTCCCAAAATGATATCCCATTGTGCCTAAAATCGTATATAAATCTGAAAATTCAATGAAGTTCCATAATAATAAATCATATATATATTGTCAATTAAATTAAGTCAAAGTCAATTTCTTCACAATTAAAGAAAAATATAAATACACATAGGAATTGAAAGGCCAATCATTCTTTGCCCGCCAATTTCATCACTCTTATTTCGTATCTCACCATCAACCGTCGGCCGTCGCCATGTTCACCATTGACGTTGGTACAGTGTATGACCTAAGGCTGGCGCTATCCCCAATAGCTACCTTCTGCGAAACAGCTGATATCAAATGCACAAACCAAGGATTGTCCATTATCGTGTTTCCTTCACGCATTCACTTCGTTGCAGCGCTTCGAATGGCGCCTGAGTTCTTCAATTCCTTTCAGTATCGTCCCGACGCCGACGCCGACGACTACAATACATATCCTGCCAGCATTTTCCTTCATCCTTTTATCACTACTGTTTCCAAAGCTTACACAGATGATATAAACGTTACCATCTATCTCAACGAACGCCATCCTCTCGCGCCCATCAAATTTCAGGATCCTCGTAAGTATATCACTCTCTACCTTTTTCTAATTGAATTGATTCTTGTCTTTCTTGTGATTTCTTGATTGAGGATGATTTCTCTGCTCTGAAATTTTGATTGAGTCTTTTATGTGACGATATTCGGTCATTTCATGAATTTCTTTTTCTAATTTTCTGAATCGTCGTTGTGTCTTCTGTTCGGTGATTTCGTTTCTGAAGAATCTTGACTCCAATTGAACTGAATGTTGTTCTTGCGGCGATTTCTTGAACTGAGGATGATACTTCTCTGTTCTGAAATTTGATTGAATACTCGATTTGAAGATATTCTCCAGAATCATTGCTGTGTCTTGTGTGCGTTGATCTCTTTTCTGGAGAATCTTGAATCTAGTTGAACTGAATGTCGTTGTTCCTGGGATTGTGATTACTTGAACTGAGGTTGATTTTTTCTCTGCTCTAAATTTTATAGGTGAGTGCTGTGATTTCTTTTTCCGATGAATCTCGACTCTAGTTGAATTTAGAATTAGGTATAATTTAGAATCGAGGACGAGTGTTCATATCAATACAATTGTTAATATTCCTAACCCTGATTTTAGGTTTCGGTGTTTCCAATACTGTACATTGTTATTAGCAAATCCTCACAACATTAATATCAGCTCAATTGATTTCAGTGTTTTTGTTGCAATTCATTCTTGAAAAATAACATGAACACATTCTCTAAGTATTTTGCGGTGATTTCTTTTCTGTTCTGTTTATTTTGACGATTTCCACAATTTAAATTGATTATTGAATGTTATTATTGATCTCAAGCCTTCATCGTATATGAAACATTTTTCTGTGGTCTGTAATTTTGGACTATTCTGTACAATTCTGTCACCGGTTCATCTTTTTAATTGTTAAAATTGATTTCAGATTCCGGATATTTGCAATACTCTGCATCGTTATTGGCACATCCTCACAATGTTGATATCAACCCAATTGATCTCGGAGCTTTTTTTGAATTCATAAAAATTCTCTCTGACTTAATGTTGTTGCCCACTGAGTATGGTAATTCATTCCTAAATAACTCACTTTCTCCCTTGTAGTTTTATGTAAAAGTTTCTGAAATTTGTTTTCTTCTTTTACAACAGTTTGTGTTGTTGTAACAAAGATGGGGGCGTTCTTCAAATATGCAAGAAAGGAAATTGTTTTCTCCACACAGGTATTCCCACTGATGATAAACCCAAACTCCACTTAATTAGAGACTTCTTAGGTCGTGTTAATAATATCCGTTTATGTACTAATTTTATTTATTTATTATTATTATTATTATTTTCTTTTTTGTTTTAGCTTTTACTTTTTATTAATGTTTTCAAAAAGCCAAGTTGAATTTTGAAAATTAAGATCTTGTTTAATGACCATTTTGTTTTTATTCTTAGTTTTTAAAAAATTATACTTATTTCCTCCTTACTAAATACAATGGTGAATTTTTAGCCAAATTCTAAAAACTAAAAACCAAATTCAGTAACCATTTCCTTTTTTATTTTTAGATTTTTGAAAATTAAGCTACACTACTTCCATCTTCAAATTTATTCATTTATTATTTCTATTTTACCAATGATTTAAGAGCAAAATTTAGAAAACTAAAAAAAAAAACCTTTATAAAAACTTGAGAAAGATGCAAATCATTGTAAGATGTGAGAAGGAATTTTAAAAACCCAATAATAAAAAAAAAATGGTTATCAGACAGGTTCTTAATTTTTTGTTTCTCGTTTTTGAAAATGAAGTCCATAAACACGCCTTCCACCGCTAAATTTTATGGTTTTTGTTACATACTATATTTTAAAATATCAAATCAAATATTGATAAGGAAAAAAAAGTAATTTTTATATAGATTATTTTGATACAAGAAACCAACTTTGAACTTTTGTGGTGGTGTGGTGCAGATTAAAAAATGCATAATGGAGGAAATTCGCGAAGGACAAAGG
>NC_052360.1:55990128-56019849 GCF_009727055.1 Benincasa hispida | reverse complement strand
CCCCCAGATCAGTACCTATGCAAATGTGTGTTTACAGATTGTCAATCGCATAGGTGTGGTTGTAAAGAGAGAGAGCAACCATGTAGCATAGGTTGTTTTTGTCACGGAGACGAATTTGTTTGCCATAACCCCTTGACTAGGCCTCTTTTAGAATGAATTGTAATAATCATAGTGCCCATAGCAACATTTAAGATTTCATTTGGAAATATGACAAAAATAAAATCATCAAAACACTTTAATCCTCAACACATTCAAGCTCATAAAGCATAATTTTAAAAACTTAATACAATTTCATTCAACAATATTATATTACAAAATAAATCTTTTTTCCAAATCAAAAGCCTTAATAACAATATCAAATGTGAAATTTTAATAATAATGTAACAAATGAAGTAATAAATTAGATAACTCATTTTACAAAATTAATAAAAGCAATGAATTTCAATTATCAAACAATATATAATAAACCACAAAGTTTTCAAATACAACTTGAATCATCAAAATTTCGATTTTGGAAACTAGTTAACCAAAAATAATTCCAATCATTGAATTATTATTGTGTGAAAAATTATTTGAAATATTTGAAAAATAAGAAAAACAAGTAAGAGGCACCAAAAAGAGAAATAGATATAAACCCAACCACCGTTGTGCCAAGGCCAATTTCATGATATAAAAGATGAACAACATAATATATACTTAAAAGAGTTTAAATTAATTGAGAGGGGCACGTGATCCCATGCCCACATGTATCGGACCTGATTATGTTAATATTAAATAACTGCGCCCACGCTTCTTCACTTTATTGACTATTAATATAACCTGTCTTCTATTCTTGTAGGGGCCAAGGCACCAATGGCGATAAATCCCTCATATTATCCTAAGAGGATAATATGACACAGGTCTCCTTACTAACCAATCAAATATTTCATCTACCCTGCAATGTGAAAAAACTCAGATTAACAAATTTCGATACATTACGAGTTGGGGCTCTTAAACATATAAACTCAATTGCTTAAGAGCATGTTTGGGAGTTATTTTGAAACTAAATATGATTAAATGTTTGTTTTACACTTTTTGACCTAATTTTCATGCCATCAAAATTGAATTTAAATCATTTGAAAGCATATCTTAGATGACCAGAGTGGTTTTAACCATTTCAAAATAAATATTAACAAATGTTTGCTTACCTCTATGTTTCACTCAAGTAGTAGTAATAATAATAATAATAATAACAACAACAACAACAACAACAACGTAGAAACCCTAGAATAGGGAGAAAAAACCACGATACATAGAACTTTTTTATTATTTGATAATCTGAATACAAGAGAGATAACACAAATAAATAGACTAGTACAAAACCATATGTCAAGGCTAAATTACAAAAATGCCCTTAGGGCTAAAACTCTTATTTTCAACACTCTCCCTCAAGTTGGGGCATAGATATCAATAAGACCCAATGTTGGATTAAGGAAGCAAGGAACGGAAGAAAAATAGGATCATTAAACATTCTCATTTATTAAATTTTGACTGCAAACTCAGCACGCTCATAAACTAAAAACAGAGTTTCAACACTAACCTTTGAAGTACCTCGTGAATCACGATTTCCAGTTGCAATCCTTACTTCCTTTGGATGTGAACCACCACAAGGGCTTCCCTACTATTCTCTTGGTGTCTTAAATTGTGTTGATTGAATTAGGGAAATAAAGCCCCCTATAATGTCGGTTAGTGCCAATAGTCGTCCCCAAGCTTAGGTCCTGAAACAAAACAATATTAGGTGAGATGACAACCAAAATCTCTCGTAATCTTACTTATAGAAAATAAGATATAAGAAATTTTCGAAAGATGTAACACATCCTGTAAAGTTAAACCCTCAAATCGGGAGAGGTGGCCCTTCTCTGCAACAGGAGCAAAGAATCCATCGACAATCCTGGTACTTTCATTACCAGCACTTGGAAAATACTAGAAGAATTGGTCAGATGAGCTGGTTAAGTGATTCGTAGAACTCGTATCAAGAATCCCCGACTTGTTACCATTAACACTAATAAGACCAAAAGATTGAATCGTACCTGACTAAATAATGGCACTGACACCAACAACACCAGAATCGTTCTGATTATTCACCTAGGTTTGAGGCTTCGAACCACCATTCGTTGACTCACCCAAAAGAGCTCGTTCAGAACTTGACCTATCATGGGATTGATGTCGTCGCCCATTTGGTAGTCTACCATGCAACTTCCAACACGAACCCATTTGGTGGTCTACCATAAAAACTTCCAACACCGATTCCCATTTGATGGTCTACCATACTGTTTTGTTCATCACTATCAGATCCTGATGACTTAACGTTAAGCGCTATAGAATCTATTAGTGAGATCACCAATTTATTCATGGCACTGGATCTGTCTTCCTCAAGACGAACCTCATAACAGACTTCCATAAGGGAAGGTATTGGATGATGTCCCAATATCCGACTACGAACCGCATCAAATTTAGAATTTAGGCCTGAAAGAAAATCATAAACCCATCCTGTTTCCTCAAATTTTGAGTACAGTACTCCACCACAAGGACAGTCCCAGACAATCTCGTGACACAAGTCCATCTTCTGCCAGAGTAGAGACAACTTGATGATATATGATGTCACATCTATCGTTCCCTGGTTACATTCTTGGACTTTTTACGTAAGGTGTAGAGCCTAGTTGCCTTTTCCCTCCTAGAATACAACTTCTGAACTTCATCCCATATATCCCGAGCAATCGCAACAAACAACAGGGGTTTACCTATCTAGGGTTCCGTGATATTCACCAACACAGATTGGAGTAACGCGTCATCTCCCTTCCAGATATGTTCTTGAAGATCACCAGGCCTCAATTTCGGTATCTCACCTATTAAATACCCGAATTTATGACATCTCTCGAGCGCCATCTTGATCCATTGAGACCACTAGAAATAGTTCCGACCGTCCAATTTCTCCCTAATAATAAAACCTGCAGAATTTTCCATTGATCCAGAGAATAAATTTGCTATGGGTAAAGCAGGGAGAGAAGTTACCAGATTTCCTAAATATATAGGTATGTTGGAAGAGAGATCTTAGTGAACTGAAACAGACTGGATGTTCGTGGTTGTCCCAAGAGCTACATCGAGTGCAACTATCTGTTGTTGAAAGTGGGTGAATTATTGTTGGACCTCTATTGAGGATAGGTTTGTGGGGCATGTAATGCCCTGAGCCCTTGAAACAGAGTGCATATGGTCGGTGGTGGAAGATTGGACAGTTTGTTGTCCGAGATAGTGTGACGACGACTCCCCAGCTTCAAATCCACTGACTATCGAAACAGGTTGCTGACTGAAGCTGCTGGGAAAAATGCCTCGGACCCAAAACCAGTTGGAATAGCCGGCTGGAGGGGACACGACGCGTCAGGTGCACGGCTGCTGGGTCGTGGCTACAGTTGGTCAAACGCATTGACAGAAGGGGCTGTGCTGATGGTGAATTGTTAGATCACTCCAGTTGGGATCAACTGGAGCGTGTTGATTGACTCGGTTGCGGTGCGAAGTCAGTTGCTCCTGTCTAGTGGGTGGCAGCGTGAAGCTCCGGCACGCTCTGCTAACTGCTGCCGTGAAGCTCTGGCGTGGTCTGCTGACGACTAGTTAATCTGATCAAGGATCCGACTGGTTGGGCTTCACTCGAGTCGGCTGGCTTAAGTAAATGGGGTAAAATCATTTGAAAATATCGTTCCACGGCGGTCTTAAAGCAACTGCTTTATCGATGGTTGTGGCGCCATTATTGCCGGTTGATGACGATTGTGACTCTTCTGTTTGGTTTTCCTCAATGGTGTCTAGGGTTTTATCTTCACGCTCTGATAACATGATCAGAGTAAAAGATGAAAGGAAGAAGAATAGCACACACTTGTTTACGTGGAATACCCTATAATAGGAAGAAAAAAATCACGATATAGAGTACTTTTTTATTATTTGATAATCTGGATACAGAAGAGAGAACACAAATAAATAGACTAGTAGGAAACCCTAGGACAATTCTAAATTACAAAAATTCCCTTAGGACTAACACTCTTATTTTCAACATTTAGTACTTACAACGAGTGCTTAACAAAGTGGTTGTGTTTTTAAGATGAAGAAGATTCACATTGAGTGTGTGGCAAAGATTGTGTGTTGTTTGTGTTGAGTTTGCACTCTTTTCAAGAAGATTTGCATTGTTTTATGGGGAGCCTAAAGTTGAATCAAGTGAGAAGGCTTTCTCACCTTATATGGAGCCTAAGGTTCGTTCTTGTGAGAAGAGAGTTCACAAATACTTAGCAGGAGCCTACATTTCTCAAGTGAAGTGTGTTCACATAGAGACAAAGAAAAAATATCAAGTGAGAAGGAGTCTCATATACATACTTTGGGGCGCCTAAGTTCTATACCAAACATATACACCTAAGTTCATCAGAGAAGGAGTCTCTCATCCAGGGGGAGTTTAGGTGTTCATGCGGATTACGCTCTACGGTTGTCACAATAGTTGTCTTTATATATAGATAAGTACATAGTTGTAAATACTTAATCAAATTATATTAGAGGATCATGTTTCCTAGGCAACCTTCCCCAGTCGTACGCGTTGTATCACCAGACTGGGTTACCAACTCTTGTGTGTTACTATTGCCACACTTTTTTTGTCGATTTACTATTGTCTTTGTGATAAGGTGTGTTGTGTGAAATCTCTTACTCGAGCGAAAGAACCGCTTTTCAAAATTTTAGGATTCATGACATTTCAAGGTAGGGTGAAGTGGTTCGTTAGTTTCCTCGGAGCACAAGTTGCACAAATGCAAGTTATTGAGTTCTCCTTGTTAAAGCTCTTCTAACCAGTTCAAGATGTTGCTATTATACAAAGTCTCAATTTAATTACCTTCAGATTCAGCTCCAACCCGAACATTTGTACAAGCTCCTCTAACAATTTTCTTAGTTTGTTTTAAGGGGGAAAAATACTCACAGTAAGTTTGAGTCAAATCCTTATTCTATCATGTTCATTCTTTTATATGGTCATCTAAATTAAGTATAATTAAAAAGCTGATTGACATGTTACATAATTTCGTACATTCATTTATCTTTTTCTAAAGGAAAAGCCTCATCTTCATCCATTTAAAGGGAAGAAAAGGGACATGTTCACATACGACTCTCTAATTGCATACCATTGTTATTAAGTTGATGAAACAATATTATATCATGCTATAATTTACCATACACATTGTGGTGGTCTTTTACCCACATCTAATGATACTATATTTAATTATAAAACATTGGAAAGAAAGACCAATCTCTGAAATCTCTAGGCATCTAACTAGCCGTACTTTGTTGATCACATTTCCTCACCCAAACACTTAATTTGGAAGAGAAAAGAAATCCTCTATATCCAAGCATGAAGCTCATTCAAGAAAAATATTGGACAGTTGTGTTGAATCCACAAATTCCATTGAAAAATATAAACCTTATTGAGAAGTGAGTAGATGAAACTAAGAAGCCATGTTTCGAGGAGACTTCAGATTACATGCTTTGGATATGTCAAACATTACAAGAAATTCAACTTTTCTCGACAATGAAATCGTCGAAAAAAATATGAAAACCATCGGGAAAAACTTTCTCGACGACATCTTGATCGTCGACATTATCATCGAGAAAGCTTCATTGGGAAAATCTTCCCTTTCCTAAAAAAGCCTCGTCATTGGGAGAAAAATATTTTGCAACGGAACAAGGATGGAGAATATATGTTGACGTTAAAAAGAATTGTCAATAAAAGGTATTTCTTCTGATGGTAAAAATGGTTTTTCACCGTTGGGACAAGTTAGCTTCTGTCGACGCTTCCTTTTAGTGTTGGGAGATGGATACTTATTTTGATGTTCATTCAACAATTTAATTATCGAGAATGATTATTTTAGCATTGAGAAAAGTTCCTTTTAGCATTGAGACAAGTTACCTTTGTCGACGGTGACCTATTTTAGTGTGGGAAAAAAAGTAAAAGATCATGAAATTACACTTTTTTCTGACACCTGTATTGTTGAGATTACATATTTAGGTGTCGGGAATATCTTTTTTCTTTATTTAGTAACTATTAAATATATTTTTTAAATAAATATCATACCTATTTCAATTTTACAAATATAAGTAAACTAAAATAAAAACTGACAGAATTAATTAGATGTCTACAACATTAAATAATATACACAAAATATGTTTAATCTTACAAATTTGTCAAATAAGCAATTACTAATAAGATTGGTCTTAATCATAACATAATATCCATAAATTTTATCCTCAAAATAATGTTACATAATATCCACAAGTTACCTATAATTCTACAACATAATATAGCTAGGAAGATACAACTTCAACATAAATCTCAAGATACTAGCAAAATAAAAATTTTAATAGTTTTAATGCTCAATATACCATATACCAATCTCAAACTGAATAATAAACTTAAGACTCAACTTAAGAACATCAATAAATTAAAACCAAAACACTCATATTTACATATTTTAATCTCAAACTCAATATAGAACTTAAAACTCAACTTAAAGTTAAGCATAATTATACATTTGCCCCTATAATAATTTTTAACTCGACAAAAGATTATTAACAAATATAGATGAATTTTATGCAATCTCCACCCACACACTTTAACCTTAAACTTAATATAGCACATTCTCATTTCAAAATAATCTTAAACTCAATATAAAACTTAAAATTTCAAGTTAAGAACATCAACAAATTTAAATAAACCAACCCATATTTACGTATTTTGATCTCAAGCTCAAAAAACCATATAATAATCTCCACATCACTATAGAACTTAAGAACTCAACGTATAGATAAACATAACAATATAATTACCCCAATACCAACTTCAACCCAACATCCCCCATATTTACATATTGAAACAAACCAATTTAAGAGCATTGACAAACTCAATATACCATATACGATAACAACATACACATGTCTTCTAATTAGTTTACTACCAAAGTTGAAAAGCTCATGCTTAATTGGATTTATCTCCTTGTTATTTCATGAGTTGTAAGATCATGGTTTTCATATCATCCATCTCAATTTTTCTTCTTTCTTTTAGTTCGTCCAATCTAGCCTTTAAGGATTGTATCTCTTGTTGTTGCTTACCCAACACCAACTCGCATATTTCTTCTCCTGATATTGGTTCAGACCCTTCTTGGGCATAGCTTCTCTCAACTCGACCATTTGACTCTACATCAATAAGTTAAGAAAATAATTATGTGATAAGTGTATATAAATAAAGTTACATTGAGGAATAAAAACTTACATATGCATAATTAGTAGCCTAATTAACAAACGAGTTGTCATTCTTAGAGTGTGTAAGCTTAAACAAGATTACTATCCATTGCTTGACCATCAGATCCTTCTTGTAAAACAATTCACGTAGAAGACATTAGCAATACTTTCTTATAAATAAAACATAGAAATACATTGATTTCTATCGTGGATTCTCATATGCATATGAAATTCTTAGAAGCAGTTGTATGAATGAACTTTAGAGCTGACTGATTCTTTTGATTAGTCTATGACAATTTGTAATAAAATGAGAAATTAATGAGGAATGAGTAATTGAAATGTAAGTAAACCATAAGAAACACAAAAGTTCTTACTTTCCATTAATCTTCAGACTGAGTGCATAAAAAGTGTCAATCATCAAAGACATTTATAAATCTGATTGGATGGGACATGCATATTCTTTATGTAGTTCCGACCTAAAATAAATATAATATAGAAACATTATAAATTTTCTCAACTACTCTGTCCTTCCAAAATTTCACGAAGAGAACCAAAATTCAAAGAATCTATTTGACAAATATATCTAGACTTCCTTTGATTCTTCGGTACGATCTTATTTCTCTTAGTGAAACGATTATAGAAGCAAAAAAAGTCCATATTGATCATACATAATATATCTCCATTTTCAAAGGTTTTGATGAGCTCAAAGGCATTTCCAATAATTTGGTGTATCATCAATGACAAATTCTCTAATCCATGATTCATTCTTTCGCATCCTCAAAATTTCAATGGTCTTACTAACTAATGACGAGTTAATGTAGAAAGTTGTATAAATGGTATCATTAAATTGATATATCCTACCAATGGTACCTCTACCGCCCTCCACAAGAGCATATATAACATACATTTTCTTCTCATCTTTCCTTTTTTCTTTTACCAACCAATAGATGACTCCATTCAAGTAAGCACCATTGCAAGCATTTTCTTTTTTTAAAAAAAAGGGTGTGAAGATGCCTCCATTGATTATGGTTAGGGTTGGTTCCACTTCTACCAAAAGTCAAAACGTCCATTATGACATAGATTCTTGGGTGTTAGGGACAATAGTCTTGGAACTTTTTGAGTAAGCAATTGTGTCAGCAACTCTGAATAATTTGTATTGTATTATAGTAGGGTTGAAACCAAATCCGAAGACATGAATATCATCATGGAACTCAGGAACCTGGATGAACTCATTAGTCATGGGATTGAATATGCAATCACACGAACCATAAAAAGTATTTTTGGAAATAAACACCAAGCCATTGCATTGATTCATCATTATGATATAGGACCAATTCCCATCAAATTGCAGTGAACCTGATTTAATAAATTCCAATTCCAAATCAAAATCTACATCCAAATATTTTTTAGTTTCAAGATTGATACAATGCATCTTGGAATTGTGTACCAGTAAACTTGCACTTGGGGATTCGATCAGAAGTGAACAAAAGAAAAGAATTTGTAAGGAATTGAAATTTAGAAGACGAAGCGTAACCTAAAACTACTTCATTCCTAGTTTTACAAACAAGTCTACAGGAAGGAATTGAAATTTAGAGAAGATTGTTT
The DNA here is from genome assembly GCF_009727055.1 of Benincasa hispida. NCBI lineage: Eukaryota > Viridiplantae > Streptophyta > Magnoliopsida > Cucurbitales > Cucurbitaceae > Benincasa > Benincasa hispida. Next base: position 56,010,954 of record NC_052360.1, on the reverse strand, counting down.
CACCAATAAAAGGTGGAAGATCCCTTCACCATTTCATAATCATTCTCCTTTTGCTCATATCCACCTTCTCCATTGGATACATCCAAGGCCAACTAAGCTTTGGTTCTTCTTTCTTAGGAGAATCGCTATATATGTGGAAATGTAATCCCATAAACCCGGATTTCAGTTTTAATTTCAAAACTTATTTTTTTACTTCCTTGATTTTAGTAAAACCATCCTAAAAATAAAACATCCATTTATTTTTTTTTAAAAAAAGAACAATTCCTTTAAAATTATTTGTATTGAAACTTTTGTTTTATAATTTTTTTTTAGAAATTTTTTATAATTTTTTTAGGGAATTATTTCTTTAGAAGTCGTTTTTAGGAATTATTTTACAGTTGGTTGGATGTACGTGAAAATATTGACCACATTTAGACTTATAAGATTTAATAGAGAGATCTTCATATAGAAAATATTATCTGAAGTTTATTTTTCTTGTTCTCTGAGATGTAAAATTATGTATTAAATTTTGATAATCAAAGTTCATTAATATATCATCTTCTAAGAATAATATGACCAATCCATTTAATTTTTCTTGCTACATAGTTTCATTAACCTTAATTAATTTTAATTTTGAAAAGCTTATTTAAGTCTAAGCAACTTTTTTGGTATTCTTAATAATATTCTATAAGCAATATATGTATTTGAAAAAATATTAACCTTTTTTTTTTTATATAATTTAATATTTTAATAGGACAATCAATTTCATTTTGCAAGACCTTTCTCTTGATCTTTTTAGTTCAAAAAATAAATCAAAATCATTAATATCAGAAAAAGTATCATGTTTTAACATATTTTCAAGATTAATACAATATCTACTATTTTTGTTTTATCTTTGGATTTGTCTATACCTATCATTTCTTCTATTAGTTTTATATGTTTACTTCCAATAAAAAATTTATCAAGAGCATTTTTAGATTCAATCTATTTTTCTACTCTTCTTTCCTTCTTAAGCTTTTCATATCCATATTATATTTTTCTAGTAGATATAATTGATATTCTAATTATGCAAATATAAACAATTCTTAGATTTTAAGCTTTAATCAAAATTGAACTGGTGATACCACAAAGATTATCATTGAAAACCTCCGGGTTTAGAGAGATTTAGAAAACGACTTAAAATGTTTTAGTTTTGAAATAAATAAATAAATAAATAAGAAATATGGAAGATCTTCAACTCACCCAACCTAAACATAGGATTTTGATTAAAGGTTAATAATTTTGAAATGTCGACCAATCAAAATTAAGAGTATTTATGAGCCTCTTCATTATGCATATTTTCTTAATAGTTTGTATTTTCAATATTATAAGAAAAATTTTATGAAAAGTAATAAGTATACTATTTTATATTTTAAATTTCATTTCATTAAAAAATTAAATTAAGTATATACCAATATGAAAATGAGGTCTATACCAATATGAAAATTAAATTATGTGCATATATGAAAATGAGGTCTTACTAAAACTAAATGGGAGCTTTAAGCGATCGCCTTCATTGGCCTATAGGCCTCTCACCTCTTAAATTTGGTGAAATTCAAATATACAAAGCTACAAGTAAAAGCATTATTGTGCAAATCTTTTATATAGCCGCATACCAATATTATTAACATTTCATTTTTTTTAAGAAGATGAAATTTCAAATCTAAAGAACACAACAGTAGGTTATAATATAATTTTGGAGGATGTACTTTAAAGTTTAAAATTTAGTTCTTATACTTTCAAATGTCCAATTTAGTTCATGTACTTTAAATAAATCTTAAATGTAGTCCCTACTGTTAACTTATTGCTGACTTTTGCAAACTTATTTAATTATATATCATGCAAGAGAGACTAATAATGAACTATTTTCTCTATTCTAAATCTCTACCATGCAACTTCCAACATTGATCTCTGGTATGCCAAGGCTTCTTGCAGTGTTTGCGCACAAGAGAGGGCTTACTATTCTGTTTGTCACTATCAGGTCCGGATAACTTAACGTTAAACGTAGCATAATCTGTTGGCAAGATCAACAAATTATTCTTGGCACTGGATCTATCTTCCTCAAGACGAGCCTTATAACAGACTTCCATGAGAAGAGGTATTAAACAATGTCCCAATATTCGACTACGAACCGCATTGAATTACGAATTCAGGCCTACAAGAAAATCATAAACCCAGTCAGTTTCCTCAAGTTTGGAGTACTGTACTCCACCACAAGGACAGTCCCCGAAAATCTCACGACATAGGTCCATCTCCTGCTAGAGTAGAGACAACTTGTTGAAATACGATGTCACATCTATCGTTCCCTTTCTACATTCATGGACTTGTTTACATAAGGTATAGAGCATAGATGCATTTTGTCTCTTGGAATATAACTTCTGAACTTCATCCTAGATATCTCGACCAGTTGCATCATACAGCAGGTGCTTGCCTATCTGGGGTTTCGTGCTATTCACGAACACAGATCGGAGTAATGCGTCCTCTCCCTTCCAGATACGTTCTTGAGGATCACCAGGTCTCGGTTTCGGTATCTCACCCACTAAATACCCGAATTTATGATGTCCCTCAAAGGCCATCTTGATCGATTGAGACCAAGAGAAATATTTCTGACCGTTCAATTTCTCCATAATAATAAAAGCTGTAGAATTTCTCATTGATCTAGATAATAAATTTGGTGTGGGTAAAGCGGGGGAAGAAGTTACCGATTTTTCTGAATATATAGATAAGTTGGAAGAGAGGTCTGTGAAACCCGAAATTCCATTTTCCCTTTTAAGCAGGAAATACAAGAGATTACCTAAGTTAGAGAATAGGAAATTTCTAAGTGATTAAAATGATTTGTTAAATAACTTTGGAAATAACCATGCATTGGAAACCAAAGAGAAAAATGACTAAGTTTTTAACATTGCATTGGTGTGGTGTCATGCGTTGGCCATGAAGTATTGAGAGGTTACATGAGCATTGAGAGAGGTTGAAGTATGGCCAAGAACAACGCATGCGGCAGCCAATGCCTTTGAAGAGGTTAGAACAACACATGCGGTGAGATGGACGCAATGGATACGGCGGCCTTGCTACACGATGAATGTGGCAGCCTTGTTACGCGATGGATATGGCGGCCTTGCTACGTGATGGATGTGGCGGTCTTGCTACGCGAGAGTATGCGACCGTTGGTTTGCGATCGAAGGAATGCGTTGGCAGCATGCAGCGATGGATGGCATGCGGCGATAGAGGCATGCGACGATGGAGGCATACGGAGATGGAGGATGCGGTGATGGATGAAATGCGGCGATAGAGGCATGCGACAATGGAGGATGCGACGATGGAGGCATGCGGTGATAGAGGCATGCGACGATGGAGGTGCAGCGATGGAGGATGCGGCAATGGAGGAATGTGGCGATGGACGCGACAGTGCTATGTGATGGCATGCAGTGATGCTACGCTAGGGCATGCGGTGCGAGGGCATGAAGTACGATGGCATGCGGCGGTGCTACGTATGTGGCGATGCGAATGTATGCGGCCGAAGGTATGCGTCCATGGTATACGACAGCATTATGCGTTGGCATCATACAACGGTGCTATGCATTGTGCGGCCAAAGGTATGCGTCGATGGTATACGGCAGCACTATACGTTGGTGTCACACAATGATGCTATGCGTTGGTGCTATGCGGCAATGCTATGTGTCGATGCTATGCGGCAACGTTATGTGTTTGTTGTATGCCACAACAGTGTTAGGCGATGAACTATGTGGCGGTAAGACGAGCCAGGATGGACGCATGCACCATGTGATGAGATCGGACATAGGAACGTTGCGACAATTGGATAGATGCATTTGTGGCTAGATGACAGCATATGAAGTGGAACAAACGCATATGAGGGTAGATGGATGCATCTAAGGATGTCATCCAGACATGTCGGTTGCTAGGAAAGAGTCTTAGGCCTTAAGTAAATGAGGTGGGTGCACGAGCAGATATGCGAAGTTAAGCCTTAAGTGTTGGCTATAGAGGATGAGGAGGGCACTTAAGATTGAGTTGAGGTGAGGGATGCATTGATAGTGTAGGGTGAAGACACATCAAGCAGGAGGTAGAAGAGACTGAGAGTTGGTAGAAGATAAGGGAAACACTTGGATGTGATCAAGGGAAGAGGTGTCGGGCAAAGGAGAAGTGTTGAACGCCTATAAAAGGGGGAGATATTGCCTCAACTTCAATTCACAAAGAGAGATATTCGAAGGAGGGCAGGCAATCTTCAGGCGGAAGTACAAGCAAATGTGCCGAAAGGAACAAGGTTGTACGGACAAACGCATAGGCTAACTTCAAATAGGAAGCTTTTCCAAACTACTCGTGCAAATCAAGTGATTTTTGGACCAAAAGTTTCTAAATTAAATGTAGTTTCGGTGTGAGGCTCTTTAACACAATTCTAACTCTAAGGCTGTCAATTTCAAGGAAAACTAAGAGGTGTTCACCAATGAGGAGATAGTCGAGCTAGGAGGAATAAACTTGAGACTCGAAACTTTCGCCAAAGAATTTCAAGGCGAAAGTTTAAGGTATTATAGTTAAGACATTTTCATACATTTTTGAAGAAGGGAATGTCTTGAGATAAGGCTCGAAGAATGAGTAATCTTAGCTTAAAATTAAACCTGAAATAGGGTCCAGCGGAGGAACAAGGGAAACCGGGTGAACTGGGAAGAAAGATCTCAACAGATCAATATGAGTGGTTTCTTCCTTTGCTATTTTAAGCATATTGTGAATTAATATGCTGTAATTTATTCTATGAGATATGTATGACGTTGGGATGGTCAGGGGGTCTGTGGACCTAGATCCTGATCCCAAAATAAATCCTTACAAGATGGTCAAGGGACCGAGGAGTCTATTCCTGAGCCTGTGGGACGGAAAAACCTTGAATGGGATTGTCAGAGGGCCGACGGGCCTAGCTTCTAAGCCCATGAAAGAGGGAACTATGTGCACGTAGGTTGATATTTTTAGTTATGAAATGTTAACCATCTACCGTCTGTGTAGGTGGGTTTATGAAAGCTTCATGGTATGGTGGAGGTTCGTGTGGGTACCTCGTGATAATGCTTGTAAAAGACTTGTATTTGGTTTACCACTCACTGAGCTTTGTAAAACTCATGGTTTGTCTCGGTGTTTCTCCGGTAAGTAGCTAACGAGTCCAAGTTGTAGTGTTGGTTAAGGTCTGCCACAAGTCTAGAAATAGTCTTAAATGAGATTGGTTGTCAGGATAATGTCTTTCGTGTAAATCTAACTTTAATTTATAAACTAGTTTCTAATTAAAGCATGTAATATTTTTCCGCTACTACTATAAGTAAGGTTATTAAAAATAAACTAGTAGGTAAACAAAAGTAGCATCAATTAATATCATGACTCTCCTTGGGCTCAGGAGTGTGAGCTCAGGGTAGGGTGTGACAACTTGGTATCAGAGCATAAGGTTTTGGGACAGGGTAAACTAGAGAAGAGTATAGTAATACTATAGTATGTCTAAATGTGTGGTTTATTATAGGAATCGTGCCATGTGGTAGACCGCGCAAGCAACTGATGGGGACTCAAGATGCTACCTCAAAAACAAGAGGAGAGGACCAGGGCGGGTCGAGTCATCTGCAGGCAGAGACCGGAGGTGACGAGCAAATGATGGGAAAATTTGCTCGGTATTTGGCCAAGAACTTAGGAGGGGTGTCAGTAGACCCCAAGAAATTATTTGGTATTGAACGGTTGAAGGCATTAGAAGCCTCGACCTTTGAAAGAACCACGAACCCAGCAAATGCGGAAGCCTGGTTCGTGATTATAGAAAAATGTTTCAAGGTAATGTGATGCCCTGAAGATAGAAAAGTAGCACTAGACAGTTTCCTACTCCAAAAAAGAGCTGAGGATTGGTGGTGCGTATTTGAAGATAGAAGAAGGGGAAAGAAGGAAGTTACCTGGAGGAATTTGGAAAAGCCTTCCATGAACAATTCTATCCTTAAACAATTCACGATGCAAAACTAAATGAATTTCTAAAACTCGTACAAGGCTCACTATCAGTAGCCGAGTATGAACAAAAATATACTGAACTTAGCAAATACGTCACCGGTATAATATTAGATGAAACTGAAAGATGTAGGAGATTTGAGGAAGGGGCTACAAGGAGAGATATGAACACACATAACTGCAAACATTGATACGCAGAAATTTCCAAAATTAGTAGTGACAATGTTACATGTGGAAGCTAGCCTAGGATCGCTAGCAACAACGGAATCTGTAGGGGAGCGAGAAAAGGGCCAGAAATACTCCTTAGGGTTTTTAGATAAAAAGATAAGTATGACCAACTCCATAAAGCAGAAGACAACAAAAGAGCTTACTTTAGAAGAAATATACAAGCCTAATGAATCTGTAGCCAGCACCCGAAGGCGGTGGTGTTCAAATTGTAAGAGATATCACTTTGGGCGCTGCTATTGAGGGGCAAAAGTATGCTATAACTGCGGAGAAGTTGGTCACTACAAACGGAACTGCCCCCAGTTAGAGAAGGAGGACAAAGGCATGGAAAAAAACCCCTAAGTGAAGATAGATGTGTACTATTTTCTATTATAGATGTTGTATAAAAATTTCTCCTCTATAAATATGTTTTTGTTTATGATTAATAAATATATTTTAACAAAGTATGTTTGATGAAATGATTGTTAGTTAGATGGGATCAAGTCAAGAAAGGAACCTGTTATGCGATAGATGTTGGAAATACCACCCTAGAGAATATTTGAGGGGTACAGATAAATGCTATAACTATAGATGCGCAAGATATAAAGGGAAACAATGTCCAGAGTTTCAACGTTTCCTTAGTCACTGGGAACCAACCTTTGATGGGACTAAAGACTATCCCTATAGTAGGTGTCATAAGAGTCATTGGAGAGACAAGGAGGGGAGAGAAGGTTTGTTCTTAAAATGTGAACAACCCGGTCATCAATGTAAAAACTATCCAACCAATGATCTAGCCGGTAGCTCAAGGGGAAACCAAGCCTGGAAGGATTACTGGTTTTAAAGGAAGAAGTACTCGAAAATGGAACCTACGTAAAGTTTAAAGAAAACTTGTGTAATTAAATAAAGTTGAAAAGGATGAGATAAATGAATAAGAGATGTTTACAGTATTGCTTTAAATTTCGAGGACGAAATTTTCTTAAGATAGGAGTAAATGTGAAACCCAGAATTCCATTTTCCCTTTTAAGCAAGAAATACAAGAGATTAACTAAGTATGAGTTAGCTCCTAAGTTAGAGAATAGGAAATTTCTAAGTGATTAAAAGGATTTGTTAAATAACATTGGAAATAAGCCATAACTAGTGAAATTTGGCTAAGTATAACTATGCGTTGGAAGCCAAGGAGAAAAATGACTAAGTGTTTGACAATGTGTTGGTGTGGTGCCATGCGTTAGCCATGAAGTATTGATAGGTTACTTGAGCATTGAGAGAGGCTGAAGTATGGCGAAGAACAATGCATACGGCAGCCAATGCCTTAAGAGGTTAGAACAACGCATGCGGTGCCATGGACGGCCTTGCTACGCGAGAGTATGCTGTCGATCGTTTGCGACCGAAGGAATGCGTTGGTAGCATGCGATGATGGATGGCATGCAGCGATGGAGGCATGCGGCGATGGAGGATGCGGCGATGGAGGCATGCAATGATAGAGGCATGCATGAAGGATGCGGAGATGGAGGCATATGGCGATAGAGGCATGCGGCGATGGAGGCATGTGACGAAAGAGGCATGCGGCAATGAAGGATGCAGAGATGGAGGCATGTGGCAATAGAGGCATGCAGCGATAGAGGCATGCGGTATGGAGGCACTTTGCGATGGATGCAGAAATGCTACGCTATGGCATGCGGTGATGCTACGCGAGGGCATGCAGTGCGAGAGCATGCAATGATGCTACGTGAAGGCATGCGGTGCAAGGCCATGCGGCGGTGCTACGCATGTGGCAATGCGAAGGTGTGCGGCTAAAGGTATTCGTCGATGGTATACGACAGAACTATGCGTTGGCATCATGCGATGGTGCTATAGGTCGTGCAGCTGAAGGTATGCATCGATGGTATACGGTAGCACTATGCATTAGTATCACATGGTGATGCTATGCGTCAGTGCTATGCGGCAACACTATGCGTCGATGCTATGCGGCAACATTATGCATTCGTTGTATGCGGCAACGGTGTTAGGCGATGAACTATGCGGCGGTAAGACGAGCCAGGATGGACGCATGCACCATGTGATGTGTTCGGACATAGGAACGTTGCGACAATTGGATGGGCGCATTTCTGTCTAGATGACCGCATCTGAAGTGGGACAAACGCATATGAGGGTGGATGGACGCATCTAAGGATGTCATCTGAACATGTGGCTTGCTAGGAAGAAGTCTTAGACCTTAAGTAAATGAGGTGGTGCACGAGCAGACATGCAATGTTAAGCCTTAAGTGTTGGCTGTGGAGGAGGAGGACACTTAAGATTGCGTTGATGTGAGGGATGCGTTGATAGTGTAGGGTGAAGACACATCAAGTGGGAGGTGGAAAAGGCTTAGAGTTGGCAGAAGATAAGGCAAACACTTGGATGTGATCAAGGGAAGAGGTATCGGGCAAAGGAGAAGGGTTGAACGCATATAAAAGGGGGAGAACACCTCTCTTCAACCCACCCATAAGTTAACTACATAAAAACCACAAAGAAAGGAAAGAATAAGAGATATTCGAAGGAGGGCAGACAGTGTTCGGGCAGAAGTACAAGCTAAGGTGCCGAAAGGAACAAGGTTGTACGGACAGACGCATAGGCAAACTTCAAATAGGATGCTTTTCCAAACTACTCGTGCAAATCAGATGAGTTTTAGACCAAACACTTCTAAATTAAATGTAGTTTCGGTGTGAAGGCTGCCTTAATGCAATTCTCTAAGGCTGTCAAATTCAAGGAAAATCGAGTGGTGCTCACCAGTGAGGAGACAGTCGGGCCAGGAGGAATAAACTTGAGACTTAGAACTTTCGCCAAAGAATTTCAAGGCGAAACTTTAAAGTATTATAGTTAAGACATTTTCACACATTTTTGAAGAAGGAAATGTCTTGAGATAAGGCTCAAAAGAGTGAGTAATCTAAGCTTAAAGTTAAATCTAAAATAGGGTCCAGCGGAGGAACAAGGGAAACCGGGTGAACTGGGAAGAAAGATCTCAACAGATCAATGTGAGTGGTTTCTTCCTTTTCTATTTTAAGCATATTGTGAATTAATATGTTGTAGTTTATGCTATGAGATATGTATGACGTTGGAATGGTCAGGGGGTCTGTGGACCTAGAGCCTATAGGATAGAGGAGTCTATTCTTGAGCCTGTGGGACGGAAAAACCTTGAATGGGATAGTCAGAGGGTTGACGGGCCTAGCTTCTGAGCCCATGAAGGGGAGAACTATGTGCACATAGGTTGGTATTTTTAGTTATGAAATGTTAACCACCTACCGTATTTGTAGGTGGGTTTGTGAAAGCTTCATAGTATGGTGGAGGTTCGTGTGGGAACCTCGTGATAATGCTTGTAAAAGACTTGTATTTGGTTTACCACTCACTGAGCTTTGTAAAGATCATGGTTTGTCTCTATGTTTCTCTAGTAGGTAGCTGACAAGTCTAGGTTGCGGTGTTGGTCAAGGTCTGCCACAAGTCTAGAAATAGTCTTAAATGAGATTGGTTTTTGGGATAATATCTTTCGTGTAAATGTAACTTTAATTTATAAACTAGTTTCTAATTAAAGCATGTAATATTTTTCCGTTGCTGCTATAAGTAAGGTTATTAAAAAGAAACTAGTAGGTTAACCAAAGTAGCATCGGTTAATATCTTGCCTCTCCACGGGCTCAGGAGTGTGAGCTCAGGGCGGCGTGTGACAAGGTCTGAGTGGAACAGAACAGACTTGATGTTAGTGGTTGTCTCAAGAGCTACCCCGAGTGCAACTATTTGTTGTTAAAGTTTGGTGAATTGTTGTTGGACCTCTGTTGGGGATAGGTTTGTGGGGTTTGGAGTGCTTTGAGCCCTTGAAACAGAGTGCATATGGTCGATTGAGGAAGATTGGACAGGTTGCTACCAAGATAGTGTGACTAGGGATGTCCATTTACCACATGAGGTCGGGGCCCCGCAGGGACATGCCTGAAACGGGGCGAGAATCCCCGATTAGATGGGAAATAGGTGAAGAAGCATGGATAATTTTTTCCCGTTGGCTAAATGGGGACAGGGACGGGGATTATATTCCCATCCCTATCCCTGACACCGTCCCTGCCCCCTCCCGATGAATATAATATATAATTATATTTATATAATAATAATAATAATAATAATAATAATAATAATAATATTATTATTATTATTATTATTATTATTATTATTATTATCATTATTTTATTATTAACTCATATTTTGTTTACATAAATAGAATATGAGTTTACAATATTTGTTATTATTATTATAATAGTTATAATAATAATAATTATTATTTTATCTATATACTTTTTACAATAATTGTGGTATAAAAAATTAGTTATTTTCTAATTTTCATTTCAACATTTTCATACTTTAATATATTTATAAACTGTTTTAATATTTAAGACTTTCTACCTTAAGCCATAAAAGTTTGGATGAGTTTACCGTCGCCCATAAATCCGTGCCTACACAAATAATATTTATAAGACATTGAATTAACTACTTATACTGACTGATAGAACAAGCGGCATGTCGGTCTCGAACCCAGGGAAGCGCGAAAGATTGGTTCATCAAAGCTCGTTTTCCATTAAAAAGATAAATGGGGTGGGGGGAGAAGGGGTTTGTGTGGATGGATAATTGAAATTGCATAAAATAATGTGCAAGAAAATGCTCCATACAATTAATCGAGATATCTTAACTTAGAGGAATGGACTTACCCAATGTAATTTAGATCGACCCAATTTATGACTTAAACTTCTTGTTTATGCTTAGCCCAATCAAAATGCACATTAAATGAATCTGCTCCATACAAATTAATGAATCACATGAAGTTCTAAGGATTGCGCTAAGATGAGTGTTTAACTTCCAACGTCTAATTAAACAAATAATATGGTTTTTCTCTAGGTTGCTTAGATCAGTCTTTTTTGCTTAACTAACCTATTGCTTTCAATGGGATCAACTTATAAATATGTTTCAACTATTACAAGTTAATCAAAACGCATTAGAATCACATAACAAAATTATTGAGCGTCAATCAACAATTAAAATCATGTAGTTCATAAATATAAATTGGGATAACACATAAACAAGTTTGTATACATTAATAAATTGAAATCTCATAAAATTACATCGAGTTCCTCCGAATCCCTAAGCTAAGAAACCAAAACCTTACCTTCCCATGGAGGATGAGAAGCTACAATCTGACACTACTCGACTAACTACTAAAGAAACACCCAAAATACAAAGTGTATGTGAAAAGAGAGGGGCAATTCGGATGGGGGCCGAAGGTGGGCGTATATTTATGACCTAAAGCGAAGAGACATATATATAAGAGTTGGTCGCAGCGTTGCAACGCGGCTCTGACTTGCGTGCACGTCCATGATGATGTTCGCAGCGTTACAACACTGCCCTGTTTTGCCCAAAATAGGCAGTTACTGCCTTATAGCGTTGCAATGCTCCGTCCGAGGGTATTTTCATTCGTTCACGTCCCTTTAAACCCGGTTGCTCAAATTAGCTTCTAATTGCTCCAGATTAACCTCAAATAGCTCGTAACGACTGATTCTACCTTCAAGATGCTCAATACTTACGAAATCATCAAATACACACAATAACATAGTAATGGCCTAAAATTAAGAAGAGGAGAATAACATATTTTTGGTGCTATCAAATACATCTAACTTCATTCTTGATCATCCTCGAGCAAGGTAGAATCACACATTCACATAGAAAATTATGCTTGCTCCATTACAAAGGTCGTTACTCTAGTATCAACAGTCTATAAGGATGAGATTTGTAATAAAAATATAATCAGATTACAATCAGTCAATAAAGCACATTTTAAAATGATTCTAAACTTTTCATCCATGAGTGAGTCAAAAGCCCTACTAATTATGCTCACAAAACCTAGAATGGTTTTAGAAGGCTCTCAATTTATTTCCTACCTACACTGGCTCAAAGGTTTAAGAGCCAAATTTCCTACACTCAACTTTGTAATGGCACACTTACAGAAACCAATCTTATTTTAAATTTTTTTTTTTATTATTTATTTTTTACTTTACAAAAGGAGGAAACCTTCTGTAGACACATCACCTTCGTTTTGGCTTGTCCATACGGGTGTCATGATAGTCATTCAACAACGAGCAATGTCTCCTAACAAGATGTCGAAGCTTACTCAATTCTTTGGGTACTTTAGCTTAGAGGGAAGCAATGTGTGTCATAGTGGCCCCAGGTTAATCATAACCCAAGAAAGATGTGTAATTTCCTTAAAAAAAAAAAAAAAAACATACAAACTTACTTTTACTTTACAACATGATCTATCTTTTACAAACTTGCTTTTTGATAACTTGTAGAAATACAAGTTATTTTTGCTCTTAAGTTGGAACAACTATGGTTTTTAATGATAAATTGTCCTCATTTTTAGAAGAAATGCATGGAATTACTCAAACATTAGCAAACTCAAGCAAAAGAAGTTTTATTACTAAAAACTATGGCACTAACGCATTGTATTGCATGATTTTAACAAGAAGCTAACACATAATCAAGAAGCGTCGCAGGCAAAGTTCTAATGCATGGGCCATGCATCTGATGGAATTCAATGTAGAGAAGATTCATTGATCCAGGCTGATTGTGTCACATCACCACTTACAAGTATGGGCACCTGCAGTAGGTGGCGTCTGAAAAGCTTTCGAGTGTCAGGCAGCTGACCAGGGCATGGACTTTAATGCTGCCTATCAACCAAGTAGACATGACCAACGCCTATAAATAGATGAAGTCCCTCTAGAGTTCGTAGTTAGTTAGCACAAAAATTATCAAGATTCTCACTCTTTTTATAGCGTAGTCGTAATTTTAGTTCTTTAGAATCTTGTTGTGGTGCCAAGACGATCAGAAGGGTTGAGAACCACCACCTCCACTGGTCAGGGAGTGGAGGAAGCCAATCTGAGAAAGACACTTTGTCCAACTCTTATTCAAGTGATTGTACACAACGAGATTGAGCCAAAGAGATATAAGAGATTTTACTCTGCGGCTTGACTTAGTTTCATTCATCTCATTTATCGCTTTCATTTAATCTGATTAAATATTGCTTTTGTAAAGACTCTCTATTTCTTTATAAAATTCATATATTTGATCCATCACACTTTGCCATTGTTTGTTTGTTGTTTATGTTGAATGCATTAAAACTTTATGCAAAACTCATTTCAATGCTTAAGCCGACTTGATCAATTGGTTAAAGCATTATTAGCTTAGATTATTCGTAAGAGTAAATAAGCCAGCATCAAGTAGAACGCCTAGTACATCTACAGATAGACCTACTGGTGTTTATTGCATTATGTGTTAGACGCATGCATCCTAGAGATAGGTTTTGTATGCTATTCGCATTGAGAAGTGTTGAATAAAGTCTAACGCATAAACAAAGATAAGCAAATCATCCCATCTCATCCACATCACACTTTGGTTTGTGTACACTCATCTTAGACTGACGCATATCATTTACATTAAAATTCATTTTCGCATGATCCATCACTTACTACTCAACTCTTTTGTATCTTCTAGCACAAGCACAACACTTTAGTGTAAATAACACATTTCTCTACATACATTTAGGAAACCCCCTACAATAGATACAATGCAAGGTCTGCGTCAGTTTAACTGAATCCCTGAGTTCGACCCTGGACTTCCAAGGAACATAAATTAGATTTATAATTGGGTCTGGTTTAGGAAAACTTGAACGTCATTAGAAGGTGTGTTGTGCGTCCTGTTGCATATCTCTAACGCACAAACGCGTTACAATTACATAAACACATCAAAGCATCAACGCATCACTTATACTTAGAACTTATTCTTCCAATTTATTTTATACAATACACTCCTAGAGCGAAACACAATAGCAACGAACAAGTTTTTGGCGCCATTGTTGGGGATTCAAAAATAAAACTAACCAGAAATTTCGTTTGTATCTGTTGTAGGAGCACTTCGGTCGAGGGAGTATTATAAGCTAAGCCTAAGCTTGTGAACGTTTATGACCAGGGAGAGCACTCCTGAACTCAGATACGACCCTGATATTGAAAGGACCTTCCGACGTAGGAACTGATCTAATTGTCGTCGAAGGTTGAGGCAACAATTTCTCAGACAACAAAACAGGTAACGAACACTGACGAAAGAACAGACAAATCAGCAACTAGCTCATGCTGCATAGAATCCGATCCTAATGGCGAATAGCAGCACGCATCCCATGAGGGAGTATGCATCCCTTATACTGTATGATTTCTCTCCAGGAATCATATACCCAACATCAGACGGGACCAGGTTCGAGATGAAATCTGTAATGCTCTAAATGCTCCAGATTGCTGAAAAATTTAGGGGTGTTCGTGGTGAAGATCCTCACGGCCACATGAAGCGTTTCCTGGAAATGTGTAACTCATTTGTGATTCTTGGAATCACCCTAGAGGTAATCAGGCTGTCTTTATTTCCCTATTCTTTGGGTGATGACACAAAACAATGGGTAAGCTCACTGAAACCTAGTGAAATCACCACATGGGAGAAGTTGGTGGAGAAATTTATGCAAAAATACTTCCCACCTACCCCCAACGTGAGGAGGCGTCAAGAGATTATGAACTTTGAACCATAAGAAGCTGAGACCTTAAGCGCCGTATGGAAGCGTTTTAAGGGTTTGGCAAAAAATTGCCCGAACCATGGACTACCACTAACTATCTAAATTGAGACTTTTTTATGGAGGATTGAATAGAGCATCACAGATGGCAGGCAACGCAGCGGCAGCTAGTGGAATTATGGATAAATATTATAGCGAGGCTAAGGAGATATTAGACGTATTGCTAAACACAACATGGAATGGGTGGACGATACGTATGATGGAAAAGCTGACAGGAAGAAGAGATCTCAGAATGTTAATTCTATCGATTCCAATGCAATAGCCACACTATCTGCACAAGTGGCTACGATGAACAGCCTTTTGTAGAACATGACGCTAGGAAACGCATTAAATCAGCAGAAGATGAATCAGGTAGAAGCGTTCGGGCAGCCCATGGTTAGTTGTGTGGGCTGTGGAGATCCTCACTCTTATGCAGATTGCGTACAAAATCCTCAGTCAGTATGTTGGATTAAAACCAACCCATTTTCCAATACATATAATCCTGGATGGAGGAACCATCCATATTTTTCTTGGACAGGAGGAAATCATCAGGAGCACCACCTAGGGGCAAACCAACAGCAAAGGAATGGACCGCCGCCTACATTTCAACAAACGCATNCCTAGGGGCAAACCAACAGCAAAGGAATGGACCGCCGCCTACATTTCAACAAACGCATCAGCCACATCAACGGTCCTTTATTAGAGGAGGATAGGCGTCGAGCTCAAGTTCTCCGCTTGAGAACCTATTGAAAGAGTACATAGCCCAGAATGACGCGTTGCTGAAAAGCTAGGCATCATCTATCAGAAACCTGGAAATACAGGTAGGGTAGATAGCGAGCGAGGTAAAGAACAGACAACCTAGAGTTTTACCTAGCAACACTGAAACACCTGGGAACAACAATGGAAAGTGGAAAAACTCTTGAAGAAAGAAGAATGAATCCAAAAAACAGCAGTCCTTCGAAAGAACGCATCACACATTCAATGTGTCAAGAAGAAAGAACGCCCGAGACCACAAGGCATTCAAAACCCAGTACGTCTAATGTGGGAAAGCCTGAGGTGCCTCAGAACGCACCATTCCCTAGATGACTGATGAAGAAGAATGATGAACAACAATTCAAGCGCTTCCTTGAGCTCTTGAGGCAATTACATATCAATGTTCCACTTATAGAGGCCTTGGAGCAGATGCCAACATATATCAAATTTTTTAAGGACATTTTGACGAAGAAAAAAAGAGTCCGTGAGACAGAAGTAATCGCGCTAACGCAGGAATGCAACGCGTTAGTAAGCAACAGTTTACCAAAGAAACAGAAGGACCAATTATCTGGTAAAGGTTGACAGAACAATCAAGTACCAAGAAGGAAAGATTGAAGACGTTCTGGTAAAGGTTGACAACTTCATATTCCCAGCAGACTTTATTATCTTGAACTATGAAGTAGATAAGGAGGTACTAATTATCTTTAGACACCCCTTCTTAGCTACTGGGAAAGTTTTAATTGACGTGCATAAAGACGAATTGACTATGTGCGTAGATAATCAAGAGGTGAAGTTTAATGTATTAAACGCATTAAAGTTCCCAGATAGTGAAGATTGTCAACTGGACAGTATTGAGTTGCCTGAAGAAGAGACCCATGTATGCGAGGTCCTCGCTTTGGAAGAGAACCTAAAGGAACCAGAGCCGTCAAGTCTGAGTGAGCGGTGGACAAAACCAACACGTCCATCACTTGAGGAACCATCAGAACTCGAATTGAAACAGTTACTTAGTCACCTGAAATATGCCTTCCTTGGAACAAACAACACTTTACCTGTGATCATTTCCGTGAATCTTATAGAGCCTAATGAGCACTCTTTCTTGCAGATGTTGAAAAAGCACAAGAGTGCAATAGGTTGGATGCTAGCGGATTTTCATGGCATCAGCCCATCTTATTGCATGCTTAAGATCAGGCTAGAAGAAGGGAAGTCGGGGTCTTTCGAGACACAAAGAAGAATGAACCCCATAATGAAAGAAGTGGTCAAAAAAGAAATTTTAAAATGGTTGGACGCGGGAGTCATCTGTCCTATATCCGACAATAGTTGGGTAAGTCCAGTCCAACGCGTTCTCAAGAAAGGAGGAACGACTGTGATAGTCAATAGCAATAATGAGCTCATACCCTCGAGGACTGTTACGGGCTGGTGCATCTGTATGGATTACAGGAAGCTCAACGCAGCAACTAAGAAAGACCACTTCCCCCTTCCTTTCATCGAAAAATTGCTTAACAGAATTGCGGGCAAAGAATTTTATTGCTTTCTAGATGGATACTCTGGTTATAACCAGATTTTGATTGACCCAGAAGATTAGAAGAATACAACATTTACCTGTCCCTTTGGAACATTTACATTCAAACGCATGCTTTTTGGGCTATGTAACACACCTGGGACATTTCAAAGGTGTATGATGGCTATCTTCTCTGACTTCTTAGAAAAAACCATTGAAGTCTTCATGGACGATTTCTCAGTCTTTGAAGACTCATTCTAGTCATGCTTGGATAATTTGGACACCGTCCTCGCTCGATGCGAGGAAATAAACCTTGTGCTGAATTGGAAAAAATGTCACTTCATGGAGACTGAAAGAATTGTCTTAGGCCACAAAGTATCCAAGGCTGGGTTGGAAGTAGATGAAGCCAAAATAGATGTCACAGCAAAACTTGGACGACCATCAAATGTTAAAGATTTACGAAGTTTTCTAGGGCATGCTGGATTCCATAGAAGGTTCGTTAGAGAATTCTCTCAAATTGCGCGACCTCTGAGCGCATTACTAAAGGCGAACCGGCCCTACAATTTTAATGAAGTCTGCACTAACGCATTTGAAACATTGAAATATGCGTTGATGACAGCTCCGGTACTAATAGCAACGGACTGGATGCAGCGTTTTATTCTCATGTGCGACGCGGGTGATGTGGCAGTAGGAACAATGTTAGGACAGAAGAAGGGTAATTTGATACATCCCATCTCTTACGCATCCAAAACACTGAATGACTCTCAGGAATACTACACCACCATTGAAAAAGAAATGTTAGCTGTAGTGTTTAGCATTGAGAAGTTTAGATCTTACTTAATTGGTGCGTCTGCCACCATATATACCGATCACTCAGCCATAAAATTCCTGATGAGAAAAAAGGACGCGAAGCCAAGGTTGATAAGATGGGTGCTATAGTTACAGGAGTTTGATATTGATATCCAGGACAGAAAGGGAATAGAGAATCAGGTGGCTGATCTCCTGTCCACGCTAGAAAATCAAGAAATACAAGATCAAGAAAGTGAAATCAAGGACGCATTTCCTGATGAAAGTCTGTTTAGAGTTGAAGGCAGGGAACCTTGGTACGCGGACATAGTCAATTATTTAACTACCAAGCAAGTTTTATTTTTGGGATGAACCATTTTTATATAAACAAGGCCATGGCTCCATAATGCGTTAATGTGTTCCAGAGGAGGAGACATAACGCTTCTTATCCGAGTTTCATGACTCTCTTTACAGAGGGCATTTCGGTACGCACTTCATCGATCGCATCATTTCTAAATTACTTGCAAAATATAATGTTAGCAACAAGATCGCTACCGCCTACCACTCACAAACAAACGATTGAGCTGAAGTATCCAATCAAGAAATCAAATCTATCCTGGAGAAAGTTATCAACGCAACATGGAAGGATTGGGCACAGAGGCTGGATGAAGCGCTCTCGACCTATAGAACTGCCTACAAGACCCCTATAGGTATGTCTTCATACTCTCTAGTATTTGGAAAAGCTTGTCGCTTACCTTTAGAGTTGGAGCACAGGGCGTTTTGGGCAGTTAAGAAGCTAAATTTGAACTTGGACGCCGTGGGCGCTCAACTCAAAATTCAACTCAATGAGCTCGAGGAGTGGCGATTGAACGCGTACGAGAACAACAAGCTTTACAAAGAGAAGACAAAACATTGGCATTACCAACGCATCAATAAGAAAGAGCTTTTTGTTGGCCAAAAAGTTCTTTTGTTCAATTCACGTTTGCCTTTGTTCCCAGCGAAGTTAAAATCCAGGTGGTCAGGACCCTTCATCATTAAGACAATCTTTCCATATGGAGCAGTGGAATTAACATGGGAGGATAGCACCAAGAATTCAAAGTAAATGGCCAAAGAGTGAAGCCATACTTTGAAGATGGCATGGAACGTCAAAAGTCATCTCTCGCACTACGCGAAGCCAGCTGAGGCCCGTGTCGAAGCATCCCTGCATCTGCATCGATATATATATTCTAGGGACATTTGCTCTTCCCTTGTTCTTTTTGCATTCTGTATTTTACCTATGCGTTTGAATTTGTTGGTTGGTTTGTTTGTCTATTTTAAGATTGATTGTTCTTTGTTTTTGCCTTCATAAGTTGGAAATTTTACTTGTTTTTTTAAAAGTAGTATATAATCGAGTTGGGAATAACAGACGCGTTAGACTGAAGTCTAATGCATTGCCTTGTTGAAGGGACGTGTCTCGAGAATACAAAAGCACTCGAGTGCTTAGAAACCAAAGACGTCCCTTCAGCTTCACAATTATTATGGAAGTCAGGCGCCGACTAATGTCACCCACTATCTCTCTCAGCCTATAAAAAGATCGAATGCCTCATTTTTCTTCTTCTTCCTTATTTCCCTCTCGAGCTCTCTGAAACAAAAAAAAAAAAAAACCCAGCCTCTCCATTTCCCTCACCTCCGATCTGCTCAAGCTTAACTCCGGCCACAATGTCGTCTGCATCAGATAGTCAGAACCAGGCCATGAGCTTTGGGAACGACTCGTCGGTAAGTTCCTACTTTTCCTCGTCCATTTCGACTTCACCTCCCTATAGCCCTCGAAAAACCTCCAAAGCCCCTGCCAAATAAAAACCATGCACGGTAGAGCAACCTTCACCTACCAATGCCGTCGAAGGCTACACCCACAAAACTCCCTTCTAAAACCACCAAAGCCATTGCTCCCCTTCCGGCCAAGACTCTCAACCAAAACCCAAAAACTACCTGCCAAAGCCAAACACTTCGAAATCGAGGTAAGTCGTTCCGTCATCTACGGCTGCCACTTAAGCCCTACCAAGCCTCCCACTACCATTCATTCTAACCATAACCCCCGTGTGGGTGTAAAACCACAGACCCAATTTCTAGCCTACCTTCACAACGCCTCATTCTCCAGCCATGCGTCCACCATCTCCACTTTCAATCCAACCTTAGCTACCAATCTACCCCGTCGAATCACAACGTATTAGCCAACCACCGCATTCGCCCATTGTTCGCTCATCACCTGGGTCCACCTACATACTCCAGCAGGGCACTCCTTCCTTATTTCACCCAAACCCCCCTCTGACAGTCTTGCGTTAGAGCGTAACCCCTGAAGAGTTTGGCAGAAATTGGCTCGACTGGACGAGCAGGAAGTATTTTGGAGCCATTTTGGCAAGCTCAATCAAGGTTTAGAGGAAGATCAATTGATGCGTTTCGACCCACCTAACGCATCACCTTCAGTTTGGACGAAGTGGAGCGATACGTTATGATGCTAGGAGGCAGGAATTAAAAGAAGAAGATGGAGAAGAAAAAGATTTGGGAGAATTGGCCCAGAACGCATCTTAATCACGTCAAACCGACGCAAATGAAGGGCCCTTAAAATTCAAAGAGAGTAACAAGAAAGAAAGTTATATTGAGGAAGAAGATAGCAATCAGCATCTGGCCGTGAGGGATGCAACGCGTGGAGTAGGTCAAGGCAAGGGGAAAGAAAACAGCTCTCAAAAGGAATTGAGAATGAATTGAGAGAGGCTAGCAAGGGAAGCCAAAAGAAACATCGATAGGAAAACGCAAGGTAACGACGCGTTACCTAAGAAGACCTCGGAAGAAAGCGTTCAATTCGGTGGCATACTTGTAGAAAAGGTTTCTTTCCCTTAGTGCAAACCCACTGCTAGTCTAACATAACAGAAACAATAAAAGCAATGGTTGGAGTTAGTTCTGCATTGCC